>NW_006408620.1:8672861-8707657 GCF_000296735.1 Chrysochloris asiatica | reverse complement strand
TTTGGTTTCTAGTGTTTAATGCATCAACTCTGTTCTTCAGATGATCTCTAAATTTAAGTGGGATGTGTTTGCTCAAGGTCACATTTTGGCCATCGTGGACTTATCTTAATTTTCTTTATCTTCAGCCTGAACTTGAATATGAACAATTGATGGTCTGCGCGACAGTCTGCCCCTGGCCTATTTTGACAGATGGTATAGAATGTTTCTACTGTCTCCTTCCACAGATATAGTTAATTTGTGTTCTGTGTTCGATCTGGTGAGGTTCATGTGTATAGTCATTTTTTATGTTGTTTAAAAATGGTATTTGCAATAAGAAGTCATTGGTTTTGCAAAATTCTACCATGTCGATCTCCAGGATCATTTCTATCACCAAGGCCATATTTTCCAACTACTGATCCTTCTTCTTTGTTTCCAACCTTTGTATTCCAATCACCAATAATTATCAATACATCTTGATTGCATGTTTGATTAATTTAAGACTGAAGAAGTTGGTTGTTGTTGGTAGGGGTAAGTGCTGTCAAGTCGGTTCTGACTCATAGAGACCCTGTATAGGTTTTGTTAGGAACAACTGGTGAGCATGAACCACAAACTTTGCGGTTCAAACCAACCTTTCAGTCAAGTGCATTAACCCACTTGACACCGGGACTCCCTGAAGAAGTTGGCAGAATTCTTCAAGTTCATTATCACTGTCTTTAGTAGCTGGTACATAAATTTGAATACTAGTTGTATTAACTGGTTTTCCATATAGGTGTATGGATATTACCCTATTACAGACAGTGTCGCACTTCAAGACAGATCTTAATATGTTCTTTTTGATGATAAATGCAATGCCATTCCTCCTCATTTGTCATTCCTGGCATAGTAAACCAAGTGACTGTCAGATTCAAAATGACTAATATCAATCTATTTCAGCTCATCAATGCCTATGATGTACATGTTTATGCATTCCATTTCATTTTTGATGACTTCCAATTTTCCTAGATTCATACTTAGTACATTCCATGTTCTGATTATTAATAGATGTTCACAGCTATTTCTCTTCATGAAGGTCCTGAGGGTTTTATTCCATTCATGTCATCACGGTCAGCTCTACTTTGAAGAGGCAATTTATCCCCAGTCGTATTTTAAGTGCCTTCCACCTGAGGACCTCATCTTCTGGCACTGTATTGGACAATATTCTGGTGCTCTTCATCATGTTTCAATATTTAGTATTCTCATGCTGACGGTGCATAACGTTTTCAGTGACTAAATATTCAGAAGTGGTCCGTCTCTCCTTCTTCTTAGTCTGTCTTCATATAGAAGCTCAGATGTAATCTGCCCACCGTGGGTGACCCTGCTGGTATTTAAAATACCTGTGGCATAGCTTCCAGCATCACAGCAACTCACAAGCCACCACAGTACGACAAACTGACAGATGAGTGGTGGTCGTTTATATCACCAAGGCCATATATCCCAGCTACCAAACCATCCTTGTTTCCAACGTTTACATCGTGATTGCATGTTTGATCCATTTCAGACTGCAGAAGTCTGTAAAAATCTTCAATTTCCCCATCTTTGGCATTAGTAGTTGGTGCATCAATTTGAACAACAGTCACATTAAATTGCCTTCCTTATAGTTATGTGGACACTATCCTATAATGTTGCTCTTTGGGGTAGATAGTAAAATATTCTTTCTGATGAAGAATGTGATGCATTCAAACTACATTGTTGTTGGAGGTGTTGGTATGTGCTGTTGAGTTGGTTCCAACTCACAGCAACCCTGTATAGGGTTTCTGAGGTAAATCTTTACAGGAGTAGAAAGCCTCACCTTTCTCCTGTGGAGCAGCTGGTAGATTCAAACTGCTGACCTTGCAGTTAGCTGCCCAACTTGTAACCCATTACACTACCAGGACTCCCCAAGCTATGTTAGGTCTGCCTGTTTCCTAGTCTAATAATAGGAATCCAGGTGAACGTGATCATGTGTCAAATGCCTGTACGCATATCAAAAGACCCTTACTTCCTGTACACCTCACATTTGAATGTTGTAATCTCATTCCTAGAACTAGCCAGGTATCAATTCTACTGTGCACTTTTTTTTGGGGGGGGGTCAGGAGGGTATAAATTTTAATCTTAGAACCCTTTGGAATCATGTTTAGAATTAAAGGTGAGTCCTATACAGATGACGTGAAACTGAAACTCTCTGAGTGAACAGAAGAGAGAGCAATAGAAGCAGTATCGAGAGAGAGGTCAAGGTTGAAAAGCCATCTGTTCTCGAATAGAGAAGGGAGAAGAGGGGGTTGGAGAAAAGGAGTCTGGCAAAAGGTGCAGGGGTGAGCCCAGCACCCAATGGCTTGAGTTAGACAATGACTTGAAAGAGTAGGTTCTTTCTCGATTATCGCAATTCAGGTCAAAGCGAAGTTGCTGGCAAAGGAAAGAGGAACTCCAGATTTCAAGGTTGGTTTCACCTGGATTTCTAGATTCAACAGCAGGAGTGGCCTTTCCTGGGAAAGGAGAACCACTGTAGACCAGCATCTTCCAGATGAATGGAGGGAAAGGTGGTACAATTCCGCAAACTAGTCACCTAAGCCCGCTCCAATCTCAGTGTCTGCAATGGATGCAATTAGCAAGGACAAGCAAGGTTCCACTGTCTTTCAACACTCCAGCCACCACAGGTGAGCTGCTTCCACTCTGAGTGCTGTAGCCAGGGCAACCACTGGGCAGGAGGGGGCTTATCTCACTGTAGTCTCTGGTGAGTGAAGTGATGCTCAGGAGAGTTCCCTGCCCCAGGAAAAACTGTAAAGATAAGGCATGGATGGACTCTGAGGTTATGAAAGGATGACAAGCATCAGCGGGCCAGGCAGGGGAATTCTGTTTTCTAAGAAGCCTTTACTAATTAATCTTTGCACTATGGTTGCTGACAAAGAAAAAAGTATTCAAAGTTATAATAACTTGACTGATTCCTCTAACACAGTCATACCTGGTGTTCTAACTTGCAAGCTGCAGCTGCCATACATAGCAGGTCAACCACCTGTTCAAGACTTTCCTGGGAGGAGAGTGGACTGGGATTCATGAGTCCACGCCACCAGGACTAGTGAAGTGGGTGAGTGGGTAACTTTGACAGAAGTCTGCTAATGGGTGCCTTCTGCTTGGAGGAAAACCACCCCACAAACCATTGGCAGTGGCTTCAGAAGGGCTGGGATTGTGCACCAGCAGAATGCTGATGACAAAGGTGAATGCACTGAGGGTAGCAGTGATGACAACATCTTCTAGGAGGCACGAAAGAGCATCTGGAGGCAGCTCTGAGCTATTTCAGTGATGACACGTCATGACAATGGGGCTTTGAAGAGCTCTGGGAGCCAGAAGATGATGATACTGAATGAATCAACCACTGTGGCCTGTTTCAGGATGAAAACACAATTTCTGGCAGTGACTTCCATGTGTCGATTCTAAAGACATTGATGATCAAAAATAAATACAAACACTTTGTGTAGTTTTCTGTCTAAGATTATATCTTACTGCCGTCTACCTCTTCATGTATTCATATTCTTTGGTTTCAACTTGGCATCCCTTTTCTATCACGAGCCCATTCAGTCCACTACTGGTTGGTTACACTTGGTTTTGAAAAAATACCTACTTAAAATGAGTTTGGAGTCCTGGTGTGACACTACAGGGTAATGCACTGGACCACAAGGTCAGTTTGAATCACAAGGTCGGCAGCTCAAACACACCAGCCGCTCTTTGGAAACCCTATACAGGGTTGCTATGAGTCAGAATCAACTCAACAGTACATAAAAGCAACTACAACAAAATAAGTTTACATAAGATCAGTTTTATCTTTGTAACATTAAATCGGTTGGACAGAAAAAAAAAAATTTGAAATTAAAGTTAACAACATGTGAAAAAAAAATTGGTTTAGTGCACTCATGAGAAAAATGCATGGGGCAAGGGAGCTGTGAGGTTTGCAAAAATATAAAATAACGTGCATTATTTGCCTAAAATGCATATATATGATATTCTTGTGAATCTATTTGACTTGAAAATGTTTCAGGGGAGGAGATGAAGGGAAGAAAAGAGGACAGAAAAGGTGGGTGGGGGGGTGAGGGGGTGAAGAAAAACCATGGGTTCCACCCCTACCACATACAGCTGTATGACCCTGGGCATGGAACTTCATCTCTCAGGATTCATCCACAACATGGAACAACGCTTCACTCCTAGGGTTGTTGCGAGGCAATAAAAGCAATAAAATATGCAAGATGCCTGCCGGCTCCTCCAACCTTCTAGGAGTTTCTGATCATGAGTGTGTATTCCTTAGGTGGGTTAAGCACTGGGCTACTAACTCACCAGCCACTCCTCAGAGATCCCCATACAGGGTGGCTATGAGTCGGAACCGACTCGCTGGCACTTCACAACAACATCAATCATCTTGATGGAAGCATATGGTCAGGCCTTTATTCCACTGAGTCCTTGTGTGGTTTCCAACTGTCAATCTTTAAATTAACAGGCAGTTGTAAACCACTATGTTGTTTTTGTTGTGTGCTATAGAGTAGATTCTGACTCATCGTGACCCTGTAGAGGGTTTCTGAGGATCAGCTGGTGGATTCGAACTGCTGACCTCACAGTTAGCAGCCCAATGCGTAACCCACTACGCTGCCAGAGCTCCAGCTCATCAAAAATGAAAACAAAACCCTCATGGACCAGCCTACTCTCCAGAGAAACCAGTTTGTGTTTGAATACACCTTTCTAGGCTTTTTCTTGTGCTTTTACAGACACTCTGCCCACCCTCAACCTCTGTCACTGTGTTACACTGGGGTGGCTTGCATGCTGCTATGATGCTGGAAGGTCTGCCACCAGCAAGTTAACCAACAGATCCACCCCTGACGGACAGGTTCCAACAGAGCTTTCAGACTCAGAAAGACTAGGAAGAAAGGCCTGGAGATCTGCTGATGAAAACGCGATCAGAATCACAGACTATGACTCAAGACTTCTGCTCACTTACTTTGCATATGTCATCCAGAGGGTAATGCGGAGGGTCAGCAAAGGTGAAGGAAATTCTCCATGAGCCGCATCAATGGAGTGGCTGCAACAAGGGACTCTGGGTACTAAGGTCTGGGAAGGTGGTACATGTCCAGGTACCTTTCCTCCTGTCACACACTGGGTCCTCAGAGACAACTCGAGAGCAATGAACAGCATATACCCTGTGAGAAGATATAATATTTCATGGGTCTTTTCTTTCACAGAATTGACTCTCTACTGGAACAGTATATAAGGATCCCTGGGGTGAAGTGATTGCGAACCAAAGGATTGGCGGTTTGAACCTCCTGGCGACATAATCTCATTGTGGAACTCTGGGGACACTGCTAACCACAAGCTTGGCAGTTTAAACCCACGAGCTGCTCCGAAGGAGAAAGATGATGCTTTCTGCTGGTGTGAAGACTCACAGCCTCAGAAACCCTTGAACTGGGTCACTGAATCAGAAATGACTAGATGGCACAGGACAACACCACCTTTTATTTTCACGTTACAATAAAATGTGATACCATCAGTGGAATTGGTGAGTTCATTAAAATACAACAGATACTATCAGATCACCTCAAGATGTGACCAAGAGTTATGTGTTGAAGTGTTCGCATTTTATAGGGGTCACACATTCTCCAACAATACGCATCATGAGCAACATCTGTTGTTGTTAGCTTCTGTTGAGTCAGTTCTGACTCACAGCAACCCTGTATATGGTTTCTGATGATTCGCTGGTAGGTTTGAACCATCAACCTTTCGGTTATCAATCCAGCGCTTATCCTACAGTGCTGTACCAGGATTCCATCAGCAGCATCTAATGAGCTAGAAAACTAAATTTAAGAGACGTCAGGGATCTTGCCCGGGTACCTACCATGAGGCTGACTTGAGAATATGCCCTTTGGACATTTACATGAATATATATGCTTTGTTTTGTATGTGCACATTTTTGCTTTGTTCATTTGTGAAATCTAAGATGTAAATAGGGAGCCACAGGGAGGAAGTGGGATAACAGTTGTTGGAGGGAGGGGACTGTTATTATTGAGATGAAACAAAGCTTGGTGAATGCAAAGCTGATGATCTTGTCTATTAACCTTCACCTGATTCACAATAAAAAATTGAAATATACAGATATTTCAATAAAGAAAATGTAGCTTGTAGCTTTTTGAGGGGCTACTACATAGATTTAGATTTTAAAGCTTCTGATGTTGTTAAGCACTGTGGAGTCGGTTCCGACTCATAGAGACCCTGCCCAGGGTTTCCAAGGCTGGAAATCTTTATGGGAGCAGAACGCCTCATCTTTCTCCCGTGGAACTGCTGGTAGTTTCGAACTGCTGACCTTGAGGTTGGCAACCAGACTCATAACCACAGAGCTTCTAAATATCTACTGGTTCTTTAATTTCACATGTGTATGGTGACACAGAAAACTCCTAGGAATTCATTTCAATAGAAATTTTGGGGGGTTTTAGGATGTTGCATTTTGTTGTTTTAATTTCATAATAAGATGATGTATGCGTTTTAAAAAAAAGCTCTCCACAATTCTGTTTGAACAAATGAACAGGATTAATCAGTGGCCAAGCTGGCTGGGGATTTGAACCAGGGGTTCAAACTGGTTCAGTCCAGCTCAACCCCTTGCTGAGAATGTCTTTCCATCCCAGATATATTGAATCAGAATCTACATTTTGATGTTATCAACATTATGCAGAAGGAGACCTGGTGGTGCTGTGGCTTAGGTGTTGGGCTGATAACTGCACGGCTGGAGGTTCAAACCCACCAGCTACTCCTCAGGAGAAAAATGAGACTGTTCCCATAAAGATCAAATCTTGGAAACTCTCCATAGGGTCGTTATGAATCAGAATAGATGCCTTGGCAGTGAATAAATAATGTATGTATCACCTGGGGATCTTGTTTAAATTGAAGCAAATTTTCAGTAGGGGGTCAAACTGGAATGAACCAGTTCTAAGCCTTGATTTGAACTGAAATCTTGTGGCATTGTGGGTTAACACTGGACTGCAAAGTCATTTGAACAACAAGGTTGGTAGTTCAAGCTCACCAGCTGCTCCTCGGAAATCCTGTGTAGGGTTGTTATGGGTCGGAACTGACTTGATGACACTTAACAACAATTTGTGGCACTACGGGTTAATGCGCTGGACTGCAAAGTCAGTCTGAACCGCAAGGTTGGTGGTTCAAGCTCACCGGCTGCTTGTTGGGAGAAAGCTGAGGCTGCCTACTCCCACAGAGATCTAGTCTTAGAAACCCTCTCTAGGGTCACTGAGTCAGACAGACTCCATGGCAGTGAATACATAATATATATGGCATCTGAGATCTTGTTCAAATTGAAGCAAATTCTCAGGAGGAGGTTAAAGCCCTGATAGGAACCTTACTCTGCCTAGCATGAGACCTGGTGGCAGAGTGGAGTGAGCACCAGACTGTTAGCCACAAGGTTGGGAGTTCAAACCCACCATCTACTCCTAAGGAGAAAGCTGCACTCGGAAGGATTTACACTGCAGGAAACCCTAGGGAGCAGTTGTACTGTGTGTGCTTGGGGTGGCTATGGGTCAGACAGCAGTAGGTTTGGTTTGGGTTTCAGATTCTGGGTGGCTTGAGAGACCAACATTGTTTCTCTCTACACAGATCCAGGCCGGAAGAAGGGATGTGTGCACTTGTAGCAGCTGGAAGGAGGCAGAGGCCGTGTGAATCACCCATTTTCAGCACTCTGGGGGGCATGCTCTTTCCCGTCCTCCCTAAAACTCAATCCAAACCTGTTGTGTGGACAGCCACATCTTTCTCCCGTGGAGTGACCGGTGTGTGCACTCACTGCTGGGTGCTTCAACCACCATGTCACCAGGGTTTCTTCTCCATCCTCCCAGGAGGACAACATCTTCTAGGGCTAATGGGGTCAAGGCTTGCTCTTAATAACCCTAACCCAGCTAATAATGATCACCTGAGAGTAATTTCCTGCAAGCCGGCTTCCGATCACATCTGGTCGCTGGCCTCCTTGTCTCTGCTGCATACACGATTTGTCATTAGACCTGGCGGCAGGAATTATGAACACATCAGTGTATAGGAGCTAGTGTGTAACCCTTACACTGCCAAGTCTGGGGAGACTCGAACAGGAACCCCCAGTCTGTGGGACTCAGTGGGTCACTTAGGAGACCTGAACTCACATCTGGCTCTGCTGCTCACGAGCTGGGTGACTTCGCACCTGCCACTTAAGCTCTGTGCACCCCAGCCCCCGCATCTATATATGAGTGCTTACCTGAGTGAGCAAGGAGCTCTGGTAGCTTAGTGGTTACAAGTCAGGCTGCCAACCTCAAGGTCAGTAGTTCAAAACTACCAGCTGTTCTATGGGAGAAAGGTGAGGCTTTCTGCTGCTGTAAATATTTACAGCCTCACCCTATTCAGGGTCAAGCCGACTGCACAGCATAAAACCACCACCACCACCTGAGGGAACTATTCGGAGAGCTAAGACAGTTCACGAGCGCTCGGCACTGAGGACAGTGCCTGGTTCAGTGCTGTTGCTGTAAGGTACCATTTGGACCCATTGTGTCACACCCATGTGACAGGGCAGAACTTCCCTATAGGGTTTTCTCAGCTGTCATATGTATTTTTTAAAGGTTTTTATTGTGGATTGAGTGAAAGTTTACAGGGCAGATCATCAGTTTTACATTCAACAAATCATACACCTTGTTTCATTACAATGATTTTAATCCCCTCCATGTACCATCAGTTAGCAGTATGTCTCTCTATTCACTTTAGTTCTTTATTTTTTTATTTATTTTAAAACACTCAGGCATATATAATAATTTACACCACCAAAGGGCACATTCTGCAAGTCTGCCTCCTGGCCTCTATCTCTTAGTCCTTCTCTTCCCATGAATCTAGAGTCCTCAGCTGCTCCCTCTCTCCATGTCCCCATCTCTGCCTCCATCTCTGGTGTCACTGCTTCTCTGGATAAGGTCTCTCATTCCGCTTGTGCTCTTCTTCCTTGATAGTCCTAGGGTCCTCTGTTTCTGGACTATGAGATTAACTATTCCTCCATTTTTGTTACAAAACTTCTACCTTTACAATTGTGACAGTCACGATTAGTCATGATAACAATTACTCACTGTTGAATCCTAAGAATCTTATCCCCTTCTCTTTTAACCAGACCCATCTAGACAAGATGAAAACTATTCAGTGGGGACTCCGTCTTCCCCCACACACTCTTTAAACTCCCCTTTGAAACCTTGTAAGCCAGTGACTTTGTGCCTTTATCACCCCCTCATTTTAGGTAGCCAATGTCTAAGTTGCCTGTCCCTATCTATCCTGTGTACAGAGGGGACAGCATTGATACTTGATGTGAAGACTCTTTCCCTCTCTGTTGATATTTAGAGTAAGTACCTCTCTGAGTATAGGTCAGGTTCATCAAATTGTAGCAATTTACTCTCATTTCCTTTATCAAAAATTGTTTTGTTCTTTTATATATATATTTTTTTAATCTTCCTCTAGTTGAGTTCTGATGATCAAGCCATCAAGGCTAGGTCAAGTGGGTACCAGCTGTCATCTTTGTGGAAGCACACTGCCATTGCCTTTCTGATCGCTGCCCTTTCAGTTAGCAGCTGAGCACTTCACCTTTAGGCCACCGTAGAGGTCTTCTCTAATGGTCTTAGTTGTCATTGTCTTTTCACAAGTGGGATTCGTAGACTGAAGTCTGTCTCCTCACAATCCACAAGGACAGGTTTCCTCTCCATGTTGCTCAACACGGTGTCTCTAGCACAGAGAGAGCGTTCGATGAAGAATCTAGAGATGAAAGGATGACTCCATCCACTGCTGCTGTTGTTAAGAGATGTTGAGTCAGTTCCGACCCACAGAGATCCTGTATAGGATTTCTGAGGAGCAGCCGGTGAGCTTGAACTGCCAACTTTGTGGTTAAACCAACTTTGCAGTCCAGCACATTAACCCCCAGTACCAGACCAGTCTGCCTCCTTATCTACCATGTTGTTGTTGTTAAGTGCCGTCGAGTCGGTTCCGACCCATAGCGACCCTGTACAGGGTTTCCGAGGGTGTAAATCTTTAACGGGAGTAGCAAGCCTGATCTTTCTCCCGCGGAGCAGCTGGTAGTTTCGAATTGCTGACCTTAACCACTACGCTACCAGAGCTCCTCCCTACCTACCATGGAGGTGCTAAAATAATGAACTGGGAGGACCCCTAGGTGGGAAAGCACCAAAGGAGGCCAGCTGCTACATGAAAGGTCGGAAGTGTGAGTTCACCCACAGGCACCTCAAGAGGAGCTGATGGTGCAGTGGGTTAAGCGCTGGGCTGCTGACTAAAAGGATGCCAGTTCAAACCCACCAGTCACTCTGAAGGGAGAAAGATGGGTTCATCTGAACCCATTAAGACTGACAGTCTCGGAAACCCGAAGGAGCAGTTCTACTCTGACCTCGTCAGTCATTCTGAGTTGGAATCCACTCGATCGCAGTGGGTTAAGGCAGCTTAGAAGAAAGGCCTGACAAATCTACTTCCGAAAGATCCATGGAGCACAGTTCATGTAACACAGGTGGGGTCACCATGAGAGGGAACTGAGTCATGGTAACCGGTTCGAGTTTTGGTCAGGGACGGCCTTGCAGAGATGCCAACTCCTAAACAAAGACCTGAAGCAGGTGAAGGAATGGACATGCAGGAGTGTCTAGGGAGGTCACATCTCCGGCCAGCGCAGAGGACATGAGGCTGGGATTGCACGAGCCAGGAGGAGGTCAGTGTGGCTGGTGGTAGAAGAGGAAGGGATGTTAAGAGGCTGTGTTGTAAGAATACTGGCTTCTCCTATTAAAGATTCTGAACAGAGGAGGACGTCACCTGTGTTTTTAAGGGGTCACTCTGCTTGATTTATTCTGAACAAATCTGAAGATCCAAAACCTACCTCAGAGACAACCGAGAGAACCACTGGGGAACTAAAGAAACAAGGAAACTCCAACAGGGTCCCCCAGACAGAGCCTACTCTTTCTGCGCTGTGCTGGGGAGTTTCAGGAAACAGTCTTTGAAGAAAACACAGCTCTTTTTTTTTTTTCTTTTATTTGTGTAGCTTAGTCATCCTATCAATCCATGATGCTTTATCAATATGGACCATGAAATTGGTATTGATTCTCTTTTGTTTTGAAAAGAAAAAGTAATTATGTGTCTATGGGTGGGTAGGTGGGTGGCTGTGCTTACGCATACGGCTAGTTTTACAGCTGTCGCTGTAACAAGCTGTGCCTTTGTCTGTGTTGGTATTGGTGTATCCCTTTGAGCTGTGTGTCTACATGTCTGTAAACACATCAGCTGGATGTACATCCCTATGCCTCTCCATTGCCTGCACAATAAAGCCCCCGAGTTCTTATGATAGTCAGACAGTTCTGCCCCCTGCCTACTTGACACTTCCTGCTGGCTCCTTGCAGTCCAGCCCAGCTGACCTCTGTGTGTCACTGGACCACGGGAAGTACACTCCTGCCCCAAGGCCTTGGCACCCGCTGTGCCCAATGCCTGAAACACATCCCAGCAGAAACCAGCGAGATCGACTCTCACTTCATTTCAAGTCTGCTCCACCTCCCGCCACGGCAGCCTTCCTAGCATCTGCCTGCCTTCTAGGCCACCGAGCCTGGTCTCTCCAACAAGATGTATGGGTTCGTTTACACTCAGCCTCTCCTCATGTCATTCCTCGTTCTATTCTCCCCCCAGGTGCCCACCACCTAGACAATGTCAGATTACCCAGTAAGTGACTTAAGCTCATCTGTAGTGAACAATTTCACACGTTTTCACCCTATTAAGGTTCTGCTCCTAGGTCTGCTTGGCCTCAGTCTCTCTCCCAACTCCACAGCACCTTCCTACAGCATCAAAGCCTCATTTCAAATTTCTAATCTTTGACCCGGTGTTACCTGTTGGGCTGCTGACAGCAAGGTCAGTGGATTAAGCCCACCGGCCACATCACGGGAGAAAGACGAGGCTGTTAGCTCCCACAAAGATTTGCGGTTGTGGAAACCACACTCGGTCCTGTGGGGTCACTGTGAGTTGGAATAGGAGTCCTAGTGTGCAGCTGTAGGATTAGCACAGGACTGCTAACCTAAAGATTGGCAGTTCAAACCCACCATGACTCCTCGGAAACACTAAACAGGGTTGCTATGAGTCAGAACCGACTCAACAGCACTTAACAACAACATGAGTTGGAATCAACTGGATGATGGGCTGGGGAGGATGGGCGGAATACCTAGTAAGCAAGGTAAGCATGGGCTTACTTGTGCTTACTTACTAATCTGTAGTGAATGATTTTACATGTCTTTCACCATATCAAGGATTCTGCTTCTAGGGATGGTCACCATCTGTCTTTCTTCCAACTCTTCCTACACAATCAAAGCCTCTTCAGATTTACAAGTCCTAATGACCCAAGATCATCTGTTCAAACCCACCACAGGCACTCACTCCACGAGAGGAAGCTGAGGTTGCCTGCGCTCGTAGAGTTAGCTTCAGGAACCCTGCTTAGGGTCCCCACACGTCAGAATCAACTCCATGGCAGTAGGTTCCTTTTAGGGTTTAGATGGGGACAGAGTAGCCAGTCAGCAAGGTACACACGGGTAGTATAAACACTTTCACATGTTTTTCAGCACAGATGTGAAACTGTTCAATATAGATCAGCAAGTAAGCACAAGGATGCCTGTGTGTACCTTGGGTAATCCTCCACTGCTGCTAGAAGACTGATGCACGATAGACACTCAATAAACACGTGATGAAGGAAAGAAGAGATGCATCCAGGTGAAACCTGGGATGTCTGCATGTGGCACCCGTGAGTGGGGACATGCTATGTGTGTGTGTGTGTCTGTCTGTGTGTCCACGTGTGTCGTGTCAGAGTGTCTGTCTGTCTGTCTGGGGTTGAGGACAGGCCTGACAGCAGGGGTTTCAGGAAAGGGAGGTGGGCAGCAGCTCATAAAGTTCTTCAGCCAGCTCTGACCACTTCAGATGCCCACTGCCCATTTGCCAGGAAGATCTGACCATGATGGTCATTCGCTTCTTCAGCCCAAGTGCCTGCTTACTTCAGGCAGGGGACAAAAGTTTGCCAGACCAGTGCTTCCTCGAGGCTTCTCCGGGTTGAGGTTGTAATTGGGAATGTTATTGGGAGCCATCAAGTGGATTCAGACTGGTATCGACCCCTGTGACTGAGTCCTACTGTCCCAGAGGATTTTCTAGGCTGTCATCTTCCTGGTAGACTCCTGGTGTGGTGCTGTGGGTCAGCACTGGACTTCTAACCACAAAGGCTGCAGTTCAAACCCACCAGCTGCTCCTTGGAAACCTTATACAGGGTCGCTAAGAGTTTGAACCAACTCGACAGCACTTAACGACTTTCCAGAGCAGATCGCCGGGTCTCTCCGCCTTAAAGCTGAGGGGTGCGTTCAAACGGCCCAACTTTGGGTTAACTGCCCAGTGCTTAACCTTCACACCACCAGTGCTTCTGTGTCAGTGGAACTGAGACTGGATTTCCTTTCCGAGGCCTCCAGTGACCCTCAAAGCTGACTCATAGTGATCCTCTATAGGGATTCCAAGACTAAATCTTTATGGGAGCAGGCAGCCTCATCTTTCTCTTGAGGAGGTTCGAACCACCAACCGTGTGGTTAACAGTCTAGTGATTTACCCACATTGCCATCAGAGTTCCAAATTCAGGCCTCAGGATGCTTGGGAAACTGCTTCCGTCTTGGTGTTTGCTTCCAATTTATGCCAAAGTTAAACGTTTGTATTGGGTGTCACTTCCTCTTGAGTCCCACTGAACGAGCTCCTGCTTCAGTCAGGTGTCCGCGAAATAGCTAAACGAAATAACTACAAGCTATGAATCATAATAAGGAGCTCTGGTAGCGTAGTGGTTGCGAGTCAGGCTGCCAACCTCAAGGTCAGCAATTCGAAACTACCAGCAGTTCCATGGGAGAATAATGAGGCTTTCTGCTCCTGTAAAGACTTACAGCCTTGAAAACCCTGGGCAGGGTCACTATGAGTCGGAACCAACTCCACGGAACTTAACAACAACAATGAATCATAATGAAGAAAAACGTGGCATCAGGATTGAAAGAAGACTCATTAACCTGTAATATGCATATGATATAACCTTGCTTGCTGAAAGTGATGAGGACTTAAAACATTTACTGATGAAGAACAAAGAGCATAGCCTTCGGGATGGATTACATCTCAATATCAAGAAAACAAAAATCCTCACCACTACCCCAATAAGCATTCTTATCAATGGAGAAAAGATTGAAGTTGTCAAGGACTTCATTCTTTTTGAATCAACCATCAACACTCACGCAAGCAGCAGTCAAGAAATCAGATGAAGTATTGCATTAGGCAAATCTGCTGCACAAGACCTTTTTAAAGTGTTGAAGAGCAAAGATGTCAGCTTGAGGACTAAGGCGTGCCTGACCCAAGCCATTGTATTTTCAATAACCTCATATGGATGTGAAAGCTGGACAGTGAATAAGGAGGATCATAGAAGAATTGATGCCTTTGAGTTGTGGTGTTGGAGGAGAATACTAAAAGTGCCATGGACTGCCAAAAGAACCAATAGATCTGTTTTGGAAGAAGTGCAGCTAGAGTGCTCCTTGCAGGCCAGGATGGCCAAACTTCGTCTCTCATACTTTGGACATATTGTCAGAAGGGGCCATTTGCTGGAGAAGGATCTCATCATGTTTGGTAATGTGGAGGGTCAGAGAAAAAACAGGAAGACCCCCAACGAGATAGACTGGCCACGTGGCAGCACTGATGGATGGACTCAAGCATGGCAACAGTAGTGAGGTTGGCCCAGGATCGGGCAGTGTTTCGTTCTGTAGTGCATAGGGTCACGATGGGTCGGTACCGACTCGATGGCACCTAAGAAGAACAACAACATGAATCATAATAATAATGGACGGAAGCCTACCAACGGTCGTGATGACTGGGCAGCTTATTTAAATGTCTCAGAAGTGCGAGTCCGTACAGGTATCGTCACCTTGACGAAACGACCCAAGTGAGAGCCGCACTGCCGCTCCTTCGCTTCGCGGGCAGCAAGAGCGCGAGTGCGCGCGCGCCAGATAATGGCCCTAACACGCATGCGCGCCTTGGACCGGGAGGCGTGGTCGTGGGGCGGGGTTACGCCTGCGCGGACCACCTGCAATGGCGGCCCCCTGAGTTTCGCCGTGTGTGGGTCGGTTGGGACACCAGGCTGGGCCCGCTTACGGGTAAGCCTTCCCCAGTGGGCGGCGGTCAGGGGTGGCGTACAAATGATCTCCCAGCGCCGATCCTAGCTCTGAAATTGCCGCTTCCACGCACGTAAAACTGAAGGATCTAAGCCCTGTCCCCACTTGCTCCCTCAGTTTCCCCTTCTGGGCAAGGGTATTGTGGGAAGGACCTCCTTTGCGTGTCTGTGCAGAATCCAGGCGTTCCCCTCGATTGCGGATTCCAACGGGAAGACGGTGCCCGAGTGTGACCCCCTTGTGAGAGGACAGTAATTAACCCACAAGGGTGGGCTTCAAGGACGGCGAGCAGCGCCGGGGGACCAGGGACTCGGAGTCCCCTCCCACCGCGTGAACTGATCCAGGACCCAGTCTGGTGATTTCCAACTCAGGGAGACCTTACTGGACAGAGCAGCGTCATAGGGTTTCCAAAGCTGTAAATCTTGACGGAACCCTATTGGCACGTGTCTCTCCCCAAGACTGGCTGGTAGATTTGAACTGCCAACCTTCTGGTGAGCAGCCATGTGCTTTAACTACTGTGCCACCAGTACTCCTTATATTGTTGTAAAGTGCCGTCGAGTCGGTTCCGACCCATAGGGACCCTGGATAGAGTTTTCGAGGAGCGGCTGCTGAGCTTGAACCGCCAACCTTGCAGTTCAAGCAACTTTGCAGTCTGGCTCATTAACCCACAGAGCCACACCAGGACTCCAGGACTCCTTAGAGATACCATCAAAAAAGCAAACCACAGCCATGGACTTAATTGTGACTCTAAGGGACCCTGTGTAGGGTTTCTAAGGCTGTAAATCTTTCCAGGAGATAAAAACTTTGTCTTTTTTATTCAGAGCTTCTGGTGGATTCAAACTGCTGACCTTTCGGTTAGCAGCCCAACATACAGCCTACTCTGGCACCAGGCTCTTTAAGGTACTGTGTTGTTAAGTGCCATTGAGTTGATTCCAACCCATAGTGACCCTGTATAAGGGTTTCCAAGTGAGCTTGAACCACCGACTTTGCAGTTCAAACAACTTTGCAGTCTAATGCATTAGACCACAGCGCCACACCCGGACTCCTAAAACCAAACTAAAACTCTACTGCCATCAAGTCAGTTTCAACTTATAGTGACCCTGTATGGGGTTTCCAAGACTGTATGTTAGCAGTAGCAGAAAGCCTCATCTTTCCCTCAGGGTGTCTGGTGGATTTGAACTGCCAACCTTGTGGTTAGTTGTTGTGTGCCATCGAGTCAGTTCCGACACATAGCAACCCTGTACAAGGTTTCCAAGAAGCAGCTGGTGAGTTTGGACCACTGACCTTGCAGCTCAAATCAACCTTATCCTAGGGCGCCCTACCAGGACTCCTGTGGTTAGTAGTCTAGTGCTTATATTATAGTGCCACCATTGTTGTTGGCTGGCTGGCTGACTGTGCCGTGGAGTCGGTTCCAACTCATAGCAATCCTGTACAGGGTTTCCGAGGCTGTAAATCTTTACGGGAGCAGAAAGCCTCATCTTTCTCCCAAGTCGTTAACCACTTCGCTTCCAGAGCGCCTACCACTGTTGTTAAGTACCATCAAATCAGTTCTGATTCATAGCAACCCTGTATGAGGTTTCTGAGAAGCAGCTGGTAGGTTTGAACTTCCAACCTTTCGGGTAGTAGTGTAGTGCTTGTCCTACACTGGCCCACCTGCCTCGTTATTCCCAGCTCGCTGGTTCTGGGGAAAGTTCCTTCAAGCATTCCTGGGACCCCTAATTGCAGGATTCATTTATTGGGAAGCACAAGTGGTTGGAGTTTTTAAATGCAAAATTCAACTAGAAATTAAGAATCTGAGTTTAATTTTTGCCTACATTTAAGAATTTGTTATTCCCTTGCCAGTTTTTTTGATTTTCATAAACAAATATTCCAAAAAGCTACAAAGAAACAAAAGGGGACAGAAACATGAATTCATCAATATAAGTGGGAAACCAGGTCCCTTGCCATAAATAGGCGGTAACTATGAAAATGAATGTAATGCAGATGAAATGGAATTCCCTTCGAGCTGCATCCCTTTACCTTGCCAAGGCCCTCAGAGTATCTCTTTGAGGAAGAGTTGTGGTTGCTATACCACTTACCGCCTAAGAGTCCTGGCATGGTTCCAATAGCTAAGCACTCAGCTACTAACTGAAATGCTGGTAATGTGAGTGCATCCAGAGACACCTTGGAAGAAAGGTCTGGTTATCTCCTGCTGAAAGATCACACACAGGATCAACTAGATGGCAGCTGGTGTGGTTTTGGGGGGCCCTGTTTGCGCTGTGCCCTCTGTGACCTGCCGACTCCCCATCAGGTGCTTCTGCCCAGGATTTCTGTGGGTGCCAGGCCATGGTCCAGCCGGCTCCCTCCTCAGCCATGGACGAGATCACCTTCAAAAGTGACACTGTGCTGTCAGACGTCCACCTCTACACCCCGAATCAGAGACACCTCATGGTGCGGCTCAACGGCGTGGGGCAACCCGGTGAGACCTGGACGCCTGCGTCCCACTTCCTTTCTGTGTGCTGATGATGCTCTTGTTTCCGGGGAGACAACTAGGCAGCCCGCACTGTGTAGCTCTTCCTCTCACTCCGCTTGTTCGGTGCTCTTTTTTCATTGAGCAGCCGTGTGCTGACCTCAGGACTCGAACCTGAGAAGGCCGTAGTGGATGTAGCAGTTCCACCGGCGGGAGCCCACGAGGGGAGACCAGCATGAGGTGGACACCATCTGTCCCCTGCTCTTCATTCCCTCTGCCCGCCCTGCCGTCATGTCTCAAGGGAAAGATGAAGGAGCTCGGTGTCCAATGTGATGAGGCTGGATGTTCTTCTAAGAATAATGACAAGCCACTGGATGGTCAGGAGAATACAATGATTTTATTTGCATTTTTCCAAAGATCCCCTTGGGCTGAGGGGTAGGGTATTACAGGAAACAAGACAGCAAGTCCCTGTGGGAGGAGACTGGGACAGGGAGTTAGGCCAGGCAGGGGCAGGGTGGGCTAAAGGAGAAGCTGCTGAAGTCCACCCTCAAAGCTGAGAAGAATGTGTCCAGACACAGAAGGGAAGGAAAGGGACAGGCCTGCAGAAGGCCCGGAGGCAAGAGCTATAGGTAGGTCCCCGCTGCCGGACTCCGCCTGTGCTGTCTTACGTTTCTCTTGGAGAAGAGGGAGCTCCGGGTTGTGTAGGCAGGTGTGAAAGGAGCAGCAGACATCATCGGGAAGGGAGGGAAATGGCTGGTCTGGAAAGCCTATGGTGTAGTGTCAGATGCTGCCCAGTGGGCGCTGACTCAGCCCCCCACCCCACCCCACCCCCATGTACAACAACAGGATACTGCCCGGGCGTGTGCCAGCCTCTCAGTTGTGATCTTTGAACTCATTGCTGCTGCCACTGTGGCAGTCCGTCTCATTGGGGGTCTTCTCCAGGGACTGGTCCCTCCTGATGACATGTGCAAAGTACATGAGATGAAATTTCCCATCTTCATGCTGTTGTTGTTGTTAAGTGCTGTTGAGTCGGTTTTAATTCGTGGCGACCTTGTATAGGGTTTCCGCAGAGTGACTGGTGAGCTTGAACTGCGAACCTTGCAGTTCAAACCAACCTTGCAGTCCAGTGAATTAACCCCACAGTGCCTTACTCATTATCCCATCTTAGCTTCTGGATGAAGGAGCTCCTGGTGGTGCAGTGGTTAAGTGCTCCACTGCCAAATGAAAGATCAGGTGTTCAAACCCAACAGCCTCTCCACAGGGGAAAGAAGGAACCATCTGCTTCTGGGAAGATGACAGCCTTGGGAACCCCGTGGTCAGTCCTGCTCCATCCTAGGGGGTCACTGTGAGTCGGAAGAGACAGCAATGACTTAGTCTCTGGGTGGGATAACCCAGTGAAAGGTACTAGGTTCGTCGTTCTGCAAATGAGGAAACCGAGGCTCCAGGGTGGGCACTTCAGGTCCTCATACTGGTGGTTCTCCAGGCTTTCCAGGGGGGCTCAGGAGCAGAGCCAGCTGGGCTTGAACCCCACCAAAGCCTCAGCTACATACTGATTGACCTTGATCAGCTCTAACCTCCTAAGCCTCAATTTCCTCATCTGTAAAATGGAACAGATAATAATAACTGCCCTTGGAGCAGCTGAGAGAATTCAGTGAGTAGCATGGACCGAGTGCGGGCTACTCCTGTGGGCAGAGCTGAAGCAAACAGGCCTTCTCTGCCAGCATTTGTGTTCCCACCTGGCCTTTAAAACTCCTTAAAAATCCAGTTTTCTGAAAGAAGGGGAGAAAGAGAAAGAAGACCCTTTGGCGATGTCTCTATCCCACCCATTTTGTTTCTGTCTTCTTTTCAGTTTTCCTTTCCCAGTTCAAGCTTCTGTGGAGCCAGGAGTCTGGGGCTGAGGGCGGAGACCACAGAGACTCTCACACAGAGGAGACTTCCCCAACTGAGGCAAGCCCCCCAGAATCCCTTCCAGGGAGTGACCACAGCCCTGAAGGTTTCTCCCTCCAGACCTGCCAGGAGGGGGCAGGAGCCCAGCTGGACGAGGATGGAGACCTGAATGTAGTGAGAAGACCCCGGGCCACCTCTGACCCCGACCCGGCGAGGCCCTTGAGAGAGAAGGTGCACCCTGTGATTCTGTCCCAGGATGAGGGCGACATCCCAGAAGACAGAACGCAAACAGGCAGTCTCTACGGCATCATCAGAATAGGTAACAAGAGCCCGGCGCACCTGCAGCCCCCGGTGCCTATCAGGACGTGGTGGTCTCAGTGCTAGCTCTGTGTTCAGGCCCAGGCTGGGGGTTACAGGGAAAGTTGGGTCATCGGAACCAGCTCTGGTGAGACCAAACAAACAGGGCTGCTGTCCAAAGGGGGTACTTGCTTCCCAAACCCATGGTCAGGTCACTCTCCTGCTCAAGACTCCTCAGTGGCTCCCCATCACCCTTGGGGTTGAGACCCAATGACTCGGGTTGACTTAGAGGCCCTATGTGATAGGTCTCTGCACAGCTCTCCAGCCTCATCCCACTCCACCGCCTCCCTTCCCACTTTCACAGCTATGCTCCTTCCTGCCCGTGGGCTCTGATTGCTAGTCAGCTCACACCATGGCTACCGCCTCTCCCAGCATCAGTGTTTCAATCTGGACTTACAGGTAGACTAGTGGAAGCCTGGACTGGCAGTGGGAGCCCTTTGGGCTCTGTTTCCACATCTGTAGAATGGGTACAGCAGCCTCTCACTGTTGTACAGTGAGCCTGGCATGTAGTTACGTGGTCAGTAAAGGAGAGCTGCCTGCCGTCAGCTCTCACTCCTGCCTCCAAGCAGGAAGAAGGGGAGCCGTGCTGCTTCCTGCAGGTGTGGAGACTGAGTTAGCTGGGTAGGATTTGCTGTTTCTGAATCAGAGGGGGCAGCACATAGGTCTTCATCACTGTTGAACCCTAGGCTTATCTTTGACACCCTTGCGATGTCATGGTGTTGTTTGACCATAAAATGGCTTTCCATTGGAAAGGAGCTAGTCTTTGATATTGGCTAGGGGCATCCAGAAAGGGGCAACTCTGAGAAGTCCAGTGCCTCATGTCACCACCTAGCAGGGGGCTGTGCCTGGGCCCACCAGGTCTGCCTGATATCTGGACAGGGAGTTGGAACACCCTCTGAACAGCCAGCTGGGAAGGCAGGACTGAGGCTCCTGAAGCCACTCAAAGAAAACAGCGCTCTAGGAGGAGAGGTGCCCTGGCAGTGGGACCTTCAGAGGCTGAGGGCCAAGGACAGGGCCTGCCAGGAAGACTGCAGAGGTGATGATGGGCTGGGAGGCAGGCCGTCACCAGTGGGTGATGCAAAGCTGGGACGACAGATGGAGGCAGCTGACATGAGGGTCCTAGAAGGGCTGTGGAAGCGAGAACATCCGTGGGTTGTCTCAGGGACAACCTGTGTGTGGAGGAAGGAAGAGTGATGAAGATCAGAGACACATGGAGACAGCTCGTCCAGCGGGCTATTGGAACATGTGAGCGTCCGTCTCTATGACCCTGGGGTCAGAAGGACTGGGTGGTGCCCGGCTATCACTGCCAGCTGCTCTAAAGAATTGCTTTAGAAAGGCCTGGATAGGGTGGGAGAAAATGAATGTGCAACAAAACTCAACATCATAGAGAAGACCAGGCTTACTGATCTGATAGAGACCGATGAGCCCCCGAGACCATGAAAATGGCCCTTCGTCTCCCTTCAGGTCTGCATCTCAGCTCACCCCTGAGGCTCAGTGTTCAGTAAGGGGACCGATAGCACCAGACAGTTGTGCACACCTTAGAATCATCAGCCACTTGAGATGAAAAGGTCAGCAGTTCCCCCAGGACAGCGTTCAGAAGGGTAAGGAAGGAGGGATGGCAACAGCAGACACAGGGTGAAAGTGGGATGAGTGATGCCGTACTGACGACTGCAGTCAGTGAAAGGAAGCAAGGTGTGTGTGAACTGTTGAATGGGAAGCTGGCGATCTGCTCTGTAAGGCTTCACCCAGTTCACAAGAAGTTTAAAAGGACAGCCAGAGAGAAGACTTTGCCCTCCCCACACTTCTGCGTGCCACAAGGTCACTACCCTCCACTGTGGGAGGCATATGCCCAGGGCTGTGTAGGTCCCTCGTGATGCTTGTAGGTACTCTCCATTCTGCTGGAGAGGGCTGGAGGTGGGAGCAAGCAGCAGTCAAACAGCAGACACGAGCTCCGACACCAATGACCCGGGTCCCCTTCCCATGCCGACCACCTGCCCGCTCTGACCCCAGGCAGCCCACTTCTCCCTGTCAAGCCTTATGAACTTCATCTACAAAGTGCAAAGTCCCTGGGTAAGGCTGCTAACGGAAAGGTTGGTAGTTCAAGTCACCTAGAGGTACCTTGGAAGAAAGTCCTGGCAATCTAGTGCCCTAAAATCATCCAGTGAAAACCTATGGAGCCCAGTTCTCCTCTGACACACATGGGGTCGCCCGGTGTTGGAATTTCCCGGAGAGCAGCTAGCTTTTTGTTGACAAGAGGATGAGATAATAGTAGAATTTTTTTCCTGGATGGTCTTGAGAGTTAAATAAGATAGTGCTCAGCAAGCATTTAGCACAGGGCCTGGCACAGAGAAGGTGTCTAGTGAACGTTTAGTCAAGGAACTCCACCGGCGGCTGTGTTAGTGTAGCTGTTTCGACTCCACTTTCAAACCAAGTGGCCACAGCAATCTGAAGTCTTTTTGAATGACGGTTGTTTATTACAAGTCACGTCCACCCCACAGCATCAAATCCAACCAAGATGCTGGGGTCCGAAAACCAAACACACAGAACCAGTCACTGTCGTGGTGACCCCAGGTGGGTTAGAGTTGAAATACGCCCCACTGAGCTTTCAGTGGCTGAGTTTTCTAAAGTAGATTGCCAGGCCTCCAGCCTTTCCGTTAGCAGCTGAATGTGGTAACTGCTTACCGCCCCCCAGGCCCTCTCCCTGCGCCGTAAGTCTCCAGTTCCTTTTCTTCTCTCATTCACCCAGTTCCTGCTGCTGCTTTGTTGTGAGTGTGTGGGTTGATTTGTACAAATTCTCAAAGCATGGGACGCCCCCTACCGTGTGTGTATCTGTGTGTGTATGCGTGTGCCCACATGCTAGCTTTAATCTCAGCCTTTACCATCACATGAAAAATTCATTCTTTGGCTCCATCATCTCGTATTTCTGTTTTCTTTCCCTACCCCCTGTGTTTTATCCTCGGAAACACTGATGAATTACTCACCATACTGCTCTTTGGTTAAAGAAGGATATAAATTCAGATGTACGTAGTGACTCTCTAGTGTGGTTCTAAGTGTAGTTCAATATTTTGGAATGGACGCAGTGGTTGTAAGAGATAAGTATTGGACTGCGAACCACGAGGTCAGTGGCTTGAGCTCACTGCCATTCCACAGGAGAGAGATGAGACCTGCTGCTCCCACAAACATTTAAAGCCTCAGAAACTGTACACAGGGACGCTATGAGTCGGAACCAATTCGACAGCCTAGATATGTTGTCAGTGTGATCGTGTTAGTGAAGGTAAACAGTGTCATTTGATGTAAGCGCTCGTTTAGGTGTGGCTCCTGCCCTCTGATGACTCCAGTCCACTGCGACGGAGATCCCAGCTACCTGAGGGGAGACCACTGTGTCAGCCAGGATTCTCCAGGGTAACAGAACCAAAGAGTTTGTGGAAAAATGGAATAAAAAAAGGGGCGGATTTTTTCGTTTTGTTTTTGGAGTTGGCCCCCTTGCCATTGCGGCTTGAAAGTTTGGGGGTTTTTGGGGTTCCCAGAGGCATCTCAGAAGAAAGGTCTGGTGCAATCGACTTGCAAAAAGATCAACCGTTGAGAAACCCCATGGAGGGCAGTTCTCTGACACACAGGAGTCGAGTCAACGGCGGCTGGTTGTTGTACAAATACTAAGAGGTTTCTTTTAGGAAATAACGTGTGCAGTTGTGGGGCTGATGTGTCCAAGGTCTGTAGGGCAGGCGAGAAACTCAGGAGTTGCGCTGCAGTTGTAAAGCAGAATTTCTTCTTCAGGACACGTTGTTGCTCTTCAGGCCTTCAACTGATTGGGTAAGGCCCACCCACGTCTTGGAGGATGAGCTGCTTTACATTAGGCCTACTGACAGTAGGTGGTGATCCCACCTCCACCGTCACCTTCACAGCAGCACCTAGACAAGGGGTTGATTCAATAACTGGCCAGACTGACACCAAGGTCGTCACAGCCACTGGGCTGGCCCAGGAGTGGTGCTCAAAGCCCCCTCCCAGCCGTACAGGGGCACAGCCTGTTTCTCTGCTGCTTCTTGGAACGCTTAACTGCACACCCCCCCATAGACTGTGTTTGTAGATTGCAGTGAGCCCCTGTCTGTTTATCTGTCCGCCTTGTTTTCACAGTGGGCGTTTTTCTCTTGGTCCAGAACACACCATGGCCACCCCCCTGGAGGACGTTGGCAAGCAGGTGGGTAGATCCCATGCACTGCCCTGGGCTCTGAAAGATCCCTCCGGGGACCTCACGCTACCTGTCTCTGCAGGTGTGGCGGGGCGCTCTGCTCTTGGTAGACTACATCCTGTTCCAACGGGATTTCCTCCAGGGACGCACCGTGTTGGAGCTCGGGGCAGGCACTGGGCTCGCCAGCATCGTCGCAGCCACCATGGCCCAGACCGTGTACTGTACAGGTGAGGACCTAACACAAAGGTCTGTTCGCCGGGCTGCTCCCCTTTGGTCATTTTCTCAGTGTGACCAGAGTGACCCAGTGGCACCACATCAGTAAAGGGGACATCACCCAACAGATAGAAGGTTGTTTATGCTTCCAAGGATCTGGGCCCTGTAGCTCAGGAAACCATGAGAGAGAGGCCCTTTATATGGCTTCAGAGAGGTCCTGTGTTGGAGGCTCAAGTCCTCTCAGAAACACCACGGAATAGAAGTCTGGCAATCTCCTTCCCAAAATCAGCCAGTTAGATGGTACAGATGTGCCACTGCTGAGTGAAAGCTTAGCGAACTGAGGCCACACAGGCACCTCAGAGAAGACAGGAGCGTAGCTCTATTCAGACATGACTTGGAATCAACATGACAGCAGTTGGATAAGCCTGTAAAAACAGGTTTAGGGTGCTCCCCTTGCAATGATAAACGTTTTCCCTACTCTCCGCGGAAATTTTGTAAAGTAGCAAATAAACATCACTCCATTTGCAACTCCCCTGATCCTTTTAACCATACGCAGTTTACTGAGCACCTTCTCGTACTGGGCAGTGCTGGTGGTGCTGTAGAATACAAACTGGACTGCAACCCACAAGGTCAGCAGTTCGAGCCCACCAGCCTCTCTGAGGGAAAAAGATGAGGCTTTCTGATTTACAGCCTCAGAAACTACACAGGATCACTATGAGTTAGAATCGGCTCCACAGTACCTATCAGCAGCAATAGCGTGCCAGATTCGATTCTAGACACGGAATCCAGCAGCGAATAGGACAGATCAAGGTGCTGTCTCAGGAAGCTGGCATTCGAGAGTCTGTGTGGGAGCTCACTTTCCTTTATTGTGTGTAGACACCCAGGTGATAGCTGAAATTAGACTACGTATCTACAACGTGCTGTAACCAGCCTTTAAAAGCTGTTTACCATGAACATGTTCCCATGTCAGAAAAAAAAAACGTTTTATTTTGTACGTTGGTCAGTATGCTCTTTGTTGTGTGTTGACCCTCAGAAGTGGGTGTGCCCGTAAGCTTTGGATGCTTTTTTAATCATTTAAGTTATTAGGCTCACGTGGTGGTGTGAAGTTCCATCAAGTCAATTTAAGCTCAGGGTCCCGCCAGGGATTTTAGGCTGTAATCTTTTTTTTTTTTTCCTAAAGTTTTTTATTGTGAATTGAGTGAAAGTTTACAGGGCAGATCATCAGTTTTACATTCAACAAATCATACACTTTGTTTCTTTACAATGATTATAATCCCTTCCATGTACCATGATTTAACAATATTTCTATTCATTTAGCTTTTTTTTAAAACACTCAGGCACATATAATAATTTACACCACCAAAGGGCACATTCTGCAAGTCTGCCTCCTTCCAGCACACAGCCTTTCTCTCTCCATGAATCTAGAGCCCTCAGCTGCTCTCTCTCTCCATGTCCTCATCTCTGCCTCCATCTCTGGTGTCGCTGCTTCTCTGGATAGGGTCCCGCATTCCACTTGTGTTCTTCTCCCTTGATGGTCTTAGGGTCCTCTGTTTCTGGACTGTCCAATTAACGACTCCCCCATTGTTGTTATAAAACTTCTGTTTAGGCTATAATCTTTAAGGGGGCACATGACTCCCAGAGCCGTTGGGTGGGTTCAGACCTCCAGCCTTTCAGTTAGCAGCCAAGTACTTAACCACTGAGCCACCAAGGCTCCTTAGGGTCACATGAAAAAAACACCTCCACTGCTGTTCAGTCAGTTCTGACTCCTAGTGACCCCATGTGACAGAGTGACTGTCACCTCTAGAGGAACAAATGCCAGGTCTGCCCTGTTTTATGAGAGGCTGCACGAGAGGCTGTATGAGAGGCTGTATGAGGCGTTGTACCAGAGGCTGCACAAGAGGCTGCCTGTAGGGATCAGTCCAGCAGGAGAGTTTCACCATATAGGGGTTTCCAACCATGCTCCCTGGTTCAGAGTTCACAAACTCCCTCTGGGGCTAGCCTAGGGATAAAGGGGACCTCCTCTAGGACCCCTGACCGTATCCCGCCAGCTCTCTCTCACCTGTCCCATATACCTGCATCCCACGGAAGATCTCTTTTGACAAAAGTGTTCATGTGCCTCCTCTCCCAGTGCCTTGGGGAATGGACACGCAGGGTCATTACCTTCTGGCCCAGCACAAACAGGGTCTCCCAGGTGGACATAAAGGAGAGGCAGAGCACTGCTTCCCCCAGGGAGGACCCACCTTACCACATGCGGGTTCTGTTGAAATGCTGTTAGAGTAACAGAGGCTCTGAGGGGAGGGAAGCAGACAGTCAGAACTCTGGTAAGAGCTATGGAATCTGCTCTGAGTCAAGGCAGTTTAATCACCCCAAACACCCTCCTAGCTCTGATTTCTAGAATACCAAAGAATGAGTGAAGATTTGGAGTCAGAAACTCCTGGGTTTAGGTCCCTGAAACTCACACTGCTCCTAGTTGGGGGCTTTGTTTGGTGGCTGTGCTTGTGCAGTGAAACCCGGGACACTGGCCCATAGGGTCATCTGAAGCCTTGAAGGGAAATGCTTTCTGTATGCTGTAGGATCAGATCAGCACTAGACTGCAAACCACCAGGTTGGCAGTTCAAACCCACCAGCTGATCCTCAGAAACTCCAGACAGGGTTGCTAAGATTCGAAACCGACTCAACAGCACTTAACAACACAACAACGCTCCCCAGAAAAAGTGATGTAACAGCATCCCATCTCTGAAAACATACTGCTTCTGCCCCACCTGGATGATCAGCTCCTGTTTGGGGGAATTTGGAAAGGCGCTAAAAGATCCGGGAGAGGGTCTGCCCTTCTCGATCTTACCGCTTCCCTTCTGTGCCGCCCACTCTTTCCGGAGAGACCCCTGGTGAAGGTCACGCTGTCTCTCCGGCCTGTGCTCTCTGACCTGCCCTTCTGTACTTCCAGATGTTGGGGCTGACCTCTTGGCCATGTGCCAGCAAAACATCACCCTCAACAGCCACCTGACTGCCGCTGGAGGTGAGGCCCAGCAGGTGTCCACCTGGGGGCAGGGGGGACAGGTGGGGAGCTGGGGACCGCCTCTCCTGACACCCAGGTGATGGAAGAGTGGGCATTGTCCTGACCTTCATGTGGCTTCAGGTTACAGGCAGTGCTGTAATGGGTCATCAGAGGGAGGCTGAAAGGAGGGGAGAGAATGAGTGGGTGGCTCCCCGGGGGGGGGGGGCCACCTGCACAAATCTGCCTCTTTCCTAACTGTGTGTCTGCCTTTGTTCTCATACAGGTGGCTCAGTCAAGGTTAGAGAACTGGACTGGCGGGAAGAGGACCTATGCACAGGTGGGTGTTTCCTGAGACTCCCCATTCGATTCTGCTCTGCTGCAGGCCCACCAACTCCCACGAACTCCTTTCAGGGCGTTCCAGCTACAGCCAGGCCCCTGATGTGCCTGTATTCACTTGGTCTTCACAGTCCCACCACATTGACGTGACCATCCCCGGGTGATGAGGGAAGACTGATGCTCAGAGAGGTTAAGCGACCTGTCCAGGGTCACACAGCTAGTAACCTACAGTGTCAGCATTTGAACCCAAGCCTGTTGGTCTCTGGGGCATAGAGCATTTCCACAGCCAAAAGTGGTGCCCTGAGAGTCCCTCCTTGTTCCAGACCAGGAAGCCACCTCGTGTGTGGCGGTCCACCCCAGGCCTCAGCATGAATCAAGACAGCTTGGCCTCAGGGCAAGCTGGGTGGATGCGGTTTCTAAGTGGCTCACACAGGTGGTCCTGCCAGCTTATTGCTTTTTCATCATCCATGAAGGTTCAGTTCCTTTCAGATGTCAGACTGAGGGGTGGGGAAAGCTGTTACTGTGAAGTGCCCGGCACTTACATATGTACATGTATGTAAATGCACGCACAGGTCTGAGCTCTGCCCTCCCCTCCACCCCAGTCGTGTACTATTGTGAAGAAGAGTCTATGGAGCTGTTAGTACTGTACAGATCACTTACTCACAGTTGCCATCACATTTAGAAAGAGTCCTTTGGACACCCCCAGCAGTCCTAAGAAGGAACTATGACTATGAGCCCCATTCTATAGGAGTCCTGGTGTGGTGGTGTGGGTTAAAACACTGGACTGCAAGGTCGGGTTGATTCACAAGACCGGCAGTTCATATTCACCAGCTGCTCCTTGAAAACCTTATCCGGGGTTGCTCTGAATTAGAACCAACTCTAAGGCACTTAACAACATAGGAGCCCTGGTGGCACGACAGTTAAGGACTTGACTGCTAAACAGAAGGTCAGCAGTTCAAACCCGCTCAGGGGCTCTGTGGCTCTGTGGGAGAAAGAAGGATTCAGTAGTCATGGAAACCCGATGGGACAGCTCTACCCTGCCCTGTAGGGTCACTCTGAGTCAGAATTGACTCCCTGGCAGTGGTTTGGGGGATTTGGATTCCAGATGAGAAGACTGAAGCCCAGAGAGGGTAAGCGGCTTTCTTGGTCACACACCAGTCAGCCAACAGGACCGAGGGCTGCGGTGCTATCCCTTTCCACAGGGCTGCTTCCCATGCAGCTGGACAGGCTGCAATCCGGCCGTTCTCGTTGGCTGGTTCAGACTCCGTGTGGGAAGGGCACCTGAGACAAGTGACTGTCTGGTGGTGCCCCGCTGCCCCCGATTCTTCACGGTCAGTCTCGGCCAGAGCTTCTAGCAGCAGAGACAGGAGTGAGCCTAAGACACCTTGTCCTTCTTCCACAGATCCTGCAGTCCCCTTCTCCTGGTCACAAGAGGACATCTCTGACCTGTACAACCACACCACTGTACTGCTTGCAGCAGAAGGTAAGCTTTGTTCTCCTTAGGTTCAAAGCCACAGTGTCCCCTTCGGAATTCTGAGAAGAGTCTTTCCAGAACATTCTGTCACATCTACCTGTCGCCTTTCTGTGTTGTTAGGACGTCCACGTGGGTCCCATGAGAACTGCTTCTCTGTAAGATTTTCACGTTTTACCTAACTCATACCTTTTCTCTGCCCTGCAGTGTTTTACGATGATGACCTAACAGACGCCCTGTTTCAGACTCTCTTCCGACTCACTCAGAAACTGGAGAATGCCAGTACAGTCATCTTGTCGGTGGAGAAGAGGTGAGCTCCACACCGCCAGGGCCGCGCTGGCCGCACCTCAGCCAGACCCTCAGCTTCCTAATGAGCTCTCCCTGATGCCTGCTGTGCACCAGGCCATGTGCGGGTCCTGTCCATACACGAGCCCTCTTAGGCCTCATACAAACCCCGTGCTGTGGTTAGACACCCTCGTCCCCGGTTCACAGATGAAGGGAGGAAAGCTGAGACTCCTGGAGCTTGTTGAAGCGGCAGCAGGTGTGTGAGTAGACTAGCAATCAGACGTAGCACACAGAACATTCCATCACCACACCGTCTCCTCCTCTTTCTCTGAACGTTCTAAGACACCATCTGTCTC
This sequence comes from Chrysochloris asiatica, assembly GCF_000296735.1. Lineage (NCBI taxonomy): Eukaryota > Metazoa > Chordata > Mammalia > Afrosoricida > Chrysochloridae > Chrysochloris > Chrysochloris asiatica. Next base: position 8,677,910 of record NW_006408620.1, on the reverse strand, counting down.
TTCAGCACCCCAGGCTCCTGTTCTGTCCAGACAGCACCCTGTCAGCCAACCACCCACCTCCGGAAGTGCCGGCCTCCCGTCTAATGAGTGTCCACACCGTGATACACAGGCAGATTCAGACAGTGCGCACACATTTTTCTCTCTAATTTACAAACCTTTGTGAGAGGCAGTCTGGAACAAGTAGTGCAAACCATAAAGCACCCTACTGACCCAGCACTTCCCTCTCTAGATGGTCACCCCATGGGAGCAATCCTAGTGCAGACAAAGCCATTCCGACTTGTGTGGTCTTTGCAGTGTGGTTTATACGGACACTGATGAGGAATGTCTGGACCTCAGGTAGATCGGAGTCTGTAAGATAGTCACCCTGGGAGACAGTCCTGGTGCAGACAAAGCCAGTCGTACTTGCACACTCGTTGCAGTGTTATTTCTATGGATAATGTCTGGACCTCATGATCCTGATTGTGCCAACTATGAAGGGAAAATACAGAGACACTCAGGAACAGTGGAACCCTGAGTGGAGATTTATAAGACGGAATTATGGGTAAATTGGCGTGAGTGGTGTACCGGTGTTGCAGTTTTGTTTGTTTTTTACGCCTTTATCTTTACGAGCTCTATACTGACGTTGACAGAGGACATGCTCTACTGTCCAGGGGTGGTGGGTGTGTGTCAGTGAGAGCCTGCATGGCATCATTGTGTCCATGAGCTGACAGTAGTCGAAGCTGGCTGGTGGCTTCGTGGTGGTTCAGTATACTGCTTTCGATCCTTTTGTACGTGTGGACTCTTTCATAATAAAAGATTTTTTGAAAGAAAAGTGGGCCAAGGCAAGAGTTTGAGTCTCAAGTTAGGTAGTCTTGTAGAGACGGTTGTAGAGAGAGTCTGTTGAGAGGTGAGAATGGCAGGGTTGGGAATGATCTAAAAACTTGGTTCCCGATTCAGCGTCTTTCTGGAATCTCCCCGTCCCCCAGTTCTTTGCTCTGTGTTGTCAGCACCTCTGCCACCACCTGGTATTCCTTCTGCCCTCAGGTGGACACGGGATGGACAGTCCACACCACATCCCATGCTGGGTGCAGGCAGAGGGTACACAGGCCCCCAGAGAACCCCTCACGGTCAGCCTCTCGCACCCACTTGTGGCTCCTTGGAAGCAGGGATTGTGTCTTTGTCTTTGTAGTGGTGGTGTTCTGGGCATGGACTACACTTTCCTGAACCTCAGTTTCCACATCTATAACGTGGGGGTGCCGGCCCTCCCACCTCCCAGGCAGGAGATGGGTGCAGACACTTAGCGCATAGCAGGCCCTCCTCTAAGCCCTACTGGTGTGAAGTGAGGGCCGTGGGGGCAGGAGGACAAGTTGTGAGGAGAAGATAGACCGTGTGCCGCTGGCTGCTTGGTTTCCAGGCTGAACTTTACGCTGAGACACTTGGACGTGACGTGCGAGGCCTACGATCACTTCCGTGCCTCCCTGCACGCCCTGGAGAAGCGGACCCCTGGCAAAGTGCGGTTCCAGGTGCAGCCGGTGGAAGCTTCCTTCCCACAGAACCTCGCCTACGAGCGCATCCCACAGCTGGTAGGTGTGGCCTGCAGCCTGGCAGGTTGACCTGGGGCAGAGGAGACGCTTTGTTGTTGTTGTTGTTGTTGTAGTAAGGTGTCCCACAGCCGGCTCTCCCTTGGTGTCCCTACACATACAACAGTAGGAAACACCGCCCAGTCCCCTGTCATCCTCACGTCATAGCTATGTGTGAACCCATAGCTGCAGCCACTGCCTCAGTCCATCAGTGAAATGCACCCCAACACTGTCGGTGTGGTGACTCCCAAATGACCCCACGCTGACACGCACCGGGTGGCATGAACGCTGGTGACATCACTACAACCCACCCAGGGGTATCTCCCTGAACCTGCAAAGCGGAGGAGGCAGGGCAGCTTGCTGCCTTCTCTTGGCCCCTTGGTTTGTGACCCTCAACCACTCTGTGGTCACCGGGATTGACCCCCACAGTGTGTCCCCCATGAAGAAGCAGGAGGAGGAGATGGAGGCATTCCTGTTCCTGCCCTGGGGGGTGTGGTGCCCTGTGTACACTCCATGCCGGTTGGCCTCCCAGCTCATTCCCGTGCATCCAGCTCTTACTGTAAACCCTTATCCTTGTGTCTCAGGAGCTCTGGCGGATCCTGGCGGAGCCCGTGCCATGAGCAGGACACCCGAGGAGGCCTAGCCATGCGGGAAGTGGCCCTTCTCATTGTCATATGTTTGTAATAAATTCACACGCTCACCAAAGCAACTTGCTGGAGATGTGATCATTTGAATGAAAGGTGAATGGGCCCTAACTGACCCGAGAGGGCTCTTTAGGGTTGGTAATGCTTCCCTCAGCAGGAATGCTGGTGCTGGCCCCACTCGGGACGCGACACCCGAGTGGGATGTCGCTTGTGGTGGTGTTTGTTTGACTGGTCTCAGATTTTTTTTTAGTGATTTTTATTGATTACATTTCATTTGTTTTTATTCCTTTTTTGAACTTTTGTTTGTGCTGGATGCATATATCACAGTGTACCTGGTATTGGAACCATTTTCAGTGTACCATGAAATGTACTTGAGTGTCGTGAGTTATACGCACCCTTGCTTGGGACCCACGACCACTGTCTATTTCCAGGTGTTTTCATCACCGCCAACAGAAACGCTGCCCTGCCCCAGGGACCCGCCAGTCACCGTTGCCTCTGGTTGGATATCTAAGAGGGGCCATCCATGTCCGGCTATACCCACTGAGCGTGTTCTTAGGGTGCAGTGTGCCTTCACCTGTACCGGGACTCTAGTGCTCGGGACGATGTTGTGGCATCGAGTTGGTTCTGGCTCATAACGACCCTGTCCAGGGTTTCTGAGGAGCGGCTGGTGGTTTTGCGCCGCCAACCTTGTGATCCCACAGCCCATTTTGTATGAACGTCCCACATTCTGTGTATTTCTGTGGTTTTCATGCTCCAGCCATGAGTCTGAGTCACTTGGGCACACCAGTTCCTGAGGAGGGTGTGGGACTGAAGGCAGACATACAGCAGTAACACCCCACCCAGAGGCCCCACTACCCAAGCTCACGACTCGTTTGTCCCCAGCTCCCACACCGTGCACAAAAGGCTGCCGCCGCTGATACCCAGAACACAGGGACACTATGAGTCAGAATCAACTCAGGGGCCGTGGGTCTAGTTTTGGAGTATATGCTGGACTCGGAGACAGCCCTGACTTCAAACGCTTCCTTTCTGCCCCCATTCCTATACTTGTTCTGATCAGACCCATGAGATATTTCAGGATATACGATTTGGGTATTGATAAGAAGAAGTCCTCACAATTGTTGCCACGCTGAGGATGGCGCAGGACCGGACAGTGTTCCATTCTGTTGTACATAGGGTCGTTAGGTGTCAGTACCGATTCAGTGGCACCTAACAACAACAAGGAAGAAGTCCTAGTGTGGTACTATAGAATCAGCGCTGGACTACTGACCACGTGGTTAGAGATTCAAACCCACCAGCTACTCCTTAGACGCTGACATGATAGCACCTGACAACAGCAATCGATAGGAAAGTACCAATGGAATGAATGGCAAGTGTGTAAGAAGTTAGGGGAGAAAAACAATGCCACCATCCGTGATGACAGGTGAGAGAGTGCAACGTCCAAATACTTTCATAAAGCACTCAGACTCTACCGCTGGATAGGCGCTCGGTGGAAGTGGGTAATCAGTTGGCTTCCAGAGGGAGGACTTGGTGATTTTTTTTCTTTTTAATGTTTTATTGTGAATTATGTGATAGTTTATATGGGAGAATATTAGTTTTACATTCATCCTATTATATATCGTTTCATTGCCATGCTTACAATCCCCTCCATGCATCATCAACCAACCAAAGGGTATACACTGTAAGTCTGCCCCCCTGTCATCAGCACACAGCCCCTCTCCCTCTCTGTGTCCAAGGACGTGTTGATTTTAAGCTGGAGAGTTGTCATGGCTAAAGTCCTCCTCGATACTCAGGATGCCATGTGCAGTTAACAATTGATCAACTACTGTTGCAGTCAACGGCCCTCAAGTGGGTCCCGACTCATAGCAACCCTGCATCGGATTTCCAAGGAACAGCAGATGAGTTTGAACCACTGACCTTGTGGCTCAAATTGACCTTGTGGTCGAGGGTTTATCGTAAGGCACCACACCAGAACTCCATGATGAACTGGTTGGTGGTGATGGTTATGTGCCGTGGAGTCAGTTCTAACTCACAGCGGCGCTGTACGGGGTTTCCGAGGCTGTAAATCTTTACAGGAGCAGAAAGCCTCATCTTTCTCCCACGAAACAGTTGGTAGTTTCAAACTGCTGACCTTGTGGTTTACAGTCCGATTCGTAACCACTACACTACCAGAAGACATTAAACAGGCAGGCAGACCTCAGAGGGACCCACCACCACCAGGAAAGAAGCCAGGAGTGGGGTGTCCTGTGGACCTGGGTCCCGCACTGGGAAGCTCCTAGATCCAGAGGAAGACAGAAGCCAAGATGCACAGAGATCTGCAAGGAATGCTGGGGGAGACCTGGCCCTTTCCCCAGGCCGACACTCTGGATTTGGACTTGGCGCCTCCGTTTCTGTTGGTGAAAGCCGCACCCCTGTGTTCTCTCTGTTACAGCAGCGCTGGCCTTCCTGAGCGTCATACCTTGAGTTGTGTGGGGGCCGTGGAAGAGGAGGGGACTGAAGGTGACTCTACTGTGACATATACAGTGGTCCCCCAAACGGGGTGAGTTATGATACTGGTGATACTTAAAAGTTTCAAGTATACATTTTAAAAAGTTTACCCTTTGCACAGACATGCTGATACTGCGTGGTCCATGCCTTAGTTCTCCAATGCTGTTGTTAACAGAAATACCACCAGGGATGGCTTTATCAGGGCTGGGGAACCCTTTTTCTGCCAAATTTATAACATCATTCACAGGCCATACAAAATTATCAACTTAAAAATCAGCCTGCTGTATTTGGTAAAACATATAATTAACTCACCCTTAAAGTCCTGGTGTGACGCTGTGGGTTAATGCGCCAGACTGCAAAGC
>NW_006408620.1:8670837-8672066 GCF_000296735.1 Chrysochloris asiatica | reverse complement strand
TCTTTAAAGTGTTCAAGAGCAAAGATGTCAGTTTGAGGACTAAGGTGTGCCTCACTCAAGGCATGGTATTTTCAATAATTTCGTATGAATTTGAAAGTTGGACAATGAATAAGGAAGACCGTAGAAGAATTGATGCGTTTGAGTTATGGTGTTTTAGAGAAGAATATTAAAAATACCATGGACTGCCAAAAGAACTAACAGATCTTTGTTGAAAGAAGTACAGCCAGAATGTTCTTTGGAAGCCAGAAAAGCCAGACTTCCTCTCTCATATTTCGGGCATATTATCAGGAGGGACCAGTCCCTAGAGAAGGACATCATGCTTGGTATAGGGAAGGGTTGGAGAAAGAGAGGAAGACCCCCAACGAGATGGACTGGCAGTGGCAGCATCAGTGGGCTCAAGCGTGGCACTGTGATGTCGCTGCAGGGCAAGGGCAGTGTTTCGTTCTGTTGGGCCTAAGGTCGTTATGAGACAGTACCAACTCGATGGCACCTAACAACAACAACAACATGATGACTGGAACTGTGGTTGCTTTAGCAGGACCACACCAAGTGATTTCGAGGGGCCTATACATCCTGCAGGCCAGATGGTCCCCACCCCTGGCTTTAACAAACAGAAAATTTGGGGGTGGCTAGAAGTCAAAATTCAGAGAGCTGTCTCTAGGGGCAGAAAGGCTCTAGGAAAAATTCTTGTGCAGCCCCAGGAAATGAAGACAGAAACCAGGAGTGCCACACTCCCAGAAGGAAGCTGCTCTGTGGAGAAGAACTACAGGTTGTCCCATGCTGAAGAAGGTAGGAGGCAGATGAGAAAGCCCACACATTTGGCCTCTTACAGTGTTCCTGCTGGTGCTTTGGAGGACTCTCACCACCAGGTGGCGCCCCAGCCCCATGAATTGACAGCCAGGGCACAGTCATTTGTCCCCTAACTTATGGGCAGCCTCTACAAAGTAGGATGCCCAGTGAGTCACCCTTGTTGTTGTTGTTAGGTGCCATCGAGTCGGTACTGACTCATAGCAACCCTATGCACAGCAGAATGAAACACTGCCCGATCCTGGGCCAACCTCATGACTGTTTCCATGCTTGAGTCCATCGATGCTGCCACCTGGCCAATCCATCTCGTTGGGGGTCTTCCTCTTTTTCTCTGACCCTCCACCTTACCAATCATGATATCCTTCTCCAGCGACTGTTCCCTCCTGACAATACGTCCAAAGTATGAGAAAGAGACAAAGTTT
>NW_006408620.1:8663467-8670322 GCF_000296735.1 Chrysochloris asiatica | reverse complement strand
TTAAGTGTTCTGGAATACTCATACTTCGCAATGTTGTCCATAGCTTGTCATGATCCACATAATCGAAAGACTTTGCCTAGTCAATAAAGCACAGGTAAACATCTTTCTGATGTTCTCTGCTTTCAGCCAAGATCCATCAGACATCAGCAATGATATCCCTCATTCCATGGCCTCTTCTGAATCCAGTTTGAACCTCTTGGGGGGGGGGATATAATTAACCTGCTGCATATCATACAGTAGTGCAACATTAGTGCTGATGGCCTCCAGCACCCAGCTAGCCACAACGAGCTAATCTCCTAAATCCCATGTATATGCTGAAGCTCTTGCCAGAGACCTCGTTTCATTGAGTGACAACCCTGTACCCATTAAAGAGACGAGTAAGATGAGGCTTAGAGAGTTTATGTAGACTGTCTGAAGTCACAGGCCTGGAAGCAGCAAGGCTGGAGTCTCAATGAACCCAGGTCTGTCTCCTTCACACCCCACGACATCTGCCTAGGGCGGGTGGATTTATCTGAAGGGGAGCTGCAGCTGTGTAGCTTGGAGACCAGGCCATCTCATTGTCCTAGGGAGCACTGATGGATTTATCGCTCCAGATCACAACCTAATCCTGCCTTCCATGAGCTGTGCAAAGAACAGGCATTGGAACCCCCCAGGAGCATCTCTGTAGAGTAGGAAGGAGCCACCCTCTGCATGGGCTCCACAGGTCAAGACAAGAACCTAGAGCTGAGGTTTGGATGCACCCGCCAGGGACAGAAGGGCACTGCCTTCCCCACACCTCCACTCTCCCACCATTTATCTATTTCTTAAAGCCTGGTGTTCAGGAGCATACACGTGGAGTCTGAACTGGGCTGAAACCAGCTTCCCACTCACCTCTCTAAATCTCGGCCTCCTCGTCCGGAAAATTAGGATACTACTAGGACTTCCTGTCTGTCACTTTGCCTTTTCTGTGATGCTGGAAACTGTGCCACCCATCTCTCAAATACCAGCAGGGTCCCACCCCTGGTGGACAGGTTTCAGCAGAGTCTCCATGAACCCAGGTCTAAGATAGATGAGGAAGAAAGGCCTGGTAATCTACTTCTGAAATTTCAGCAATGAAAACCCTATGGATGGCAATAGAGCATTGTGTGACCGAATGCTGGGAGATGAGCCCGCCAGTTTGGAGGAGACTCACAATGTAGTGGCCCCCAACAATGGACTTGGAGTATACCGACGATTATGAAGATAGTGCAGGAAAGGGCAGCGTTCGTGGGGGACAACAACTCACAACGCTAGGATTTGCTACTCAGGACTGTCCCTGAGAGCTAACACAGGTAAAATGGGAACCTAAGAAGAAAACTCCATTTTCTACTTAGGCTAAAGCACGTCTCCCTGTTTCAGGAATGTGCCTGGTCAGTTAGTACCAGACGGAGATGACCCCCTTCCCCTAGGAGCCATAAAAGTAGAGATAAACTCTCCTGTCAAACCCAAGGCTAGATAATGTATGTCTTCCTTACCCTAATTAAACTGTCCTAGCATAACAAACGCCTTCCTTACCCTAATGAAGCTATCCTAGCTATAGGTAATGGCCAATCAAATTATGTAATCTCGTACTTTACTAAGTGTAAGCCAATCCTAGAGAAGTTAGGTAGAAGACCCCTGAATCTGTTTGTAAAAATCTATAAAAACCCCGCTATCAGAGAGCTCGGGGCTCTATCCCTATTCCTCTGCTTCGGTTAAGGGTAGAGACCTGGCTCGAGCTTGAATAAAGCAACCCTTGTGCTTCTGCATCGACTCCTCGGGTGGTTTTTGGGGACCCTGAACACTGGGCATAACAACACAACCTGGCCTACGGCAGAGCCTCCACAGACAGCAGATAGCATGGTTCTTGTCATTCGCTGTGGCATCCTGTGACTCCAGGGGGTTGGATGCTCCCCCAGACTGGAGCCTTGCTCCGAGCTCACAACACTATCCCACTAACTTGTCACTAGGCCTGAATGTCACTTTATTAACCAGAGGGATGATCTGGGGGGAAGAAGGAAATCAGGCAAGCTCTTGAGTGCACAGCATGCCTGGAAGGTTTCTACAACATTACGCTCCTGCATGCTAGCGGAAGGTGATGGGTGGCGCGGAGCCCGGGGGGGAGGAGGGCAACCAGGTGCTGAGGAGTTCTGAGCCTGAACCAGGCATGGTGGTGGGGCCCTTTCAGCTCCTGCTTTGTTGGAATCCTGACCCTGTGTCAGCCCCACACGAAAAACACTGTGACTCTTACCCCCATTTTACAGATGAAGAAACTGAGGCTCAGAGAGGTTAAAACTTGCCCACAGGTCAGTCTGGTAATCACATACTGGATAGCTTGTTTCATTTATCAAACCAGAGGGATGATACTAAAAAGGAGCTTCTTTACTTTCCGGGCTGGACCCCTGACCTGTGCCCACTAGGTGTCAGCAGAACACACCCCTCCTAGTGCAATAGCCAGTGTCTCTAGACTTTGTTCCCTGGGAACCTCTGAGCTCAGTCATCTCAGTTCCTACCTTTCCACGCCCTGGTGGTGCAGTAGTTGTGCACTCACCTGCTAACTGAAAGGCCGGTGGTTCAAACCTGGCAGCCACACCATGGGAGAAAGACCTAGCAGTCTGCTCCCATGAACATGCCAGCCTTGAGTCCTGTGGCTGGTTCCCCTGTGTTCTACAGAGTCCTTGCCGGTTGGAATCCACTCAGCAGCAGCAGGTTTATCAGTTCCCTGAGTCTCAGTCTCATGTGACCATGTGTGATCATGTGACTTTGAAGTCCTTCAGGGAAGGAATCCTCATCCAAGGGCCAAATGAAGCTGCCTTACCAACCTGGCTTGGGAATACAGTGGTTCCACACAATAAGCACTCGACTGCCAGCCACAAGGTCCATGATTCGAGCCCACCAGCTGCTTTGTGAGAGAAAGATAAGGCTTTCTGCTCCCACAAAGTTTAAAGCCTCGGAAACACTATACAGGGTCGCTATGAGTCGGAACCAACTCAACCACACTTAACGACGCTAGCAACCAACCTTCCTGGTAAACAAGCCTCAGTGTATTGTAGCTGTGTGTCTGCAAGTTGATCACAGCTCATAATGACCCTGTGTGGCCCTGCCCCATGACCCCATGTAATCCTGCCCCTACAGGAGCAGATTGCCACATCTTTTCTCCCACAGAGCAGCTGGTGGGTCCGAGCCACCGACCATTAGGTTCCCAGCCAAGTGCCTAGTCTCAACAATGGCTCCTTTGTAAATTTCATGAACCCCCATTGCTTTGGAGAGGATTGTGAGCCATAGTGACCCTCCAGGACAAAGTAGAACTGCTCCACAGGGTTTTCTAGACTGTGCTCTCCATGGAAGCAGATCACCAGGTCTGTTCTCCCTCAGAGCAGCTGGTGGATTCAAATCAGTGACCTTTCCATTCAGAACCAAGTGCTTAGCCTTGGGCAAAGATTAGACTGATGAGAAAGAAGGAGATGTATCTCAGTAACAGAAGGCAGAGGACGGAGAAGAAAGAGAACTAGTAGGAAGGAGAGGGAGGGGATGGCCAGAGGGCGGAAGAAGAGCACTATAGTGGTTGCATCTTCTTATACTCGCCTCTCTTCCAACTGCCAGCACCTGAGACTCAGCCTGAAACATCCCCCACCCGCCCACCCAGGCCAGAAGTGCCAAGGAGTTGACACCCAGGCAGAACAGTCTTTAGCCAGTGCCCTGTGGTATATAAACACCTCAACTCCCCCACCTGGAGTGGGGTGCCTTTACAGCAGATGTTCATGTGACGCTCAGGTTCCCCAACAAAACGAAGCTCCAGTCGCCCACAGTGGCAGCTGGCCCCATAACCCTCCCCTTCACTATCTGCCTTTCCTTTTCTGTCTCATCCCTCCACTCCCCCGCCAATGGGGTCTTCTGAGACTCAAATCCTGACCGTAGAGTCTGTTTCTGAGAACGTGACAATTGTGATAATGTTCGTAACAATAGCTATGAATATCGAGTGCTTACTGCATGCCAACCATTAGTGCTAATTGCCCTGCATTCATCTGTCTTGCGGCATCAGTATCACCATCATCCCCATTGTACAGATGAGCCACTGAGGCTCGGAAGCTTCAGGAATCTGCATGAAGTCACAAATAAGATAGAACTCACTCACTGGCACCCCCGAGTTTGGGGACATAACAGCTGCACCACGCCACCATCCTCTGATGTTCATCTTCTGATCTCTCTCACGAGTTTGGGGGCGGGGGTTTGAGAGGGAGAAAGAAGAGGTGGATTTGCTCACTTCTGGGGGAAGCACTCAATTTCAGTTTGGGTCTCATCTCCCTGGGGAGTTTTCAGCAGAAAAGTTGTTGGACAGCTCTGGGGGCAAGCGCTCCACTGTTGTTAGGTTTGACCCATGTACGACAGAGCCCCACAGGGCTTGCTCAACTGTAATCTCTACAGGGGCAGACTGCCACGTCTCTTCTTTCGTGGTGCCCCTAGGGGAGTGTGAATTGTCAACCTTTTGGTTAACAGTCGAATGCTTAGCCATTGGGGCCACCAAGGTATCTAGAGCTCCTCTGGGAAGAGGCAAGATGAGTGAGTAACCTCCTTCCCTCAGCATCCTTTCAGACACTGCCCTCCTGAAAGCACCCACATTAGTAAATATTAATAGAGCACCAACTGCATGCTAAGTACCGTCAGAAACAGAAAAAGGTCCTCAAAGGCCCAGGGAAGACATTCACATCCGCCTGCAGCCTCCAGCAGTGCAGATGAGAGAGCAAGTCACACTCTCCGGATCTGACCCAGGATGCCAGGATGCGCTGCACATGGACTGGGATGAGGATGCAGGCACGGCAGTCATAGGAGGCAGGGACCTTGGATGTGTCGAGCTCCTTCCGTATTCTTGGTCTGGCATGATGCGATGCAGCCTTCTGCAGCCTCAATGCTGTTGACAGTCTGAGTGAGATCAGTGTTGTGGACGGGGACTTTCCGTGCATTTGCATGTTCTCCCTCAAGGGAGCCCTGCAGGGCACAGGGGTAGCACAGTTCCTCTGTCATTTCAAAGTGTCCGAGGCTATAAGGGGAGCTACAATTTTTGTGTCTTTTTGGAGCTGGAAGCTCAGAAGGACCCGGATATTTTGATGACCCAGCTGGGATGTATTTGGGACAAATGTGGCAATGTGGCCAAGATTGGCACTCCTACTCCTGCTGGCCCCTTGTGCAGCTAGGGAGGACCGGAGACAAGGTATGGAGGAAGGAGAAGAAGGAAACCTCTCTTAGATTCCCTCTTAGCTCTACCCCCATCTGTCAGTGCATCGTACTACGGTGGCCTGTGTGTTGCTGTGATGGAGGAAGCCGTGCCATTGGTATTTCAAATACCAGCAGGGTCACCCATAGTGGACAGGTGTCAGTGGAGCTTCCAGATTAAGACAGACCAGGAAGAAAGGTCTGGTGAGCTACTTCTGAAAATCAGTCAATGAAAACCTTGCAAATCACAACAGACCCTTGTTCAACTCACTTGTTTTTGGCGTGTCATCAAGAAGCATCAATCGCTGGAATAGAGCATCAAGTTTGGTGAAGCAGAGGGCCAGTGAGGAGGAAGGAGGCCTCAGTGAGATGGACCAGCACTGTAACTTGTGTGGACTTGTACATGATGGCACAGAACCAGGTAGTGTTTTTGTTCTGTCCCCAAACAGTCATCATGGACTAGAGTCAATTTAACATCAACTATCTACGTGTCTTCCTACCTATCCATCTATCAATCTATGTTCCCTCCCTCCCTCACTCATCTATTCATCTATTATCTATCCATCCATCTCTCTATTTACTTGCCTCCATCCCTCCATCCATCATCTATCCATCTATCTATCCAGCCAGCCACCAATCTACCTATCTTCCTGTAGGGGTCTGGCCTCGACAAGGGGGTGAATACACGAAGGTGGGGTGTCTGGCGAAGATAAAGAGAGAGAGAAAACAGACACAAAGAAGACAGACACACAGATTTGATGCAAGCTGCCAGACAGACTGCTCGGTGGCAGACATTGTACACAGAACTAACTCTATTAGGTGGGATGTCTGGAGAGGCGAGAGAGAAAAGAAACACTCACTTGGAGACCAGAGTGGATGCAAAACCAGCAGACAGACCCTCCATGGCCCTGCAAGCAGTAGTGCATGCAGGCTTCAGTCTGCGTACGTCTTTTATTTCAGGGAGGGACTTTACACAAAGGAAGAAAGGGATTATTAAAACAGGGTACAGAAATGAAATGTGATTAATCGTTCAAAACAGGACACAATGATTTACAGGAAAAAAATTCTAAAACATACATCACAAATTGTCTTGATAATCTAACATCCTTAATTTTCCAGAAATTCAAGCAAATTGTTATAAATTACTTTTTAGGTTCAAATCTCAAGGCAGCAGCTTGAGGTTTCTCAAGGCTAATTAACATACCTATAGCACCTAATCTTCAGTGGGTGAAGGTAAAAAGGATTTCAAAAGGTCTGAAGAAAGTCAAGCTGTTTCAGATACCTGGCTTAAGCTTTCAGGAGGAAGGAGAATATATAGGTCAAACTGATTATACCCGGGGCGGTTTGAAGGGGCTGCCACCATTGTCTCTTAATCCAATATTCCCAGAATTTACCACTCCACCTCAAGTGAATACCCTGGGCAGTTCCTCTCTAGAACCTCCCTGCTTAATCCCAGTAAACCTGTCCTTGTTCGTCGTCTGAGGAAGTTTTGCTGCCTTGGTTCTAAGGGGAAATTTGGTTTTATTAATGTCCATGGATAATCAAGAGCTCATGTTCTAAGTTAATATTAAACATAACTGAATAATCAAATAAGGAGCAGTTCTGACACTCATCCCAGGTGGCTATCGCTTGTACCTCAGAAAGATT
>NW_006408620.1:8648407-8661682 GCF_000296735.1 Chrysochloris asiatica | reverse complement strand
ACAGTCGCTAGAGAAGGATATCATGTTTGGTAAGGTGGAGGGTCAGAGAAAAAGAGGAAGACCTCCAATGAGATAGATTGGCCAAGTGGTAGCATTGATGGACTTAAGCATGGCAACAGTAGTGAGGTTGGCCCAGGATCGGGCAGTGTTTTGTTCTGCTGTGCATAAGGTCGCTATGGGTAGGTACCAACTCGATGGCACTTATCAACAACAACAGATGAATGAATGAATCATTACCGAGTGAGTAGATGAATGAGTGGTAGATTACCGAATAAGTGGATGAACGAATGAATCATTACCAAGTGAGTGTTTGAATGAATGATAGATTACCGAGTGAGTGGATGAATGAATCATTACCGAGTAAGTAGATGAATGGATGATAGGTTATTGAGTGAGTGCATGAATGAGCTCCAGTGAACATCTCACACTCAGGCAGGTAGATCAGTGATGGTGGTACTAACAACAGCTGCCGACATGTGCTTGACCACAAGGGCCAGGTAGGTACTTTTGTCACCCAGTTTATAGATGAGAATGTAGAGACCGTGGGAGAGTAACCAAGTTGTCCAAGCTCATACAACCACTAGTTGGTGGGGCCGGAATTCAATATCGGGTCTTGTTTTCATGCTGTTCCCCTTCCCACCATCCATGCCGCACTCCCTCCATACCAGTAACCAGGTGATATTGATGATTCAAACTGACGGGAACCTGTGGGCATCAGAGTAGAACCGTGCTCCATAGGGCTGTCAGTGGCTGTTTTCCCCAAAGTAGATTGCCAGGTCTTTCTTCCAAGTTGTCTCTGGTTGGACTCGAACTCACAACCTTTCAGTTAATAGCCAGCACAGTAACCATCGGTACCACCAAGGGCTCCCATTTATTACACTGTCAGCCGGGACTGTGGAAAGCACAGACCAAGAGATTAGACACATTTGAATCTGGTTCTCCTTCTCTCTGGGCCTGAGTTTCCTCTTCCAAACAATGGGTTGCGGCTTCTTTCCTTTTTGTATCATTTTGAGGCAGGTGTGTGTGTTGAAGATATAGGTAACAAAACACGTGCCATTTCAGCAATCTGTAAGGGTATTTCTTGCTTAGGTTACTGTGACTCAAACCCCCCTCCCCCGCATTACCACCCTTCATCACCTTCACTTCCCCACTTGGGGCCTGTGAGGGAGCCCCACAGTGGAGGGCCAGGTCATCACTAGCACAGTACATCAGCACGTCCTCATCCTGGGCCTCAGCCAGCTCCTGACACCCCCTGGAAGACAACTCAACCCCAAGTGAGCAGCCCAGCAGGGAAACCACAGAGCCGTGGGAACTGCAGGCGAGGCTGACGACGTCACCAGGGCTTTCTCTACCTGCTGACAGTTTTCTTTGCAAGTGTCACAATGAAGCTATTTGAGAATCAGTGTGCAAAGCACTGACTCCAAATATCCGTCTCCAAGTCCCTGCCCTCCTCATGGAAATGGGAGCCCCAAACGGGGCCTGACTCCACAAACAGGAACAGGCAAATGGGACTGAGTGCTTACCCCTTCTTTCCTGATCACTTTAAGCCAGGGCTCAGCAAGCTTTTCCTTTTAAAAAATAAAATAAAAAGCCATGATTCCGACCCATATCCTGGAGGACGCAGTAGAACTAACTGCGCCATAGGATTTCCGAGTCTGCCTTTCCCTTTGAACTCGGCTTGAGAGGTGGGTGAAGGTGTACAGAGCAGATAAATTCCCCATTCAATAACAGACATATATTGTGTTTCATGCCACTGATCGCCATCCCTACTTTAAACTTCCCTTTTCCGACTTCCTCCCTGTGTTTCCTGCTTCCATTCCTCCTCCTTTTCCAGCCCTCCAGGGACCTTGTCATTGGGGAAATGCTGCCCTTTAGATCGCATCCGGTTCACTGTTCTAAGGAATACGGACCTCCCTGTGTTGTTAATGCTCACCGTGCAGGCCTCTCTGCTGCTTGGCTGAAAGTCTGGCCACCAAGATGAGTTTACTTCTAGGCTTGGAGGGTGTCTGAAGGCCACAGTCTCAGGGTTGCACCAGTCTTGGTCATACCAGTATGATTTTGAGCTTTATTTTACCTTTTTCTCCCATTTTGTCCAGGACCTCCTATTGTGATTCCTTTAGAGCAGTCTGCAGTGGTGGCGGGCACCATCTAGTTCTGGTCTCAGGATCATGTGGACTTTACATGGTCCATTAGACCAAAAGCCTTGATTGTCTTCACTCTTCTTTGCTCCAGAGGAGGAGAGACCAGTAGTTGCCCCTTAGATGACCACTCACAAGCTTTTGAGACCCCATTTGTTACTCACCAAACTAGGATGTAAAACCAAGCCAGTATGGTTCTGCCAAACAACCTTGATTTCCCCCCAAGACTACGATCCTAAACCCCCAGGTCCAGAGACTCGTCCCCTCAAAGTATTTGGTTATAGCCAAGAAGTTTTCATAACCTACCCTCACCCCATATGCCCTACTATATTTATGAATGTAAAAGTTCGTGAAAATATTCCATTATCTTTTTGTTCCATTTTTCCACAAATTTTTTGAAGCCCCCTGGAGTCTACAGCCCAGATAAATACATATGTAGGAATAGTCTGTCAGACCTTTTCATGGATGTAATCCCGTTTGCCTTCCAACACCTGTTCATCTTGAGTGTCTATCTACGTATCCGCCTCAGAGTATTGTTTTTACGACTATTGCAGAGCTATGTGTATGTAAGTATTTTCCTCTGCTGCCTTTAACTTTTGTGCTCCAATCACAGTCTTCCTTTGTCTTGGTCATGTTGTGCTGGTCTCCTTATTGTATATTGCCTTTCCCTTCACCCAAGTTAATACAAATCTGCTTCACAAGACCTCTTTAAAGTGCTGAAGAGCAAAGATGTCAGTTTGAGAACTTAGGTGCCTCTGATCCAAGCCATGGTATTTGTAGTAACCTCATAATGCATGTGAACGTTGAACAGTGAATACAGAAGACCATAGAAGAATTGATGGTTTGAGTTACGGTGTTTTAGAGAAGAATATTTAAAGTACCATGGACTACCAGTCTGTGTTGGAAGAAGAACAGCCAGAATGCTCCTTCGAAGCCCAGATGGCCAGACTTTGTCTCTCATACTTGGGACAGGTACAGGAGGGACCAGTCTCTGGAGAAGGACATCATGTTTTATAAAGTGGAGTGTCAGTGAAAAAGAGGAAGATTCCCAGCAGCAGTCAGTAATCGGCTAGTGCATAGCAACGATTGTGAGGTTGCCATGGGACCAGGCAATGTTTCATTCTGTTGTGTGTAGGGTTGCTATGAGTCGGTAATGACTCAACGACACCTAACAACAACAACAACAACCCTCTAGTTAGTGATTTCCCTTTTCTTTCCCTCCCACCCTGTAAACTTTTTCTTGACTTTTTATATATTAGTGGTCTCATACAATATTTGTTCTTCTGTGATTGACTTATTTCATTCAGCGTAATGTCCTCCAGGTTCATCATGTTCAAAGGTGTTTCTAGATCAGTTGTTTGTCTTTGACATTGCCTAGCATCCCACTGAGTATCTGTCCCAGAGTCTGTTTCCCCATTCTTCCACTGACAGGGACTTAGGTGGTTTCCATCTTCCTGCTACTGTGAATAATGCTGTGGTGATGTCATGGACCTATTTCTGTTGTTGTTAGGTGTCATTGAGTCAGTACCAACTCATAGCGACCCCATGCACAATAGAACGAAACACTGCCCTGTCCTGGACTAACCTCACAATTGTTGCCGCGCTTGAGTCCATCGATGCTGCCACTGTGCCAATCCATCTCATTGGGGGTCTTCCTCTTTTTCTCTGACCCTCCACCTTACCAAACATGATATCCCTCTCCAGTGACTGGTCCCTCCTGACAATATATCTGAAGTATGAGAGATGAAGTATTATTTCTGTAGGATGTCCATATGCCAAGTAATGGGATTATTGCACCTTATGGTATTTCTATTACCAATGTCTTGAGGAAGCTCCACACCATTTTTCTACAGTGCTTACACCATTTTAAAGTTCCATCAGCAACATCTGAGGGTTCCAGTCTCTCCACACCTTCATCAGCATTTATTGTTTTCTGTTTTTAAAAACTTTGCTACTAATGCTGGGGTGAGAATATCATCATGTTTTCGTTTTCTGTTTTGTTTTGTTTTAATTATATGCTGCCTCCTTTTGAAATGGATTTTTTTGGGGGGCACAGTGACTCTGTGGACCTCTTCAATCTAGTTTTTTTTTTGGGGGGGGGTTGTAGTTTTATTTATTTTTACAAATATACTGGAGAATCATGCAATACTGCTGGCATTGGATGCAATCCTGGGCCACAAGTCCGCACACTCCTTGGCAACTGGTCCAGTGATGGCAGAACCTTTCATTTCACCTTTATTGTTTACTATGATCCCCGCATTATCTTCAAAATAAAGGAACACACCATCCTTTCTTCGGTATGACTTCCGCTGTCGTATTACCACTGCGGGATGTACTCTTCAATCTAGTTTGATGCTGTCTGCATCATTCACGGTTTTCACTCTCGCTCCCTTCAATATAGCAATGTGAGGCTTGCATTTTTCCTTCAGTTCTTTCAGCTTGAGAAATGTGGGGAGTAGTCTTCCTGTTTGGTTATCTAATTCCAGGCATGAACTAGAAACACAAAGACATGTGGGAAAGGAAGAGCAAAAAAGTGTAGAAAGAGCTGAACCTGTCCAGTGTAAAAGAACTAGCTAAAATGTGGGCGATATTAACGATACTTTATCAAAATTAGAACCATGGATCCCAAGTGTCAAACGTTGTAGAAAGGTAGGGTGTGAAATCAATGAAATTATGATGTTATAGGATTACTTCTCAGAAGTCAATCCTTCATCAACCCAGGTTTCCTCATGATTAGAAAGTCTTACGTTGGAATTGCAAGCTTGAAGCTAGGGAATATTTGATGCTCTATCTCTTGGCCATCAACCAGCGATAGCTTTGCAGACAATTCCAAGATCACAGAATGATCATTAGAAGGTTTTATATATGGTCAATTGTGTTATCTTATAGTATATTATTATAAAATACACTTTTGTACTGTATTTCATTAATATTTTTATACACAACAAATCAACCTTGAATACATGAAATGTACAAAGGGATCTCCAAAACGTGTTGGAAAGGTGGAATTAAAAGAGAATGGAATTTTTTCATGAAGTTTTGAAACCCCCTGTATAAAATCGAGAGTCCATCAGGGATCAGATCTGGAATACTGGGGGTGAGGTGGGAGTAAGGCTGACTGTGATAGTTCAGGTTACCTGTCACCTGGGTTGGCCTGTGATTCTCATTGGTTTGGCAGTTATGTGATGAAGTCATTCTCTATGTTGTGATTTGATATGGTCATCTTCCATTTTCATATAATGACCTGGTCTCTGGAAGCTAACCATGTCGGTAAGGGAGGAGTAGGTGTCTAAAACATTTCCATCAACACAGGAAGTTCTATTGGACTTCTACTGAATAATGCTGGTCTACAAGCGTAGTGGTTACAAGTCAGGCTGCTAACCTCAAGGTCATCAGTTCAAAACCACCAGCCATTCCACAGGAGAAAGATGAGGCTTTCTGCTCCCGTAAAGATTTGCAACCTCAGAAACCGTATGCAGGGTCGCTATGAGTCAGAACCAACTCCATAGCACATAACTCCGACCACAAGAGTCCTGGTGTGGTGCTGTAAGATAAACAGTGGCCTGCTAACCAAAAGATTGACAGTTCAAGCCCACTAGCTGCTCTGTGAAAACCATATACAGAGTCGCTGTGAGTCAGAACTGATTTGACAGCACTTAACAACAACAACAATATACAAAGTCAGGGCAGTGAATGATACTTTGGTGCCAATTAATATTCAAACACTGTGCTTTACTGGGTGCATTCTGTTTCGTTCAGCTGATGTCCCTTCAGCATCCCTAGTGTACGATGCACAAAATGACGGGGAGCCATTCTGTCACTAAACCTCTGCAACCTTCTTTATATGTTTGTTTTAGGGTACATTTATAGCTAGGTAATCGCTGTGAGTCAGTACCAACTCGATGGCACCTAACAACAACAACAAAGCTCACTTTTAAGGCTTTTTAAAAAATGGTTTTGTTGTATACCATCAAGCTGATCCCAGCTCCTAGTGACCCTACAGGACAGCTGAAATGTTCCATAGGGTTTTCTAGACTGTAATCTTTGTGGCAGGAACCCAGGTGGTGCAGTGGTTAAGCACTCAGCTGCTAACTGAAGGGGAGTGGTTCAAACCAACTAGCTACTGCTCAGGGAAAAGGTGTGACCGTTGCTTCTGTTAAAAATTCCATCGCCATTGGGTGGATTGGGACTCCCCTACACAGGGTTTCTGAGACTGTCCACTTTAACGGGAGCAGACAACCTCGGCTCTCTCCTGCAGAGCAGCTGGTGAGTTTGAACCATCGACCTTGCAGCCCAGTGTCTAACCTACGGCACCACTAGGGCTCCTCTGTAATGATTTACATCCTTGGAAATCCTCTGGGCAGTTCTCCACTGCCCTCTAGGATCACTATGAGTTGGAATCAACACAACAGCAATGAGTGTTTGGGGCTTTTGGGAAATCTTTATGGAAGCAGACAGCCAGATCTTTCTCCTGACGAGCAGCTGGTGGGTTTGAATCGCTGAACTTTAGGTTGGCAGCCGAGTATATAACCACCGTACCATCAGAACCCTTTTTGGTTTTGTTTTAAGTTGAAATACTCAATGAATTTCCAGCAAGGCTGTGATGACTTATGATACCGTGAGCAAGATGTGAAATTTTCCACTTCCTTGAAACCTCTACCAATCTAGGGGATAACAGTAATTACAGTTATAAAAACGAGGTCAGTGTAGAGGGGAGAGTGTTCTTTTTTTGTTCTAACTTGTCTTTCTGTGATATGCTTTATTGCCTCCAGTGTTCATTGCCCAGTTTATTTCTCTGGGTGGTTTCTGCATGGGACAAAAGATTATATCTACTGGGTTTGGGTTTTAAGAAAAAATCGTTGGAAAACTAGTGATCTCCTCTGTAAACTTTGACTCAGTTCACAATAAAATGTTTCATAATGAAAAAAAAAGATATATATTAAAAAAAAAAGAAGAAGAAATTGTTGGCTAGATTTACAACCCAGGGCCCATAAAGTTCTACAAGCAGTGTGGCAGGATTACTATATCAGAGAGATGGGCAGAAAGTCCATTTTAGAAGCTCTGCGGCTCAATTATACTTTCTGTCTGTCCTTTTGAATCATTTTCATGTATTGTTTCTCTTGTCTGTTTTGTATTTATTTTAGTTCCTTAGGTAGCACTGCAACCCTCCTCGCCTAACCAGACACAGGGCACCCTGGATTCTGGGAAGGCAGGAAGGAGAGACCTCAGAATTCCAGCAGGCCCAAGGAAGTGTTAGCTTGAGACCAAAGTTGTCTCAGGACTGGAATTTTTATTTATCTATTCACTGGAGTGTAGCGCTGTGGGTTAATATGCTGGACTACAAGGTTGGTTTGAACCGCAAGGTCGGCGGTTCAAGCTCACCAGCCGCTCCTTGGAAATCCTATACAGGGTCACTATGGGTTAGTACTAGCTTGACAGCACTTAATTCATTGTGAGCACTTAGTGATCTTATGCTGTTTTACTAGGCAGTTTTTTGTGTCTTGGAGTTTACCACTAAACTCTGCAAACACCCTTAGAAAACCATGGGCATATCAGCCATTCACACCTTAGTATAAACTAGTGATCACAAAGCAGTTTAATTTTATCAAAACCCTTAAATCCCATTGGCAACCATGAAGGAGGCACTTTCTCTACTGGCTCTATTAACCATTGAAGAAATTGAGGCTCAGAGGAGATACGAACCATGGAAGGACTTCTAGTCCAGTGCTCTTTGCATTGTCCCACGTTGGACACAATATTTGCTCTTCCGTTGATGGTTCAGACAGTGGAAATGACTGAGATAAACGAGCCTCCTGCGTGGCGGATATTCTTATCTCCAAGGGCTTTCTATCTGATTCTGACTCTGGGGTTCCTGGATGCTAGGTAGTGGGTGGAGTGAGAGTTACGAAATGGAGATCCAGGATAAATGAACCTATAGAACCATCCCCCTAAAAGGAAAGGCACCCCATTCCTCATCCCTGACCCCTTCAGTTTGGTCTTGGGAGAGAGTCCTCACCCGCCTCTTCCACAAACCTAATCCTCACTCCCGGCCCTCGTAGTTCCTCCACCGGAGGGCCCCCCACCCACCAATCCCGCCCCCTCCTAGGGAGGCCGGACTCTGCCCCCGCCCCGCCCCTCCTCCCCCTCCCCCCGGGGGCGGTGGCCCGTGGCGGGAGCATCCATTGGCTGTGGCGCGAGCGAGGGCTGAATCCGGCGGCGCCGATTGGTCAGCGTTGCTCGGCGGAGCCTGGGAGCCCGGCGAGTCGCTGGGGGAAGCCGCGCAGAGTCGGAGCCCAGCCGGAGCGCAGGGAGCGGAGCCCGCCGTAGGAGCTGGTGGATCGGAGCCTGCAAATCGGAGCCGGGGCCTGGAGGTAGGGTCGAGGCGGCGGGGCGCAGGAACCCGGCCTTTTCGCGGTTGGCCGTGGTAGAGTCCTGCTGTGTCCTCAGGGAACAAAACTGGGGCATCTTCACTCAGAAACGGAGCCCTCATCCTCCAGAGCCGCCGGACCCCTTCCCCGCAAAGATAGGGTCTCCCCGCCTCCCCCAGAGAACAAAATGGCTTCCTATTCCCCTCAGAAATGGTCCCTTCCTCCTGACCCCAGGGTGTGAATGATAGGACCCTGCTCCCTGATTTCACCCTCGGAATGGATGACGACCCCCAAAAGTGGGCTACACCTCCCCAGATATCTAGGGCCTGTTCATTTCTTTAGGGACCAATTGCCCTTCTCACCCTAAAAAAACGAAATGTAGGAGTCTTTCCTTTGCACCCTTCTCAAAGTGCTGGGGTCGTCTCAGTCCCCCATTGGAAAATGGAGGCCCCCAAATATCCGGAGGAATCAACCTCCCCTGAATACAGAGGCTCTACAAGTCACCCCCAAAACCAATACAGCCTCCTGAACCTCACCTCTGGGACTGAACACACACACTCACACCAGATAAGGAGACCTCTCCCAAAGGATAAGAGACAAGGTCGCCTCATCACCACCACACAAAGGCCTTGGGGTGGAGGGGCTCCCCTCCTCCTCCTCCAGTAAAAATGAGAGTTGGGACTCTTGTATTCAGAAACATGGTGGGTGAGGGTCTAACCACCCATCCCTAACCAGAGCCCCAGATGGCTTCATCTTCTCTGCCCTTTCACCTTAATCACACCCTACAAACATCCCTGCTTACCTGCCTCAGCTCTTCCCCCACTCATCTCATTCCACCTCACCTTCCCCACCCACTCCACCGGAGACAGACCACTGAGGGCCTCAGAGCTAGGGTGCTGGGCCTAGAGACTGTTCTGGCACCCCCAAACTCTCACAACAGACGTGAGATGAGCTCAGAGGCAGTATGCCCCATAGGGACCCCACACCAAGGGTTGTGTTCTGAGTACCAGGGTACTCTCTGGGCTGCCTCCCAGCTCCTGTGGGCACTGCCTGATGGAACTCCTTTGGTAAGGGCCAGGGAGCTGGATGCTGCAGGTTCAGCACGTCTGTCGGGCCGAGGACCGTGTTGGCTTTGCTGCTGCTGGGATGGAGCAGGATATCTAAGGACAGAGTGTTAGTGGTCTGAGGTGGATGGGTCAGCTCTTCCAGGCCAGGGCCAGGCCCCGGAGCAGGGGAGCTTAGCCTTGGCTTTCGGAGCTGTGTGTCTTGGTGTGGAGGATGGACAATCAAACCTCTAAAGAGGTCAGTTCTGGGGGAGAGGTAGCTGACCCTGTCCCTAGTGAATTCTAAGACCTGAGGGGCTTCTAGATTAAAAAACCCTGACCACTCTTTGACAGTTGAGCAGAGAGGCACCAAAAGGGGAAGTAGGGGACAGGTTCAAGGTCACCGCTGGTCAGTGGGAGAGTCAGCCTCAGTTTCCCAAGGACCTGTGAGATACAGGGCTCCCTACATTACCCCCAGCCCTCCCATTCATACCTGTACTAATGGCCACTGCTGGCCCCGAAGTGGAAGCTGGAGGAAGGTCACGTGGGGTGGAGGGAGCAGCAGTGGCCCTCAGCACCTTCCACTGCCAGCAGCACCTACTGGGGATCCCTCCCCGCGTGTGGCTACTCCACTGCTCACCCACCATGATCCTTTGATTGAGCCCATCCCCAAGTCTGTTGCTCCCAGCTCCCAGCTAGGACTGAGTAGAACTGCTCTGTGGGGTTTACAAGGCTGTTGTCTTTATAGGCACAAATTACCAGGACCTTTCTCCCGTGGAGCTGCTGACCTTTTATTTAGCAGCCGCGTACTTAACCATTGTGTTACCAGGGCTCCTCCACAAAATCAAGGCTCTGGCCAAGCCTGACAAAATCCACACGAACTCAGGACAGCAAATAGGACAAATGCAATGCGCTGGGGAGCACAGCTGCAGGAGGGCTTGCTCCAGGGACGATCCCGAGGCCCCTTGATTCCCTCCCTGTGGGTGCACACTCCCTCAGGCCCTTGCTTTTCCCACAGCATTGTATCAGTAAAACAGCTGATGCTCTGGCTGGAGGCTGCAAGGGTCTGCGGATACCCCAGGACCACTCAGTTTGGCGGCAGTGACTGGGTCCCTACAAATAGAGGGTTCTGAGTCCTCCGGAGTCTCCCAGTCCTCCATCCTGTACTAGTTAAGGGGTGGACTGCCTTCACCAACTGAACAAGGAGCTTGTTCAAGGTGAAACTTCAGAGCATGTGGGGGGAACAGCAGTACAGAGGGGTTGAAAGACCTACTTACTTGCATCTTGAACCCAAACTCACAACTTACTGTGTGATCTCCGGAAAATGACGAGCCTCTCTGGTTCAGTTCCCTCATGGTCCTCCTAAGGATTAAACAAATGACTCCAGCAAAGCATGGGGCGAGTGCTCAGTAAAGGGAAGCAATGGTGGTAATGCAAGTACAAGGTCAACCAAGGTCTACAGCTGGGCACCGGGATGTGTGTGTTTCCATCAGATCCGTTACAGCATGCAGTTGTTGTCGATAGGACCCTGCCAGAGGCAAAGGCGGGGAGGAGTTTTGGGACAGCTTGGAGACAAGGCTGATGCCTTCCCAGGGACAGCCCGTGTGGGGAACAGACCACAGACTCCAGGGTCAGATGCTGGGGAACTTTAAGCAAGCGGTTTTTGTCTCCTAACTTAAGTGTTTACATCTTTGAATGAGGTTTGTCAGAGGCGTGGGCATCCGATAAGAAATATGTCTAATGCAGGGTTTTTTAATGTGGAACCAGACGGATCTGTGTTGTGGGTGGCTGTGCCGTGCGCTATACGATGCTGGGTAGCACCCTTGTTGATCCCTGTTCTCCTTCTATGTCAAAAGTGTCTCCAGACATGTCCAGGTGTCCCCTGGGGTCAAAATCACACTTCCACCCAACACCCCCATTGAGAACCTTTGACCTCATGGATGCAAATGTTCCCCCTAGCCAGTTGAGTCATCCCGACTCCTAGCTACCTCTGGGACAGAACAGAACAGGTCCTTTGGGTTTCTAAGACTGAATCTTTATAAGTGGGTACAGACAGCCTCATCCTTCTCCCTCAGAGCAGCTGGTGGGTTTGAACTGCCGAATTTGCAATTAACAGTCCACTGCTTATCATATAGCTCCACCAGTATTATCCCACTATTTTGAGGAGCTGGGCATGGAGGGAGATATAAGGAACTCTGATACAATCCGCGGATTGGTGGTTCAAACTCACCCGGCGGCTCTGACAGAGAAAGATTGAATATTCGGAAAGGTAACTGCCTAGAAAACCTTGTGGACAGTTCTCTGTCATGCACGGTCACTATGAGTCCAGTTGGATTTGATGGCACCCAACCATAGCACCCAAACCCACTGCTATCAAGTCGATTCTGACTCATAGTGACCTTAGAGGGCAGTACTGCCCCAGAGGGTGTCCGAGGCTGTGAATCTCCAGGATCAGACCACCTCATAGTTCTTCCACAGAGCAGCCGGTGGGTTTGAACTGCAGACCTCTCAGTGAATGACCCAGCACTTAACCCACCGCGCCACCAGAATTTCCCAGCAACGACACAGACGCCTGTATAATTACCTATGAAAATGGATCTTAAAGGGAATGGGGGACCCAAGAGGGAGCTAACTAGATAGGAACATAGTCACGGGGAAAAGAGGAAAGAGAACCCAGCCAACAGCCCTGCACCCCAGGGAGGGGAAGAGACTTGCTCCTCCTACCTCAACCAGGAAGCCCCGGAAGTGGGGCTTTGAGTGCGGTACCTGAACCCCTTCACGGGCTGGGGCTCTTCCGGCTGCCTGGGCCCTCTGGAGGAAGGCTGTCACTAACATTGTGACTGACAGGTGTGCAAATGCCAGTCCACCTCCGCGGAAATGGTCACAGCAGAGAGGCAGGTAGCAGAAATTCAGGCCTTGGGGCTTCCGGGGAGTTCTGGGACCAGGAGACAAGTGCGTGGAGCCTCCTCCCGCCAGCATCTCTTGTGGGCCTTGGTGGCAGGCTTTCGTGGGTGGGAATGGGCTGCCAGCATGATTCTGCCAGTCACTTTACCTCTCAGCGTCTGCGTGGCCCCGTTTTTTAAAAAGGAAGAATAATAGTGACAACTCTATGAACAAAAGGAGACCATTATTTTTAAAACGTCGAAAAAAGGTTTTCATGTTGAAAAGAAACATTCTTTTTGATGGTTACCAGCAATGGGAGTGGAGTGGAGGGTAATTACTAGCTAGAGGGAAGTTGTGAAGTGCCTCGTGTCAGTTCTGACTCATAGTGACCCTGTGTAGGGTTTCCGAGGAGTGGTGGATTTGAACTGCCAACTTTGGGGCTCAAACTGACCTTGCAGACCCATGCATTATCCTGAAGTGCCACACCAGGACTCCTGGCTAGAGGGTGGTGGTGGTTCTGTGCAGTGGAGCTGGTTCCGACTCATAGAGACCCTGTGCTGTAAGGGTTTCCAAAGCTGTAAATCTTTACGGGAGCAGAACGCCTCATCTTTTTTCCGCGGAACTGCTGGTAGTTTCAAACTGCCGACCTTGAGGTTAGCAGCCCAATTCGTAACCACTACGCTACCAGAGCTCCTTGGCTAGAAGGTAGACACCTGTTAATTGAGTGTTTTTTGTTGTTAAGTGCTGTCGTATCAGTTCCGATTCATAGTAACCCTGTATAAGGTGAGTTTGAACCACTGACCATGAGATTCAAACCAACCTTTTGGTCCAGTGTATTATCCT
>NW_006408620.1:8647158-8648307 GCF_000296735.1 Chrysochloris asiatica | reverse complement strand
GGACCCCAGGAGGTCACTTCCTGGGCCCTCAGGGTTCATGACTCGCCATACCAAGGAGGGCCCAGGGTTTGGATTTTTGTCCAGGTCACAAGGCCTCAGCTTCCCAGTAATTGCGTTTTATGTCGTCCCCGACATCTTCCTTCTTATCTATCTGTCTCCCTCTCTACCTCCCTCCATCAATCAATCAATCTATCTATCTATCTATCTATCTATCTATCTATCTATCTATCTATCTATCTATCTATCTATCTATCTACCTATCTTTTTTCTCTCATCTCTCTATCTATAATCTATCTATCTTGTTGTTTAGTGCCATTAAGTCATAGAGAACCTGTATAAAGCTTCCAAGGAGCAGTTGGTAGATTTGAACCACTGACCTTGCAATTTGTTGTTGTGGTTGTAGTTAGGTGCCATTGAGTTGGTACCAACTCATACTGACCTTATACACAACAAAACAAAACACTACCCAGTCCTGCGCCAAGCTCACAATCCTTGCTACTCTTGAACCCATTGTTACTGTCACTGCATCAACCCATCTCACTGGGGATCTTCCTTTTTTTTTGCTGACCCTCCACTTTACTAAGCATGATGTCCACCTCCAGGGACTGGTCCCTCCTGATAACATATCCAAAGTATGAGAGGTGAAGTCTGGCCATCCTAGCTGCTAAGGAGCATTCTGGCTGTACTACTTCCAACACAAATTTATTTGTTCTTTTGGCAGTTCATGATACTTTTAATATTCTTCTCTAAAACACTGTAACTCAAATGCATCAATTCTTCTACGGTCTTCCTTATTCATTGTCCAACTTTTACATGCATATGAAACTATTGAAAATACCATGGCTTGGGTCAGGCACACTTTAGTCCTCAAACTGACATCTTTGCTCTTCAACACTTTAGAAAGGTCTTGTGCAGCAGATTTGCTTAATGCAATACAACGACGTCTGATTTCTTGACTGCTGCTTCCATGAGTGTTAATAAGTGATCCAAGAAGAATGAAGTCCTTGACAACTTCAATCTTTTCTCCATTGATAAGAATGTTGTTTATTGATCCAGTGGTGAGGATTTTTGTTTTCTTGACATTGAGATGTAATCCATATCGAAGGCTGTGCTCTTTGATCTTCATCAGTAAATGTTTTAAGTCCTCTT
>NW_006408620.1:8629519-8640007 GCF_000296735.1 Chrysochloris asiatica | reverse complement strand
TCATAGTAACCCTGTATAAGGTGAGTTTGAACCACTGACCATGAGATTCAAACCAACCTTTTGGTCCAGTGTATTATCCTGCAACGCCATATCAGAACTCCAACTTGGGTTGTTGTTGTTAAGTGCCATAGAGTTGGTTCCAACCCATATCAACCCTATATATGGTTTCCAGGGAGTGGCTATTGAGCTTGAACTGCCAACGTTGTGGATCAAACTGACTTTATAGTCCAGGGCATTAACCCCTAGCACCAACCTCCCTCCTATTGTGTATTGCCTTCCTCTGCACCTCTGGGTGAATTCAATGCTTCAGCCTTTCAGTTAGCAGCTAAGTGTGTAGTGGTACAGAGGAGTTGAGAGATACCCACTACCTGCATCTAGAACCTGAACTCGCCACTTACTGTGTGATCTTGGGCAAATGATTAGCCTCTCTGGTCCAGTTCCCTCATCGTCTTCTTGAGGATTAATCAAGTGACTCCCATGATGGAGACTTCCAACCATCTGGGGACTTCCAACATTGAGACCACTTGCTGCCGCTAAGTTCATTCCGACTCAGTGACTGTATCTATGAAGGCTTCTGAGGCTGTAAATTTTTACAGGAGAAGACATCTTTCTCCTGTGGAGTTAGAGTGGCTGGTGGTTTTGAACTACTGACCTTGCAGTTGTTTTTTTGAACAAGACTTGTTGTTAAGTGCTATTGATTGGTTCTGACTCATAACGCCTCTGTATAGGGTTTCCAAGGAGCGCTGGTGGGTTTGAACTGCCTGAGGAAAATAGTAGAAGCTATCTCACTGGGCTGGAGTCCTGATGTGGTGCTGTGGGTTAATGCGCTGGACTGCAAATTGGGTTTGAACCGCAAGGTCAGTGGTTCAAGCTTACTGGCCCCCTTCTTGGAAACCCTTTACAGGGCCACTATGGTTTGGGACCGACTCAATGGCACCCAACAGCACTAACAATCTCATTGGGTTAATGAAATTGTGAAATGAAGCCGTGAATGTCAAGTGCCTGATACACAGTTGGTGCTTAATTACTGTGAGCTCTGGCCTCACCCAGTTCTCTCCGCTTGTCTGCCCCTGTGCCAACAGGCCGAGGACGAAAGCCTCAGAAGCGATGGAGGGATAGTTGGTGGTGACATTGAAGGTCGCAAGAACACTCCATTGCAGGAGTCGCCAGCTCCTCCCTTGTGTCTAACTGTCCTCATTTTCAACATTCCAGGCATGAAACTGTCCTCCCCATCCCAGGGACTGGGTGGCCTGATGCACCCTGTAATTCCACATCCCTTCAGTCAGGGATGTTTTCCTTCCTCCTTCCCAAGCCACCTCACATTTCATCTTCCACAGGAGGTCTTCTTTAACCACCCACCTGCCCCCCACCCGCAGTCAGGGGAGCCATTTCTCCCCTCTGAAGCCCCCGCACTGTGTCCCACTCGTCTGTGATCATCTTAATCTCCCCTTCTGCAATTTCTAGAGCGTAAAGAATGTACCTGTGTCATTTACTCTGGTGTCCTAAATGCAGAATTTCATTCCTAACACCCAGTTGGTACACAACCAACACTTCTTGTGTGTGTAAAGGTTTTATTTGTATTGAGGTGAAGTACAGAAAACACACACTGTATTGTTGTAACCAAAGGTTTTATTTGTATTGAGGTGAAGTATACATAACACACAGTGTATCGTTGTAACCATTTTAAAGTACGCAGTTCAGAGGACGTCTCTACAGTCAATACATTATCACAACCTTATGTCACCATCAAGGGAAAGCCCGGAACCATTAGCGGTCACTCCCCATTCCCCTGCTGCTCCCCAGCCCCTTACTACCCACCAATCTGCCTTCTTCTCTGTGTTTGTGGAAAAATGGAGTTCAAAGAGAATGGAGTGAGAGAGAGAAAAACAAAAGATTTGGAAATGGGTAGTGATGATGGTTATGCAATGTGAGAATGTGGTTGATGTTTCTGGGTTATACCAGTCTAATGGGTGCAATGGCAAACGTCTTACGTGTGTATATATATGTATGGTGGTGGAGGGGGTAGCATGCCATCGAGTAGTTTCCAACTCATAGTGACCCTGTACAGGGTTCCCGAGGCTGTAAATCTTTACAGGAGCAGAAAGCCTCATCTTTCTCCCGCGGAACAGCTGGTAGTTTCGAACTGCTGACCTTGAGGCTTGCAGCCCAGTTTGTAACCACTACGCTATCAGAGCTCCTTTACATATATTTATAGTTGCAACAAAAAGAAAAGTAATTCACTACATTCCAGGGATCTACTTCCAAATGGTTATCCCCCAAAAAAGGATAATGGATAATGGAGTTTTCCCACAAACTTTTTGAAGCCCCCTGATACTGACCTATTCTGAATGTCCTCTGAGTGGCATCAGGCAGTATAGGACAGGACAGTTCAGGTCTGGCTTCTTTCCTGAGTGTGTTTCCAAGGCTGTGCGATGCTGTGGCTTGTGATTAGTGTTTCATCCCATTGTCTGGATAGATCACCTTTTGTTTATCCATTCATCCACTGATGAACATTCGGGGTGTTTCTATTTTGGGGGTTATTGTAAAGAGTGTTGCCGTGAACATTCATGACAGTTTATTTGAGCCTGTTTTCATTTGGGTGGGTGGATATATGTAGGAGTGGAATTTCTGGGTTGTGAACCCCTATACCAGGTCACTGTGGATCAGAACCTACTCAACGGTACTTAACAACAACAACAATAGTGGTTCCGTGTTTAACTTTTTGTTGTTATTGTTGTTGTTAAGTGCCATTGAGTTGATTCTGACCCATAGCGACCCGGTATTGGGTTTCCAAGGAGCAACTGGTGAGCTTGAACTGCCGATCTTGTAGTTCAAACGGCTTTGCAGTCTGGCGCATTAACCCACAGCGCCACACCAGGACTCCGTAACTTATTGAGGGGCCCCTTTTCCCACAATGGTGGCGCCATTTTGTATTCCTTCACATAGTGAAGGACAAGGGACCCAGCTTTCTTCCTATCTTCTCCAATAGCTGTTACTTTCCGTTGGTAGAATATGACCATCTTAGTGGATGTGAGAGAAGCCATGGTTGGCATAGTGTTGAAGTGCTCAGCTGCTAACCCGATGGTGGTCTGTTCCAACCCAGCAGAAGGCTCTTTGGGAGAAAAGATCAGGTGATCTTTTCAGAATCCCATAAAGATTTGGTATTTTTGTTGTTAGGTGCCTTTGGGTTGGTTCCCGTTCACAGCAATCCTGTGAACAAAACCTGGCCCTGCCCCAGCCTCTCAGTCTTTGCTATGTTGGGATCCATTGTTGCCATGACTGTATCCTTCCATCTGGTTGGAGTTCTTCCTCTTTTTTGATGACCCTCTACTCTATCATGGCTTAGGAGATTCTATGAGATAGCTAGACAACGACCAAAAACAATGGGTGTGTGGGATAAACACTGGACTGCTAACCACAGGGTTGGCCGTTCAGACCCCTCAGCCACTCCTTGGAAACCCTATACAGGGTCGCTATGAGTCAGAGGCAACTTGATGGCACTTGTCAGCAATGACTAATGGAGTCCTGGTGTGGCACTGTAAGATAAGCACTGGACTATTAATCTCCAATCTCAAGGTCGGCCGTTCAAACATCCGATCCTCTGAAACCTTATACAGGGTTGCTATGAGTCAGTACCAGCTTGACAGCACTTAACAATAGCAGTGACTGAGGACGGTGAGCATCTTTTCATTTGCGTATTGGCCATTTGTATTTAAGAGAAATTCTTTCTATTCAAGCCTTTTGCCCCTTTATAAATTGTCTTGTTTGTCCTTCTGTTGTTGTGTTGTAGGAATTCTCTATAAACAGAAATCTACCTTTGTGTTATCACACATTTATCTATTTAAATGTTTGCTCAGCTCCTCTTGGTTGGGCCCTCCCTGACCTTGGGATGCCAAGGTCAGTGCAGTGCAGACCTACCCGCGGGGTCTCATGGTCTTCAGCTGAGTTTCTCCTTGGTTTCTGCAGACAGTTTGGACAGAGTAATTTGCTGGTGTTGTGGGGTTGTCCTGCTCATTGTAAGGTGCTCAGCCCCATCCCTGGCCTCTACCCACTAGATTAACACACCTTTCTCTCCACATCGTAGCAACAAAAAATATCTCCAGATATTGCCCCCAGTTGGGAATCACTGGTCCAGAAGCTGAGACAGCTGTGTATATCCATGATTTCAGCCAGAACTTTTATGTCTAATACAGTACACAGTAGGCATTCAAGAGAGATGTGGTGTTGGATGGATGGATAGGCTGCTGGCTGGGTGGGTAGGTGACTAGGTGAGTAGGGAGATGGATTGATGGATGGATTGGTGGATGGATGGATAGATGGACGGGTGGATGGATGGATAGATGGACGGGTGGATGGATGGATAGATGGACGGGTGGATAGATGGATGTACAGAAGGATGGATGTGAAGATGGGTGGATGGATATGTTATGGATAAGTGGTTGTGTAGATGTATGAAGAGACAGATGAGTACTATCTACAGGATCCATACATAAGCCTGAAATTCCACTATGGGAAAGCAAAACACTATCCTTCCAAAACACTACACTTCCAAAGTGTGCCTCTTTCTTTCTACCTATATAGGATAAGCACTTGAACGAAAGGTTGGTGGTTCAAACTCACCAGAGGCTTATTGGAAACCCGACACAGGGTCACTATGCGTCAGAATCCACCCAACAGCACTTAACAACAACATCAACATCTCTCTGTCTAGCATAGCAGTTCTCAGACTTTCTCATTAGAATACCATGGAGGGCTTGTTGAAACACAGATTGCCACGCCCCATCACTAGAGTTTAAGATCCAGTAGAATCCTGACCTGGAAAATGCTTCCCACCCAGTTGCTGTGTCTTTAGAACCCTGGAACCCTGAACCCCGAGAGTGTCCATTTTCACAGGTCCTGTAGACAGAACTGCCATCATGTCCTCTTAAACCCACTGTTGTCTAGTCTGACTCACAGCGCCCCTAGTGGACAGAGCTGCTGCTTTTATTCTTTGCTTTGGAATCGGTTCTGACTCATTGGTTGATTATGTGCCATGGAGTCGGTTCTGACTCATAGCGACACTGTACAGGGTTTCCGAGGTTGTAAATCTTTACGGGAGCAGAAAGCCTCATCTTTCTCCCGCAATACAGCTGGTAGTTTCGAACTGCTGACCTTGTGGTTCACAGCCTGATTCGTAACCACTACGCTACCAAAGAGCTCTCATAGCGACCCTATATAAGGTTTCCAAGGAGCAGCTGGTGGGTTTGAACTGCCAACCTTGTGTGTAGCAGTCCAGTGCTTACCCTACAACGCCTCACCAGGATTCCTAGAGGACAGAGTAGAGCTGTCTAATAGGGTTTCCAAGGCAACAGCCAAAGCCGACTTTACCAAAGCAGACCGCCACGTCTTCTGTGGAGCGGCTGGCCGGTTCAAACCGCCAACTCTTCAACTAATGTTGACCGTCTTGGACTATTGACAGCGTGTTGGAATTCTGCTGCGATGAGGTTGTCTTCAAAGCTGGGACCCACTGTGTCTTAGCACCTTCTACTCAAGAGTGTGGTCCCACTCATCCCCACCTTGTATGGGGTTTCCAAGGCTTTTCAATCTTGCAGTAGCAGAAAGCTTCATCTTGCTCCCTTGGAGCAGCTGGTGGGCTCAGAGTTGCTGACCTTGTGGTTCGCAGTCCAGTGCTTATTTTGCATTACTTAGGAGCTGATTGTTGTTGTGAAGTGCCGTCCAGTCGGTTCCGACCCATAGTGACCTTGTACAGGGTTTCCGAGGCTGTAAACCTTTACGTGAGCAGAACGCCTCATCTTTCTCCCACGGAGCCACTGGTAGTTTTGAACTACGCTACCAGAGGAGCTGATTAGATGAGCAGAATCTCCTCTGCAAACTAATCTACGTTAAAACAGGGCTCTGCATTTGACTCCTCCCTAGGGTGTGATTCATATGCACATTATATTCTGAGCAGGGTGGTCCTCGGATGCCTCAGAGCTCAGCCCTGGGGAGCTACCTGATTCAGGGCATCCGTTACAATGTAAATGGTGTCAGGGTGGACCATCAGTAAGGCTGTGTTTATCTGTCTAAGCTGACCTTGCTTTACCTTGGTTAAGCTGGAGGAGACCTTAAGGGCCAGCGCCTTGCTCATGGTCACAGGATAGTGGATGACCATGGAGCCAAGTGGAGACTGCACCGCTTCCCTAAAGGGGAGTCCCAAAGGAGCTGGAGCTGCCTAGTGACTTGACAGGGATTGGATGGGAAGAGACTGGAATGAAGGTTGGCTCCACAGGCTTCCAAGTTTGCTCTTCCAAACTGTGCAAGTGAGGTTGTCTGGAAAGGGGGCCAGGCTCAGGAACCTGCGTTGGAGTCTTATTCACTCAGCAAGTATGGACTGGATGCTTAGTAGACTCTAGACACATCCTTCTTGTTGTGTGTCATTGAGTTGATTCTGACTCACATGACTTGGTGCAGAGTTTCCAAGAGCAGCTGCTGGGTTTGAACTGCTGACCTGGAGGTTACCAGTCCAGTGCTTATCCTACAGCACCACACCAGGCATAGAGTCATAGACTAAATTGTAGTATATGGGTGTTGGGCCCATGGGTTTTCAGCAGCAAAATCCTGGCTTTCCAGCAGGAGGCCCCGGTTCAAGTCCCAGCCCACACCTCTCCTGTACAGTCACCACCTGCCTGTCAGCGGAAGGAAGCTTGTTTGCTGCTTTATACTTGAACGGATTCCAGCAGAGCTTCCAGACTTAAGAAGGCCTGAGTATCCACTTCCAAAAATCATTCCGTGAAAACTGTGTGAATCTCAACAGTGCAATCTGCAGCCAGGATTGGGAAGTGTTTAGGTTTGTATGCATGGGGTCACTATGAGTTGGAGTCTGCACCGTGCAGCTGGCAGCAGCTCTGGTGAGGGATGAGGGGAACAAGACAGTGTTCTTGGTGGCTTACTTCTGGGGCAGCAGTCTGGTTGTTACTTATTCCTTCTTGGCCTTCATGTGTATGCTCACTGCATGCTCTCCACGTATACTGTTCAACACTGTGTGTGTGTTGAGGGTCTTACAGAGTCTCTGTGGGCAGACAGGACGTATGCAAGGGCCCGCAAGTAAGATGAGAGCTAGGAGTAAGGTGGATAGCGGTTCGAGTTCAGAGAAGGATGAGATGCCTGTTCCTCTGCCCAGCACTACTGGGCAGATGTCTCAGGAGGAAAAGCCGGGAGCAATTTTCTAGACAGAAAGAGAGCATCTAGAACAAAGGCTCAGAAGCATCACAATAAACTTATTCAAGGAGGTTTTTCAGGGAAACAAAAAGGTACCATCATGACCCTGGCCAAATATAAAAATAAACTCGTGTTAGCTATTTTATAAGCCTGGTGATACACCAAGGACTCTGGCCTGCCACTAAAAAGGATGTGATGCAACAAGAGAAGAATCAGGTGATCTGCTCCCGTAAAGATGACAACCTAGGAAACCCCATGGGGCTGTTTTCCTCTTGTCACTTGGGATGGGATGCCTGTGAGTTGAAGGTCAGCTTGAGGGCACAAAACAATAACAATAGCAACTATTTTATTAAGCTCGTTCAGGGAGAAAACTTGGCAGATGTTTCAACCGATTCAAAGGAGAAGTCAAGCCAAGCGCAAATATGCTCGAAATACCGGCCTGCTGACACGAACTGCACACAGAAGCAAGACTGTATTCTGCATGGCTTGGAGGAAAATCCATCTGAGCAGTACTGGATAAGACTGAATTTCATGCCTATCTGTTGTGTTTTGGGGTTTGTTTGTTTTTTTGCAATGTGCAGTGTTGAAAAAACAAAACAAAAAAATAGAAGATTCTGCAGGAAGACCTGAAAGTTGGTGTCAGCCATAGGCACTGTGCAGTTTTACACTGGATGCAATTTTCTCAAAACTGAAACTCCGAGGCTGGCAAGGTCTTGTGGAGCACACAGGCGGGAGGGAGGAGCAGAGAGGAGCGTGGAGAAGGATGTCCCAAATGTCCATCTTTTCCAGACTGCTGGACCACCCATCGCTTCTTATGTCAGCACCTCCCCCTCCCCTCAGTGTTCTCACTCCTGTCTCTGGGGGTCTGTAATTTGCTGCAACGTCTCACAGGACTTGGAGACCATCAGAGAAGTGGCTTGCAGGGTCACGTCTGTGGGCCAGGTGTCAGGCTAGAGGCATCTTCTGACCCTCATGATTGCAGGAGCTGATGAACCCAAACTGGCAGATCAGACAACAGGCTTCTGGCTAAGGTCCAAGAACCAGAGGTCCGATGCTGATGAGACATGTGCAGGATCCAGAGCAAAAGCCAGAGCTTTGCCAGAGCACTCAGATACGAGGGGCTCTAAAAAGTTTGTGGGGAAATGGAATAAAAAGGTAGTGGAATTTTCCCATGAACTTTTTGAAGCCCTCTCATCTATACTGGACGCAGACCATACTCCCTCATGGAGACTCCTCTTACTTGAGCCAGGCTATGCAAGGATGTAAAGGGTGGTAACTTGACTCATACCCTCTAGTAAGGTGGTGACTCAAGATGCTTCCCACCCTAATCCTGCCCCATTAACAGAACAGACAACTTACTCCCAGACAGAGCCATAAAAACACGCATACAGGCACACCACAAAATGGAGTATAACTACATTATATGAGGGGGCTTCAGAAAGTTCATGGAAAGAAAAAGGAATAGTTTCATGAGCTTTTTGAAGCCCCCTCATATTAATTGCCAAATTAAATAATGACATAGCTACCAAACCACTGAAAATCATGGCCCAGTCAAAGTGACACATGCCTTAACCATCACAGATTCAATACACCTTATTTGCATTCGCAGCAAGTTGTCCAATCCCCTTGGTGGGCCACTTACACCTTATTTGCATAGCCCCGCCCAATCATTGTGTGAGAGTTACCAAGACTAGAGTTCAAAGGGCCGTATAACTAATTCACTGAACCGTAAGAGTGGAGATAGAAGAGGCCAAGATCATGGGCAGCTAAGAACTGAGGATAGGAAGTATGCACTTGATCCAGGACCAGTGGACAACTGGGGAGGGTTGTAAGCAAGAAGGTAACATGATTAGTGCTGGTGAGAGATCTTTCTGGATGTTGGCTGGAGTGTGGAGCAGTGTACCTCCTCTGGATGACAAAAGGCAGACTAAGAGCCTCTTGAGAGATGACATATGGCTAGATCAGGGCTCAGCACACTTTTTCTGTGAAGACTGTTGTAGTTGGGTGTCCTAGGTCCATTTCAATTTATAGTGACCCCATATGTTACAGAGTAGAACTGCCCCATCAGGTTTTCTAGTTTGTAATCTTTATGGAAAGAGCCCTGGTGGTACAAAGCTTGAGCACTCAACTGCTAACCACTGAAAGGTTAATGGTTCAAACCCCCTCGCCGCTCTACTGGAGAAAGATATGGCAGTCTGCTTTTGTCAAGATGACAGCTTTGGAAAGCCTGTGGGGCAGTTCTCTGTCCTCAAGAGTCGTGATTGGATGGCACACAACAATCTTTACATGAGCAGATCACCAGGTATTTCTTCCGTGGGGCTGCTGGGTGGGATCAAAACACCCAATCTTTCTTTCAGTTAGCAGCTGAATGTGTAATCACTGAGCTACAGAACTCCTTTTCTGTAAAGGGGCAAATAGTAAATATTTCAGGCTCCCTGTGCCAAATAGTCTCTGTAGCAAAAACTCAATCGTCTGTACCACAAAACCTCCATGTTGTGTTACGTGCTGTTGAGTAGATTCCAACTCAAAGCAAGCCTGCATAGGGTTTCTAAGAAGCAGCTGGTAGATTTAATCTTCAGACCTTACGATTAGCAGTCTGGTCCTGGTGTGGTGCTGTGGTTTAATGCGCCAGACTGCAAAGCCTTTTGGACTGCAAGGTCTGTTGTTCAAGCTCACCAGCTGCTCCTCGGAAACCCTATACAGGGTCACTTTGGGTCGGAATTGACTCAACGGCAATTAATAACAACAACAACTTATCTTACAGCACCACACCAGGACTTGAAACAACCATGTTGTTGCTGTTAGGTGTTGTCAGGGCAGTTCTAACTGATAGTCACCTTCTATACAATACGAGACACGGCCTGAACCTGTGCCATCCTTAATAGTCATTGGTAAGCTAGAGACTATTACTGCTACTGCTGTGCCAAGCCGTCTCTTTAGGGGTCTTCCTCTTTTATGAACCCTCCACTTTACCAAGTATGCTGTTTTTCTCCAATAGTACATCCGAAGTATGAGAGACAAAGTCTCACCTTCCTGACTTCTAAGCAGCACTCTGGCTGTACTTCTTCCAACACAGATTTATTTCTTTTTATATTAGTCCGTGAAACTTCCTTATTCATGGTCCAACTTTTCACATGCATATGAGACTATTGAAAATACCCTGGCTTGGGTCACGCACGCCTTAGTCCTCAAACTGACATCTTTGCTCTTGAACCTTTAAAGGTCTTTTGCAATAGATTTGCCTAATGCAATACGTCATTTAATTTCTTGACTGCTGCTTCCATGAGTGTT
>NW_006408620.1:8623556-8628604 GCF_000296735.1 Chrysochloris asiatica | reverse complement strand
TGTGGGTGTTCTTGTGCATATGGTCTCACTTGAAGACTGTGCTCTTTGATCTTCATCAGTAAGTATTTTAAGTCCTCTTCACTTTCAGCAAACAAGATTGTATCATCTACATATTGTAGTTTATTAGTGAATCTTCCTCCAATCCTGATGCCACATTTTTCTTCATATAATCCAGCATCTCAGGTTATTTGCTCAACATAATGGCTGAATCAGTATGGTGAAAGAACACAACTCTGGCACACACCTTTATAAAATCATTCAGTGTCCCCTTGTTCTGTTTGAACGAGTGCTTCCTGGTCTGTGTACAGACTCCTCCTGAAGGCAACTGAGTGTTTTGGAGTATTCATTCTTTTCAGTGCTGTCCAGAGCTTGTCATGATCCACACAGTTGAAAGCCTTTGCATAGTCAATAAAGCACAGGTCTTCTTTGCTTGCAGCCAAGGTCCATCTAATGTCAGCAGTGATATCCCTCACTCCACGTCCTTGCCTGAATCCAGTTTGAACCTTTGGCAGTCCCTGACAATGTACTGCTGCAGCCATTTTCTAATGATCTTTAGCCACACTTTGCTTGCATGCGGTGTTAATGATATTGTCCGATGATTTACGCATTCCATTGAGTCACCTCTCTTTGGAATGGGCGCAACAACCACAGGCAATGTGAAGAATGGGCATGCCTGTGTCCTAATAAAACTTTATTGACAAAAGTAGCCATGGACTGGATTTGCTCTCCCCTGACCCCTATTGGAGTCCTAGAACATCCATAGTGTCTACAAGGCTTCCTCCCACCCTTTTTGGGGTGTGTAGAATCCACTGGCAACTATTAGGGAAGAGCATGGACCTTGCCCTACCTGCCTTTGAGCCAGGTTCAAAGAGGACCCAGGTTGTGCCTGGGATGGATGGATGACCTGTCAGAAAAAGCCTCCAGACCTCGAAGCTCCTCAGACCCAGGTTGGCCAAACAGCCATGTAGAAGAACACACTGCCAGCTCCAGGGCTGTTTCTGCGCATGAAGAGAGCCGTCTACCACTTCATAATGGTTCCAGCCCACTGCTATGAATAACTGTGTGCCAGAGCCTTGTAGAGCGCCATTCTGGGGACCAGAAATAAGGACAGCAAGGAACATCTGTACACATCGCTGTCTGCATGCGGCTTTGAAGCCTGGCCTCCTGCCCACACACAGGAAGTGGGGATAGTGTAGTGACAAGGTGGAGAGACAAGTGGAAGTGCTCAGAGTAGGAGCTTGTATCTGAGGCTCTAGCGCTGTTCTGCCACCAGCCGTCTGTC
Source organism: Chrysochloris asiatica (assembly GCF_000296735.1). Classification (NCBI taxonomy): domain Eukaryota; kingdom Metazoa; phylum Chordata; class Mammalia; order Afrosoricida; family Chrysochloridae; genus Chrysochloris; species Chrysochloris asiatica. The sequence continues at coordinate 8,627,322 of NW_006408620.1, read as the reverse complement.
AGTTTGTGGTAGGATGTGGGCTTTAATGTCACAAGGATGCTAGAAGCTGTGCCACCATATTTTCAACACCGGCAGGGCCCCCTGTGGTGAAGGGGTTTCAGCAGAGCTTCCAGACTATGACAGACTAGGAAGAAAGGCCTGGAGACCTTCTACAAATCACGCTTCCTCACCCTGATGTTGTGGTTATCTGCCATCGAGTTGATCCCTGACTCTGATGACCCCACACACAGCATAATGAAATGCTGCATGGTCTTGGACCATCCCTGTGATCCATTCCGGGTCGAAACACTGTGATTTTCACAAGTAGGCCACCAGGCATTTCTTCCTAGGCTGCCTTAGTCTGAAGACTCCAGTGAAACCTTGCTCACGTGGCCGTGCTTCTCCAGTTCTTGGAGCATCTAGCGGAGCCTGGCAGCGTGCTGGGTGCTTCTGGGAGCCCCAGGATGTGATTTCAGATCCATTTTATAGAACTGACCCGCCATCTCCAGAAACCAATGCAGGAGGTGGAATTTGAACTCGTGTTTGCTCCTTGGTTGTCATGTGACCTCAGAGTCTATCATTGTTCCTTAAGAGCATGGCTCTCAGCCTGGCCCCCCCCCCAGAGGACATTTAGAAAGATCTAGACACTTCTTTGGACTTCCGGTGTGGTGCTGTAGGTTCAGTACTGGACTGCAAACCACAAGGTCAGCAGTTCAAACCCACCAGCTGCTCTTCGGGAACCCTATACAGGGTCGCTATAGTCAGAACCGACCCAACATAACAACAACAAGAGACAACAGATAAGTTTTTGGAGTCCTGGTGTGGCCATGTAGGATAAGCACTGAACTGCAAGGTTGATTTGAACTGCATAGTGGGAAAGCCTGAGCAGGGTTGCTGTGAATTGCAACCGATGGCATTTAACAGCATCATTTCTGGTTGCCGCATCTGGAAGGAGAATTGTGGATTCTGTTGGCATCTCGTGCAGAGAGGCCAGCGATGCTACTAAGCATCCTTCAGTGCTCAGCGCGCACACACCCTGCCACCAACAAAGAGTGATTGGTGCTGAAGTTGAGACCGCAGCTTAAGAGAACACTTTCCACCACCCTTTCCAGACTCTTAACTGGATGTTTCTGTTTGGGGCCACACTGCTCCCAAACTCACTGTATCTGTCATTGGTTCTCCCCGGGTTTCTGGTCTTTCTTGAACGAGGATGGCAGGACCCCAGGTTCCACATTGGAGTCGGTGAAGCAGCTTCAACAGCATCGATGAGAAGAAGGCACCTGGACCCTTGACGTTGGACTCATGGTGGGTTTTTAAATCTGATCATCTGGAGCCCACATTCACGGCAATCCCCATTCCTGTAAATCCACCGTGTTGGATAAAGGCAGGAGGAAGATACGACGGTCGGTCTCTGTAAAGACGACAGCCTTGGAGACCCCGTGAGGTAGTTCCACTCTGCTCTACAGGGTCCCTGTGCATCAGAATCGACCTGCTGGAGGTGGGTTGGTGGGTTTAAAAACCAAACAAACCTGCTGACACACATCAACCCTATAGAGCAGAGTAGAACTGTCCCATAGACTTTCCAAGGCTGTCACCTTTACAGAATGCAGACTGCTTCATAGCACTCTGTTGGAATGGCTGGTGGGGTCGAACCACCAACCTTTGGTTAGCAGCCGAGAGCTTAACCAGTGTTCCACCAGGGGTCCTGTGTTGTTCGTTGTTGCTGTTAAGTGTCATCAATTTGTTCCAACCCATGGTGGTGGTGGTTATGTGCCATGGAGTCAGTTCCGACTCAATAGCAACTCTATACAAGGTTTCCAAGGCTGTAAATCTTTACGGGAACAGGAAGTCTTATCTTTCTTCCGTGAGACAGCTGGTATTTTTGAACTGCTGACCTTGAGGTTACCAGCCCAATTCGTAACCGCTATGCTATCAGATTTGTTGTTGTTAGGTGCCATCAAGTCAGTGCCGACCCATAGCGACCTTATGCACAGCAGAATGAAACACTGCCCGATCCTGGGCCAACCTCACTACTGTTGCCACACTTGAGCCCATTGATGCTGCCACTTGGCCAATCCATCTCGTTGGAGGTCTTCCTCTTTTTCTCTGACCCTCCACCTAACCAAACATGAGATCCTTCTCCAGTGACTGGTCCCTCCTGACAGTATGTCCAAAGTATGAGAGATGAAGTTTGGCCATTTTGGCCTCCAAGGAGCGCTCTGGCTGCAATTCTTCCAAATCGGATCTCTTGGTTCTTAGTGACCCTAAAAACAACAGAAGGGAACACTGCCCCGCCCCACAGCTTCTTCACAATCTTCCCTGCGTTTGAGCCCATTGCTGCAGCCACCTGTGTTGGTAGGGAGGTGAAAAGGAAAAAGTCCCCTGAGGAAACCTGATACTCTTCAAACTTGCCAGATTACACCCTTTCCCCTCTCACAGGAATATGGGTTTGAATGCACCTGTGGCCAGAGGTGACTAACTACACTTGGCCAGGGGCAGCTCTCTGTGTGTTTATCTGTGCAATGTGCAAACCCCATGTCCTTTGTGTAAAGAGTCTGTGCTCTTGCCCAACTGAATGATCATCCCTTGTCCATCCCTCAGTCCAGTGCAGGAGATCTTGGTCTGGTTCCAACCTTGAAGGCTCCAAAGGTATTTCATAGGGAACAACTCAAACCCCCACCACCCCACCACCCTACCACCCCCCGGTCACTGAGTGGGTTTCTGACTTAGCAACTCTGTATAGGGTTTCTAAAACTGTAAATCTTTACTGTAGAAGGCAGCCTCATCTTTCTCCTGTGGAGTGGCTGGTGGGTTTGAACCGCTGTCCTGTGTTTAGCAGTCCGGTGTTTATTCTACAGTGCCGCCAGGGTTCCTTACTTCATAGGGGATTGTGTTGCCAAGTGCCATTGAGTCGGTTCCAACTCATAGTGACCCTGTAGAGGGTTTCTGAGGCTTTAAATCTTTGTGGAAGCAGAAAGCCTCTTCTGTCTCCCACACAATGACTGGTGACTTCAGACTGCTGACCTTGTGGTTCCTAGTCCAGTGCTGATCCTACGGAGTGTTCCTTGTTGTTAAGTGCCATCAGGTCTGAGGAGACTCAAACCGCCAACCATGTGGTTCATGCCGACTTTGCAGTCCAGTGTATTAACCTGCACTGCCACACCAAATAGTAAACTGTAACTATTTCATCGGACAAACAATCCTGGGAGCCCTAGGGGCACAGTGTTTGAAGCACTGGGCTGCCAAGGAAAGTTCCCTGGTCAGAACCCACCAGTCAAAACCACCAGCTGCTCCCAGCACAAGAGAAAGATAAGGCAGTGCGTATCCATCAAGATTTACTGCCTTATGAGGTGAACAGTAACGCTAGGGAGGTACACACTCCTTAGATAAATCACGCAAGACCTAAAGGGCAGCATTGGCCCAGGAAGAAAACTCAGAAGGCAGGAAGGGTTAGGAAAGGGGCTAAGGGAAGAACGTTGTTACCTGGGGGTTCCTGGCCTCTCTTCGGGAGTCCACAACCCCGGGCCTTCTCAACGTGGATTTATCACACTGACATCTTCTCTGTTCAGTTCTCTATCCCCTGCACTAGACCGAAAGCCCCAGAGGGTACAGGATCTGGCATGCAGTGGACGTATAGTCAGTGTTTGTTGAGTGAATAAAGGACTGTATTACTTGAATTCACTTTCTCTCCAGGAAGTTCTTGAGAAGGTTTGGCATGCATGTAGGTCCTGGATATGCTTAAGAGCATGAGTTTTGTTCCACCTCATACACTTTTTTTTTTTTTTTT
>NW_006408620.1:8616506-8622681 GCF_000296735.1 Chrysochloris asiatica | reverse complement strand
ATCCCAGAGTCATACAGGCTTGTAGGAAGTAATACAGAGAGAGTCCGCTCACCCTTCATGCTGTTTGGCCCATCACCCCACTAAGCATATCACCCCAGGAAAGCTGTACGCATCCTGAACAGCTTCCCCCGGGTTACCAGCACTCACCAGGAACACTTGTAAACACGGGTGCTGGTGAAAACCAGGAAGTAGGTAATACAGTCTCAGGGTGACTACGGACCTGGGTCCAGGAGTCTTCGGAGGTGAAGGCCAGGGTGGCGGCTGCCTGGTTCCCTGAGATTGGAGCACCTGGCTGTTTGGACTCCCCACAAGGAGTTAGTAAGGCTAGGATTCCGTTCTGCCCAGATGTGTTGTAACAGTTGCCATCAAGTCAGCTCTGACTCATGGTGCCCCCGTGTGTGTCAGAGTTGAACTCCGTAGGGTTTTCAGTGGTTGATTTTTTTCAGAAGTACATCACCAGGCCTTTCTTCCAATGCAACTCTGAGTAGACGCAAACCACCAACCTCTCACTGAGCAGGCAAGCATGTTAACCGTTTTGCACCCAGATAGAGACTTGCTCTGGTAGCACAGTGGATGAGAATTGGGATCCGAACTGCAAGGTCAGTGGTTCGAAACTACCAACTGCTCCGCGGGAGAAAGATGAGGCTTTCTGGTCCCATAAAGATTTACACAGCCTCGAAAATCCTTTTCCAGGGTTACTGTGGGTCAGAACCGACTCGATGGCACTTAACAACAACAGAGACATGCTCGGAGAAATTGAGGGTTCTGCTGCAGACCACCAACTGTGATAAAGTAAAGCGAGTCACATAAATTGTGGGAGGTGTCCCCGTGCCTGTGAAAGTTAGCTTGGCACTACCCTGTAGTCTATTAAGTGTGAGATAGCATTAAGAAGAAGTTTGAAATATTGTGAGAATGACTGAAATAGGACACAGAAGCACAGAAAGTAAGCGCACGCGGTTGGAACAGTGGCTTTGAAAGACTTGCTCCAGGTAACGCTGCCGCAGACCTTCAGTTTGTTTTTTAAAAAATGCACTGAAGTGAAGGCGGCCTGCCCTTTATAACAGTCCCCAACCTCAGAAGCCCTGTGGGGCCGTTCCACTCTGTCATACAGGTTCCTTTGTTGTCATCAAGTGCTGTCGAGTCAGTTTCGATTCATAGGGACTTTTATGGATTTTAGAAGAGCGGCTGGTGGATTTGAACCATTGACCTTTCGGTTAGCAGTCCAGTGCCTATTCTACAGTGCCACACCAGGACTCCATAGGGTTGCTGTTCCCCTGAAAACTGGGAGGAGAGGTGGGACCAAATTGTTCAGGGAAGCCTCGTCCTTCTCATCTCGTATTCTTTAGTCTCCTGTTTAGGGTTCAAGTTCTGACTCGGTTTGCTGGCAGTGAATGGGTGGGCAGATCAGGTAACCTCTCTTCTTCCCATCTGTAAAATAGTTGGGGGTTCGACATCCTGTCTACCTAAGACTACTGCAGGGTCAGATGATGTCCTACGTGGGAGGCTCCCAGCACGTACTGACTTCTCCATGGCGGCCACTTTTATCAACATTAATTCCGCTGTTCCTTTCAGTTGACTTTCTTGTTTCATTTATGGAGGGTCGTCCTGGTGTGGCGCTGCAGGGTAATGCACTGGACTGCGAAGTTGGTTTAAACCACAAGGTCTGCAGTTCATACTCAGCAGTTGCTCCTTGGAAACCCTGTACAGGGTTGCTATGAGTCGGAACCCTAACGACAACAGTCCTAAAGTAACCATCAAAGAACAAGACCTATTGCTACTGAGTCAATTCCAACTCATAGCCACCCCGGAGAACAGAGATCTACCCCATAGGTTTCCAAGGTTGTCTTCTTCACTGAAGCAGACTGCCACATTTTTCTGCCTCAGAGCAGTTGGTGGACTTGAACCACATTTTTCTGCCTCAGAGCGGTTGGTGGACTTGAACCACTGACCTTTCAATTAGCTGGCGAGTGCTTCACCACTGTGCCATCATAGCTGTTTCTAAGCAACCATTGTTGTTAAGTGCCATCGTGTTGGTTCCATCTCATAATGACCCCATGTAGGGTTTCCAGGAGTCGGCTATGGTACTGTGGGATAAAGCACTACCACCGACAAAGTCAGTTTGAACCACAAAGTCGGTGGTTTAAACTAACCAGCCGCTCCTCGGAAACCCTATACAGGTTCACTATGAGTTGAAACCAACTCGATGGCACGTAACAACAACATAGGGTTTCCAAGGAGCAACTGGTAGGTTTGAACTGCCGACCTTAGATTAGTGGTCCAGTGCTGACCCTGCAGGGCCACACTAGGCTATATCCAGATCTATCTATTATTAAGTCCCAGGTGGCTTTCTTTTTCTCTTGTTCTTAGTTAAATCAGTTCTGACTCATGGAGACATTACGTGTAACAGAAGGAAACATTGCCGGCTCTTACGCCATCCTCATAATTATCACTATGATTATAGCCCTGGTGTCCATCCTTCCAACTCATACCGAGCCTGTGTAGGGTTTCTGAGGCTCTAAGTCTTCAACAGAGTAAAAATCCTCATCTTTCTTCCATGGAGCGACTAGTGTGCTCGAACTGCTGACCTTCTGGTTCACAGCTCAGTGCTTACCGTATAGAACTAATGCGATACCCATATATAGCTTATTGTTGTTAAGTGCCATCAAGTCAGTTCCGACTCATAGGACCCTGTATAGGAATTCCGAGGAGCAGCTGGTGGCTTTGAACTGCCGACCTGTGGTTCACAGTTCAGTGCTGATCCAACAGCACCTTATATGAGCTGAAAATATATTCATGAATATAGTAGAGCATGCTGTTGTTAAGTGCTGCCCAGCTGGACCCTGTATAGGGTTTCTAAGGAGCAGCTGGCGAGTTTGAATCGCCAACCTCTTGGTTCAAACCCATCTAGCAGTCCAGCGCTTCTTCTATAGCGCCACACCAGGACTCCATAGGAGAGCATACGGAGGAGCAAAGGTTAAAAAAAAAAATTTATTTTAAGCAACATAGATGATGCTTGCTAAGCAAAAAGTGCTAGTGGCACAATGGTTAAGCACTTGGCTGCTTAACCAACCAAAAGGTCGGTGGTTTGAACCATCCAACTACTCCGCAGGAGAAAAAAAACCATAAATCTTTGTGGGATCTTATCCCATAAAGATTGTTGTTGTTGTTAAGTGTCGTTGAGTTGGTTCTGACTCATAGGAAACCCGATGGGGCAGTTGTACCCTGTCCTGTAGCGTGATTGTGAGAAGGGATCCACTCCAGGACATACACAACTACAACGTGTTGGTTACATACAGAGGGTATGAGAAATGAAAGCAGAAAGATGGATTAGCCAACCATATGATGAGAACTCTGGGAAAATGACACTGGGGGGGATGGGTTGTTATTATTAAGTGCCACAGAGTCAATTCTAACTCATAGTGACCCTGTAGAGGGTTTCCAAGAAGCGGCTGGTGGGTTTGAACCACCGACCTTGCAGTTAGCAGTCCAGTGCTTATCCTATAGCGCCACACCAGGACTTTGGTGGAAGTAGGAGAAGTGGGCAAGTTCTGGGTCTGCTCTTAGGCAAACGCCGGTAGGATTCCTTGATGGATTCAGTTCAGTGCAGGAGAGAGGGTGCCTAGGACGAGCAGTGGCTTACAGCCGATGCCGGCATTGAGTTCAGGTAGAGCCGGTTTGTTGGTTTGTTTGTTTGTTTGGTGGGGAGAGCCCTTGTTTTGTATTTTTTTGAATACCTTCTACTTAAAGCAGTTCATACTGTCTTTCCAGAACCAAGTGATACAATTGATTTTTGCTGTAAATCATAGATGATTTCAAGAAAGAGGTTCTCAAAACGTTGGTAAACTTGCTGACTTTGGAGAGACATTGTAGAGGAGAAGTAGACCGTGTCTGCTGCTGAACACAGCTTTCCCTCAAAACTGAACTCGTGAACTGGGATCTCCAATTGGTGATTAGGAAAACAGACAGACTTTCTCTGTAAAGGGCCAGATGGTAAATGTTTTCCACTTTGTGGACCAAACCGTCCGTGGCATGACTATTAGACTCCGTCATCGTAGCAAGAAAGCAACCATATTATTGTGTGCCATCAGGTCAGTTCAAACTCATGACAACCCTGTAGAACGTATAAGAGTAGAACTTCCCCCAGAGGGTTTCCTAGGCTGAAATCTTCCCTAGAAGCAGGTCTTTTTTCCTGCTCGTGGGTTGTAACCATTCCGACCTTTCTGTTAGCAGCCACGTGCCACCAGAGCCATGTGCCACCAGAGCCACGTGTCACCAGAGCTCCTGAAAAGCAACCATTAAAGAATGGACATACCTGTGTTCTAATAACACTTTAGTTTAAAAACCTGCCAACCGACGAGTTACTAGAAAAAGACATCAGGTTTGGTAAAAGCAAACCAAATCCATTGCCATCCAGTCAATTTCGTCTCGTGGCGACCCCTATACAGGGTTTCTGAGATTGTAAATCTTTACAAGAACATACAGCCTCATCATTCACTCATGGAGTGACTGTTGGGTTTCAACCACCAACATCCCAACTAGCAGTCCAACACCTAACCCACAGAGTCACCAGGGCTTGGTAAAGGGTCAGTGAAAATGAGGGAAGCCCTCAGCGAGATGAATTCACACAATTACCACAGGCAGCAGTGGGCTCAAATGTGCCAAGGATCATGAAGATTGTACAGGTTTGGCAGTATTTTGTTCTCTTAAACATAAAACCACCATGCGTCAGTGTCGACTCGATGGCAACTAGTAACCACCGCCTAGAATTTGAAAGCCAGAGCAGAAGTGTTCCAGTTAACAACCAGGAATTCTAGACTCCTGAACCCTGAGCTTCCCCTGCCCCGACCTCTTCCCTCCACATCTTGGGATGAGCCAAGAGAAGTTTCAGTTAATGTCAACTTCAGATGCACTAAGTTCTAATTGTGCTGACCTACTTTCAACTTCTAAGTATTTCCGCCTGGACATTGGAATCCAATTTGACCTGGTTATATGCCAAAAAAACGAAATGTCCTTTTCTGTTGTTGTTTTTTAACGAAATGCCCTTTTAATAGTCCTTTTGGAAGCTCCTCTTTCTACACCTTCAGAATCCAAAGTGAAGACAGATGCATTTTCAAGTGCCCCTGGGGCTTTCTGTTAGCAGCACATCACGTTATTCAATACTTGGTTTCCTATAATGACATATCTAGACACATCTGAATTATGGTGTTGGCGAAATTATCGAATGAATTGGACTGAAAGAATGAACGAACAAATCTGTCCAGAAGTAGTACAGCCAGAATGCTTCTTAGAAGCAAGCACAAGGAGATTTCATTACATGTACTTTGGAAGTGTTATCAGGAGGGGCCAGTCCCTGGAGAAGGACATCATGCCTGGTAAAGTAGAGGGTCAGTGACAAAGAGGAAGGCCCTCAATGAAAAGGATTGTCACACCGTTAGGAACAGTGGGCTCAAACCTACCAGCGGTTGTGAGGACGGTCCAGGACTGGGCAGTGTCTTGTTCTGTTGTACAAGGGTCACTGTGTCTCGTGGGCACCTAACAACAATCATGACAGACACATTCAGGCTGCCCTCAGCTGCCATTTCTTGGGTGTCCTGTTACAGCTTCTTTCTGTATTATTTGAGAAAGCTAGAAGCTCTTTTCTACAAACTTTTGGTAAAATTAATACTGACCAGAAAGCAAGCCATAGAGTTTTCAGTGACTGAGTTTGGGAAAGTTGTTCTCTAGCCCATTCTTCTGAGGAGCCTCTGGGTGAACTCAAACCACCAACCCTTTAGTTAGCAACCAAGCACTTAAGCATCTGCAGCACCAGAGACTCCAAAGTGAATACAACAGGTCATTAACAGTGATTCAGAAAATGTGTAAAGGTAGAAAATAGTTGCCTGTCACACTATTGTCTTCATACTCAAGAAAAGAGGTGTTAAGCAAAGGTGCATTCCTTTTCAGCCTTCCTTCTTGGATATTGGTTTACAGTTTTGTTTCAGTGCGTCTACAAAGTCGTAATCAGACTGTATATAAAATGTTATGTCCTTTTCTCTCTCATCACATTGCTTGCAAAATCATTTCCCCATGTTTTTTACACAATCTTTGGTAAACACAAGTAATCAAGTTGCAAGGAGCTCTGGTAGTGTAGTGGTTACTAATTGGGCTGCTAACCTCAAGGTCAGCAGTTTGAAAC
>NW_006408620.1:8612824-8614881 GCF_000296735.1 Chrysochloris asiatica | reverse complement strand
GTAACCACTACGCTACCAGAGCTCCTTACTGTACACTTAGTTAATTTGTTGCTTCTTCTTCTGGACCTCATTGCAAAGAGAAGAGATTGACGCCACACCTAAAACACCTCCAACCCAGCCCCAGTTTCACAAAGGGAGAGATCCGATTTCACAGTCCTGGTGGCAAATGATGCCTCATACTTGTGTCTGAGTTGTGCTATGAGCCCATGTTTCTTGGTACATCCTCTGGGCTAGGGCTCTACTCATGGTTGGATGTCAGTAGTGTCTTCATAGTTGTATCACTTGGGGATTGAGAATGTCTTTCTTTCTCTGACTTTTTATCATGAATTGGCTGAAAGTTGGTAGAGCAGTTTTCCATTCAACAATGCACACACACAGTTGTTTGTTTCATCTCGGCACTGACTGCAATCCTCACAGTGTAACGTCACTCATCCCACTTCCTCTCTGGACTTCCTGTTTCCATCCCTCCTCCTTTCCCAATCCTTCTGAACTCTGTCAATGGGGAAATGCTGCCCTTTTGAGCTCAAATGGTTGATTCGTCTAAGGTATACATACCTCCCTCGAGTTACTGTTACCCTTTTTGTGGTGTTGTTGTTGTTAAGTGCTGTGAAGAGGCAATTCAACTCATAGCGACCCTGTATAAGGTTTCCAAGGAGCCACTGGGGGGTTTGAACTGCCGACTTTGCAGCTCAAACTGAACTTGCAGGCCAGCGCATTATCCTGCTGACCAAGGCTCCTGTTCCCCTTAGAGACCTGCCTGTAGTTTGGCTGAAAGTGGAGCCACCAGTGCAAGTTCAGTTTCAGATGTGAAGGGTGACTTCGGTCCATAGTCTAAGAATTCCCCCGGTGTCTGTCTGACCGCTAAGCCTGGTGGTGGTGGTGGTGGTTTTTAATGATTATGAATTTTGTTCCACATTTTTTCCCCCACTCTACCCATGACCTTCTTGCAAGGTTGGTGGTTCAAGCTCACCAGTCACTTCTCAGAAACCCTATACAGGGTCGCTATGGGTCGGAACCGACTCGACGGCACTTAACAAAAACAACAACCCATGACCTTCAAGTGATCCATTTCACAGCAGTTGGGGGGTGTAGTTGGTCGCCATCTAGTTCTTCTGATCTTGGGGCATGGAGACTGAAGTTCTCATGGTCCATTGGCTTCATTGTTTCCATAGGTCTTCAGTTTTCGTCACAGACAGGGAAGTAAGCACAAGCTTTTAAGACTCCGGTCCCTACTCACCAAAGTGGGATGGGGACCACTGTGGACCTTGGTGTCTCCTGAGACTGTGGTTCCTGAGCCATTCGCTCAGTCCCCCAAGGTGTTTGGTGATGTCTGGGAAATTTTCATAACTCTGACCCTGTGTATGCTCCACCACATTCATGGATGTATTTGCAGAAAAGTTAAATACCCAGGTGCAAACATCCTCTGTTAAACCTATGTATATTTATTCAAATCTATATATAGTCACTCTCCCTCCCACACCCATGCATTATTGTCCTTGTTAGGTGCTGTTGACTCATAACAACCCTGTGTCACAGAATGAAACATTGCCCAGGCCTGTGCTATCCAGTGCCATCCAAACAGTTGTTTTGTGTGAGCACATTGCTGCTGCCACTTTACCAAGCATGATGTCCTTCTCCAGGGACTGGTCCCTACTGATACTGCATTCAGAGCATGAGACGAAACCCTGGCTTCTTGGAGCATTCTGGCTGTACTTCTTCCAAGGCTGATTGGTTTGTTCTTCTGGCAGTCCATGGTAGTTTTACCATTCTTTTCCAACACCAAAATTCAGATACATCAATTCTTCTTCCTCTAATCCAGCTTCTCAGAGGATGTGCTCAGCATACAGATTGCATAAGTATGGTGAAAGGATACAACTATGACGCACACCTTCCCTGATTTTAAACCATTCAGTATCCCTTTGTCTTATCCTGTTGCCTCTTGGTCTGTGTACAGGTTCCTTGTGAGCATACTTAAGTATGCTGGAATACCCATTCTTCACAGAGTTATCCAGAGTTTGTCATGATCCACACAGTTCACAGTCTTTGTATAGTCAATA
>NW_006408620.1:8610396-8611594 GCF_000296735.1 Chrysochloris asiatica | reverse complement strand
GTGTAGGTTAATGTGTTGGACCACAAGGTCGGTGGTTCAAGCTCACCAGTCACTCCTGGGAAACCCGTATAAAGTCGCTATGAGCCAGAACCGACTTGATGGCACTTCACAACAGCAACAACCATAGATCACTGTTATTGCAGAATTGTGTGTACAACACTATTTACCCCTGTTGTCATTAACTATCATTAACCCCTGTGTCTTCCTCTGGCTTCATCATTTTTTTTTTGCCAATCACCCTCCTATCATTAATTGTCTTTCCTTTTGCTTAAGTTAAAACAATTGGTTCTATCTTGAAATTTACTTGACATCCTCTCTGTTTGGAAGTTATATAACTATGAACGGTGTTAAGAAGAACATGGCATCAGGGTTGAAGGAAGATTCATTAACAACCTATGATATGTAGATAATTCAACCTTGCTTGCTGAAATCAAAGAGGACTTAACATCCTTACTGATGAAGATCAAAGATCACAATCTTTGATAAGGGTTTCATTTCAGTGTAAAGAAAACAAAAATCCTCACCACTGGACCAATTAACATCCTTATAAATGTAGAAAAAAAATTGAAGACTTTGACAAAAAATTGTCAAAGGCTTAATTTTACTTAACTCAACCACCAACACTCCTGGAAGTAGCAGTCAAGAAATCAAACCCCCCTCTAAGACTGAAACTCAAAGGGAACACATGAGCAGGCATGTAAGCTTGCTGGTGACCACATTGGGCTACTGGTAAGTGGAAGAAGGGAAAGCCAGCAATGAAGAAATGGGCTGAGTTCAACCACATTCCATAGACTCCTGTTGACCTGGAGATGAGAAAGAGGAAGGGCTGGTTGGCCCAAAGTGTGGTGAGATCTGGGGACACCTAAGCCCATGGACAAGGACATAGCCACAGAGGACTGGAGCTGAGATTGAAGCATCCAGCTGATAATGAAGTGAGGGGAGATGCACAAGAACACCCAAACTTGCAGACAGTATCCATTTGAGACAGTACCCATTTGACGTAGCCTCGATGGCTTGATAATCAAAGTCAACTTGAGGAAGATAAAACAATTTTTGATAAAGGAAATGGGGTAAAATGTTTTAATTTGATGAACTTGACCTATACTCATGGAGGTTGTTGTTGTTGTTGTCAAGTGCCGTCGAGTCAATTCCGACCCATAGTGACCCTGTACAGGGTTTCCGAGGAGCAGCTCGTGAG
>NW_006408620.1:8600653-8609165 GCF_000296735.1 Chrysochloris asiatica | reverse complement strand
TTCTCAAACTTTGAACTTTTTATCAAGAGGAACCAGTCCCTAGAAAATGACATCATGCTTGGTAAATGGAGGGTCAGCAAAAATGAGGAAGATGCCCAACTCTATGAATTGGCACAGTGGCGGCAGCAGTGGATTGAAGCATAGCAGCAATTGTGTGGATGGCACAGGACCGAGGAGTATTTTGTTTTGTTGTACACAGGGCTGCTATGGGGGGAACTGACTCGATGGTACCCTAACAACAACTTAACTTCACTAGTCCCTCTTTGTACTTTGTAGTTGTCTTCATTGCACATTGGCATCTCTGGTTCCCAATTTTTAGTCTTGTAGATTCGTTTTATTTTGGATATTTCTATATCTGGTTGATTTCTGGGTCATATTGTTATGTATGTTAATCTCAGGTTGTTGTCTGTTGTTGCTGGTTCTCTGTCTAAAGAATTCCCTTTAGTATTTTTTGTAAAGTTGGTCTGGTTTTTACAAATTCCTTTCACTTCTGCTTTTCTGAAAGTGTTCTGATTTTGCTATCATATTTGAGGAACAGTATATAATTCTTGGTTGGTAATTTTTCCCTTCACACTTTGGTTCTGTTGAGAAACCAAAACTTTAGTCTTATTGGTTCTCCTTTATAGGTAACCTTTTGTTTTTTCCTGAGCTGCTTTCAGTAATCTTTCCTTGTCTTTGGTTTTGGAAACTTTGGTTGGGTGATTTTCTTCTGGGGTCTGTCCTGCTAGGTGTCATCCAGCTTCTTGGATGCATATCTTCTCGTCTTCCATGATGTTAGGGAAGTTTTCTTTCTGTGACTTTGACAGTTTTCTGTGTGCTTTTTGGAGGCTCTTCCTGTTCTGGAATTCCAGTCACACATATGTTATTTCTCTTGATGGTGTTCCACATAATTCTTAGCCTTTCTTTGGAATTTTTGTTCTTTACAATGATAGTTCCTCTAGCAGAATAGACTTGAAAGATTTGTCTTTAAGATCACTAATTCGGTCTTCCATTGATTCAGGTTTACTTCCTGGCCCTTTCAGTGTATTGTTTATTTCTGAAATCTTAGTATTAATCTTCTGGATGTCTATTTGCTGTTTCTGCATGGTTTCTAAATTTTTTCAATTTTTTTCTCGTAGTGTTTTGTTGAATTCTTTTTAAGTTCCGTCTGTGTTTTCTTTGATTTCATCTGCAGCTTTCTCCTTCTTAATCTCAATTCATTGACAATAACTCAATATCATTCTTTTGAATTCTTTATCAGGAAATTCCAGTACTATATCTTCCTGAGAAATGTTTTCTGGCTTTATATTTTGGTCACTTGTTTGTGCCACTCTGTCTTGTTTCCTCTTCTGTTGTCTCTGAGATATTGTGGTGTCATTATATTTGTATTTCATTGAGAGTGACTTCATTTCTGAGTTTTCTGTTGCTTTGTCTGTAAAATGGGAATACTAATAATTTGTTTGAAAAGTATTATATGTGCTTATTTTGTGTCAAGTGATGTGCTTTCTGTTGTGGATATCAGGGATATCATGGAAAGCATGGGCAGATGGATGGGCGGATGAATGGGTCAATGAGAAGATGAATGGATGGGTGGATGGTTAAGGTGAAGGGGGATGAGTAATGAGAAGATAGATGGACAGGTGGGTGGATGAATAGATGATTGGGTGGGTGAGACAATGGAAGGATGGATAAATGAAAAGATGAATGGATGGGTAGATAGATGGATGGGTGGGTGGATGGATAGATGTATGAGGTGACAGGTGATGGGTAAATGAGAAGATGGATGAGTGAATGAACAGATGAGTGGATGGATGAGACAATGGATAGATAGACAAACAGATGGACTGACTGATAGAAATCTAGATTCCATCTGTTTAGATAGAACCAAATGCAATTGCTGTTTTTGTTAGTAAAAAATGATAAAATATTTAATTGTATGAAGGCTGAAGTATTTAAGGGGACAGGTCCTAATGTCTGTAATTTACTTTGGAATGTATCCAGAAGTGGTGGTTGTGTGCCAAGGAGTCAGTTCTGACTCATAGTAACCCTGTATAGGGTTTCTGAGACTGTAAGTCTTTACAGGAGCAGAAAGCCTCATCTTTCTCCCACAGAACTTCTCATAGATTCGAACTGCTGACCTTGTTGTTAACAGTCCAGCTCATAATCCGCTGCGCTATGAGGGAGGGCTCTTTGTACCCAAAAGTAGAGAAGGATTAAGTGAGGAATAACGAGTGTATATGTGATAAAGCACGAGTGTATATGTGATAAAGCACAGTGCAAAGCTAACAGTTAGAAGAGAGGTGGTGGTGGGTTTTCAGATATTCACTGTCAAATTCATTCAACTTTGCTGTATATTGGAAATCTCTAATAAATTAATGGGGAACGTTTTTTCATGGTCTAATATTGGTAATTTCACCTAGTATTTACTCCTCATCTGGCCGCCGCTCCTCAAAGTTCCCAGTCAGTAGCATCGGGGGTCTTCATGTGGCCTCAAGGAAGGGGCGGGGGCAGCATTTCTCCCTCCCAGAGTTCAGGTTGCCTTGCCCAACGTGCTGATTACTGAGCCGGGTGTGCCAGTATCTGCCTTGTAATAATTATAGATTTCCTCAGCGATTTGATCCCATTGGTTGCCAGGGCAACGGCGTAATAGCTCCAATGAAGTGCTGTCAGTGTGATTTAGAACCAGCATGTCTCTTGCTGCCGTGGATCTGGGTGCCCCCACCCCCTTGCCATCGCCATGGAAACTGATGAGCAGCACATGACCCAAAGCTCTGTGTCCCCACCCTACCCTTCCCCCACCTTGTGACCATCCCCACTTCCTCCTCTGGGCCCCACAGATACGTCATTGATCTCAGCTTGGCTATCATTGGGAAGCCAGACGAATTGATTTCCCCAAGTCCCCACAGAGGGGTTAGGTAGACCCTCTGCCCCTGGAGGTCTGGATGATGAGTTAGCACCACAGGAGACCCTTCTTGGCTCTCTCTGGGTCATGTCCTGGGTGGGACTCCCGCCTTTCCCCACCAACAGAGGCCTGTGAAAGCCATTTAGGGATCTGAAGCTCTGCCTTCTCCCCATGAAGGGCTCCTGAGCCTTAGTTGGGTGGAGAACAATCCAGCAAGACCCCCAGAAAGAAAGATGAGGACAATGACCTATTTCAGAGGGTCCGAGATAATATGGCTCATCTTTTGGGACAACCAAGCTGAGTTTCAAACATCTTTGTAAAAAATCTACTCTCTCTGTTTCTGTCTGTGTACCTTTTTTTTTCCTTCTCCCTGTATCCTTCTTTGTTACTGAGTGAATGTTTTCCTCCCTATTTCTGTCTAAAAAATCTCTCCCTTTCCGAATCTCTCTCTTCCCTCCCCTGCATCTCTCCAGCCCTCTCCCTCTATCCCTTACTGGGTACCAGCCAAACACATCCTTTCCCCAAACCTTCTCTGCTTCTAAGGGGCTCTGTCCTCCCTCCTGGACCAGGCCTATGCTCGGGGACCATCCTGGGAGTCAGGAGCAGTTTCTAGGGTGGAGGGGATAAGGGGAGCTGGGAGTCGCAGCACCTCTCAGGAGGAAGCCAGTCAACTGTGTCGGGGAGGCTCTGCAGAATGACATAAAGGAAGCTTTCTGAGCAGGAGAGCTGAGCTTGCAGCAGGACCCTGCCCTCAGGCTCCGTGAGTGTAGACACATATGTGCACTTGGGGGTGTGTGTGTCCTCGGACATGCATGAGCCTTCTGGTATGTGGTGGTGTCTCTGTGTTGGTAGCTGCTTGAAATGTTGAGGTGCATGTGTGCACATCTGCAATGTGTGTGTGTATACAGGTGCTTTCTGTCTGAAGAACACACCAACGCACAGTTTGTACAAGAATGCTTTGTGGAGAGAACACAGCAGGGTGCATGCCCCTCAGAGTGGGAAGGAACGTGATAAACAAAGATGGCTATGATAAAACGTTGATCAGGAACACACTTCCATCAGCAGCCTTGCCACTGCCTTCTCAGTCCTGGGAATGAAGTGAGGGTCACCTTGAAAAGACCTTTTTTGCTTGAGCCCCCAAACAAGTCCTTCCAATTTCCTTCTAAGGGCTAGAAGGGCAGCCCCTCCCCCTTTCTATTTGCAGTGGGAAAAGGGGGAAGCCGCATGGCTGCCCCTGCTTGGGTACACATGAGTTTGCAGGACAGCCTGTCCTGAGAGCAGGTGGGAGGAAGCTTCTGCAATGGACTTGCTTACTTTTACGGTCCGGTCAATGAGAAGTTGGTTTTGAACATTTTTTTAACAGGAGGAGCTCATGCTCCAAGGGGAGGCAGGCAGGATGTGGGGTTTAGAAGGTGGAATTCCATGTGACCAGCAGTTGTGGGCATCCTGGTGACCTGCACTCAGTGTGTGTAAGTTGGCACCGGGAACCCTCTGAGCTTTTCTGTCCCCGCATCTTTGGGAGACTAGGCAGCCAGGCTCACAGGGGGCAATGCTTGAGTATGGACCCCGAATACCCTGAGCGCCTCCGGGGAGAAGTGGGAGACAAGGACGTTTCCTGTCTTGAGTAGGACAGACCCTTGTCCCTCTGGTACCCTCACAGGCAGCATTGCAGATACTTGTCCTTCCTCTGCCCCGCCAGCCTGTCCCTCATGCCTCTGTCTGCGATGGTCACAACTCAGCATCTTTGGCCACCTGCCCAAACTCGAGTCATCTTAAAGTATGAGTTCCTGACTTTTGCCATACCACCTCACTTCTCACAGGAAGGCGGAGCTGCAGAAACCATACAGGCTTGAAGACCTGAGTTTGAAGACCGGCTCTGCCACTTACAGGCTGTGTGACAAATGTCCCTGTCTGAACCTCAGGTTCTTCTCTGCAGCGGGTACATGAAGCCTGCCCTGTAGGATTGTTGTGAGGATAAAATAAGACAAAGCAGAGGAAATGCCCAGACCAGCCACTGACCCATACTGGGAGTACCCTTAATCTCGGTCTTGTCGGTGGAGGCAAAAATTGAGTGGTGGGCGAGTGTGAAAAATTATACTCCTTATGTCTACTGCCTTTCAGCTTGTGTCCTCCCCTCCCGGGCTGCTGTAGAGACCTGCAGGAGACACTCACCTGCTACTCACCTGGTCAGTTGTCATCACATAAATGCCCCCATATTGTAGAAGCCAACCTCTTGCTTCTGGTTGCTTATAGCGTTGTAATCTGAGAAGATGCTTTGTAGTATTTGATGTATCTAAATTTAATGATATTTGCTTTGTGGCCTAAAACATGGTCTGTTCTGGAGGATGTTCCATGTGCACTGGGAAAGAATGTGTATTGTGCTGTTGTTGAGTTGAGGCCAAGTGGATTGAGTGTCTTGTTGAGTTCCTTTCTAGTTGTTTTGTCCTTCATCAAAAGTGGTGTATTAAAATCTCTTATTATTCTTGTAGAAGGAGTCCTGGTAGCATAGTGAATTAGGAGTTGACTTCTAACTGCAGTGTTAACAGTTCGAATCTACCAGTCGCTCCATGGGAGAAAGATGAGGCTCTCGGCTACTGTAAAGATTTTCAACCTCAGAAACCTTATCAGGGTCTCTATGAGTTGGAAATTACACGGTGGCACACCACCACCACCACCACAATTACTGCAGAGTTGTATATTTCTTTCTTCAGTCCCATTAGAGTTTGATTTATATGTTTTGAGGCTCTCCCTTTGGGAGCATAGATATTTATTATGGTTGTGTCCTCTTGTTCAATAAGGCCTTTAATCATGATATAGTGTCCTTCTGTGTCTCTTCTGCTGGTTTTTGCCTTAAAGTCTATTTTATCAGAGATTAATATTGCCATTCTTGCTTGTTTTTGATTGCTGCTCACTTGAAATATCTTTTTCCATACTTTGATTTTCATCTATTTTTGTCTTTGTAGGTAAGGTGTGTGTCTCTTGTAGACAGCTTGTTGAAGGAGCCTGGTTTCCTATCCATTCTGCCACTCTCTGTCTCTTGACTGGTTCCGGTTCATTCTTGTTTGTTTCATGTTTATGTCATGGCTTCTTAGAATGATCATGAAAGAGACCAGCTAGTGTTGAAACTCACTCATCACTGTTGGTTTTGTGAGCTAGCTGTTCACACACTTGGAAAACCGTCCTGAGAGCAGAATGCAGGAGGGTGGGTGTGTCCTTGTCTGTCGTCCTGGTCCCCCTCCACCTCCCCTTCCAAGGAGTGGCAAGGACTCTGGGCCCAGTGACCCAGGTCCCAAGCTGCCAGGGCCGGACCCTGTGGTCAGAGCTAAGCTCAGGGAACCGTCTCTGTATGTAAGGCATGATGTTAGATGCTGGTGAAGTGGTTGCTTACCATCTGATTAGCTTCTTCAGGATGTGAAATCATCTGATTTGTCCTCTGGAATGTCACTCCACAGGGGCAAGGACCTTGCAGGCTAGTTCCACCCTGATTTAGAACTCCAGGACCTAGCACTGAGACTGCACAAAATGCTGTTGTGGTTGTTAGTTGTTGAGTAGGCCCCAGTTCTTGGCGACCCCACGCACAACAGAATGAAACGTTACCTGGTCCTATGACATTCACATAGCAACTGGCCTGCTTGAGTCCACTGTTGTGGCCACTGTGTATTGTGAGTGTCTTCCAACCTGGAGGCTCATCATCTAGCACGCTTATCATACAGTGTTCCGTTGACACCCATGGGGTTTCCATGGCCCAGTTTCCAGAAACAGGTTGCCAGACCTTTCTTCCTTGTCTATTTTAGTCTGAAACCACCCTGCTGGTATTTGAGACAGTGGTGAGCTCAGAGCAACAGCATGTGCAGTCTCTCTGACAGGCAGGTGCTGTTGTGTGGGGCGCTGTTGTGATACGTTCTGCCATTAAACGTCCTGTCAGCTAGTTGTTGCTACAATCATGCTGAGTAAGAAGCAGCCACCGACTCTGCAGCATACCGCATCCGTGTGTATTGCTCATGCACCTGTGCCTGCAGTGGGTGGGCAGTTCTCCTGGGCTCCTCTACAGCTCTGGGTTCTGACTGATCCTACAGAACAGGGCAGAGCTGTCTGCTCTCTGCAGAAGTATATCACCAAGTCTTTTCTCCTGAAAAGCCCCTGGGTGGGTTCCAACCACCAACCTTCCGGTTAGCAGCCGAGTGCTTAAACACTGTGCCACCAGGGCTCCTTCCTACGTGAAGTGGGATCAGGAAAGAGCTAAGAGTCCAGGGAGAGAGGAGGTTAGTGGGTTGGTTGATGAATTAATTAGACCGTCCGTCCGTCAGTCAGTTGGTCCGTTCACAGGTTAACTGGCGAGAAAGAGAGGTAAACGGAGACTAGGTAAGAAGGAAACCATAGAAGAGCATGCATTATAAGTATACAGATCCCCAGCCAAAGAGGGCAGGTGCTGGCCATTGTTGAAACAAGGTGGTGCAAGTAGCAACGTTCATGCACCTCATCTGTACGTTTGAAATTTTCATGTTAATAAAATTTAAGAAGCTAGGTTGCTGGAGGAGAAGTACAGGTGAGAGGCATGTGACTGTCAGGAACCGGGGTGGGAGTGGCCAGGAAGTCTTCCTGGAGGAGGTGCTAGCTGAAATGGACCACAAGAAGGTGCAGGAGAGGTAAGGGAATCTACACAGGAGGCTGGCCTGGTCAAAGGGACATCCCAGGCCAACAGGACTCTGAGCAGACACCTGGAGGCTGTAAGAGTGGAGTGCCTGGCTTTATCCCAGGGGTCATGGGGAGCCAGAGAGAGAGATGCAAGCAGGAGAGTTACCAGGTCAGCTTTGCTCAAAACGGTCTTCTCAGAGCCTTAAGTGTGTTCCTCTAAACATTGTCTTTTTTGCCTAGAGAATGGCTGGACCCCTCATGTCTCAAGGGTGGTCATTTTAGATTTTTTTTTAGGATAACCACTGGACTGCTGACCGCAAGGTTGGCAGTTCAAACCCCTCAGCTGCTCCTGGGATACCCTACACAGCATCGCTATGAGTTGGAACCGACTCGATGGCCCTTAACAACAACATTCTATGATTGAAATTAATAATAAGCATGACTGAGAATTCTGGTGTGGCTCTGTTAGAATAAGCACTGGACTGCTGACCGCAGGGTCAACAGTTCAAACCCATCAGCTGCTCCTGGGAAACCCTACACAGCATCGCTATGAGCTGGGACTGACTCAGCAGCCCATAACAAGAACAACATCGAGGTTATTTCTCAGAAGGAAGGTGGTGGGCAAGGCCGGGCCCCATGATGGGCTCAGCGCTACCGAGGATGTGAGAAGAACCCAGGATACATTGGCCACAATTCTGTTTACTGCATTCTTTGGCTCCATGTGGGACAAAATGCAGGGAAAACCATGGATTCTTTGTATTTTTTGTAAAAGTGATGGATGATATCAACTCACAGGTTGATAGTCAGTGAGCATCCCGAAATTAGTCTTTTTCCTGGACTCAAATGCCAGCATCTTCTCTGCCCTCTGGGCCCACTGGACCCCACTGGGCTAAACAAACACACAGATGCTGAGGCTGTTCAGTTAGCTCCAGTCATCTGCACTCTGCGGTCCCTGGGGGGAAGACACACACTCCCTAAGTGGATTGTTGTTGTTGT
>NW_006408620.1:8592185-8598708 GCF_000296735.1 Chrysochloris asiatica | reverse complement strand
TCTTCATGTATGATATTCTTGATGTCATCCCACAACTCTTCTGGTCTTCGGTCTTTACCCTAAGTGGATAGATTAAGTTTAATGTCAGATAAAAACCAGTGTCCAGATGGAGAGGTAGGACTGGGTCTGAGGACGTTGGAAACCAACGCCTAGGTACCATCAAGCGGTCTGAATATTTGACCAGGGTCAGGTGCTTAATGGGCAAGATGGCCAAATCAAAACCAAGGGGTGAGTCTGACTGCTTGGTCGAAGCATTTCACAGAAGACTATTCTTCTGGAAGCTTTTCAGTGACCATGCCTTTGGAATTCTCCAGTCACCCAAATGCTTAAAGGGTTGGCTAGAAGACTAAAACCAGTGTTATTACAGAGTAGGCCTGACCGCATGGGGTTTCTTGGCTGTGATTTTTATAGAAGTATGATATAAGAGTCCTGATGTGGCGCTGTGGGTTAATGCCCCAGACTGCAAGGTTGGCGATTCAAGCTCACCAGCTGCTCCTCGGAAACCCTATATAGGATCCCTATGGGTTGGAATCGACTTGATGGCACTTCACAACAACATATTGATATAGGGAGTCCTGGTGTTGCGCTGCAGCGTAAAGCACTGAACTGCAAAGTCGGTTTGAACAACAAGGTCAACGGTTCACACTCACCAGCCGCTCTTCAGAAACTCTATATAGGGTCATTATAAGTCAAAGCCAACTCAACTACACTTAACAACAACATATTGGTGTAGTGCTGTAGGATAAGGACTGGACTGCTAAGTGCAAGGTTGGTGGTTCAAACCCCTTGGGAACCCTATACAGGGCCATTATGAGTGTACACTTACTGAATGGCAGTTAACAACAACAATATATTGAGTGCTAGACCTTTCTTCCTTGGAGCCAGTGGATGGATTTGAACTGCCAACCCTTAGGTTAGCAGCTGATCATAAACCGCTTGTGCCATCAAGGTTCTGGCTAGAAGAATGGGAAGAAAGAAAATGTTGGGCAGCTCTTTACCACAGATCAATTTGGAAACTGTCCATTGAGTGCTGTCTAGTACCTGGAGCCCTGTTGCGGCGCTGCGGGTTAATGCACTGGGGCTGCAAGGCCGGTTTGAACTGCAAGGTCGCTGGTTCATGCTCAACAGTCACTCCTCGGAAACCTTATAGAGGGTCACCACTGTGAGTCGGAACTGACTCAGTGGCATTTACCAACAGCAATAGTACCGGCAACTGTCTAAAGTGTTGCTGAGCTATAAAGATGTCAGTACTTCCGCTCAAAGGACCTTCCAGAAACAGGAAGTCACTTCTGAGTTTCTGTGAATGGTGATGGAAAGGTTTTGGATGGAACAGATACTGGTGAATATGACCAATCACTGGATTGTACATGTAAGAAATGCTTCATCACCCAAAGTTTTGTTATATATTTGTGTTGTTTTTGAGTTCTGTCAGGTAGGTTCTAACTCATGGTGATCTCAAGTACAACAGAGGCAAACATTGCCCAAGCCCTGGACCATCATCACGAGCCTTGTTAGGCCTACTGTTGCTGCCAGTAAGTCAGTTCATCTCATTGAGGGTCTGCCTGTTTTCTGCTGACCCTCCACTTTAATCAAGTATGATGTTCTTCTCCAAGGACTGGTCCCTCCTGATAACACGTCCAAAGTACAGGAGACAAGGTCTCACCATCCTCACTTCTAAGGGGCATTGTCTGTACTGCTAACAAGCCCACAATTGTAAAAAAAAGAGGGGGTCTTCCATCTGTTGGGTCTGCACACTGTAAGGGTTGGGGGCAGGAGAGTGGGGACATAAAGGTGCACCCAGTTCGAACTGAGGTGCCTGGGTGTGACTGAGCGATAAGCCTTGTAGGAAGGCTGTGATGTGGTAGCTGGCAGTTGGCATGGAGAGCTTTGTTCCTGCAGAGAAGGTATGTGCACTGTGTGGTGAGATTCTGGGGTAGGACAGAGGTCACCGACCTGGCTGTGTGCCCAGATGACAGTGTTCCGACCTAGGTGGCCTTGGTGCTAAGCCCCGCCCCACCACCTGCCCCTGTACCTTCCCATAGCAAAAATACCACAAGTGGTTGGTTTTAAGGAACAGAAAATTTTCAATTCTCCCCGTTCTGCTTACAGAATAACTGTCACTCGTGTTCTGTGTGTGTCAGAGCCAACCGTGAGCCAGAAGGGTTTTCTAGGGCTATGTTTTCGGTAGTAATCACCAGATCTTGCTTCTAAGATCCCTTTGGGTGGATTCCAAGCTTCAACTGTGCAGTTCCTTTGCTTGTAGTACCTCCCCCCCGCCCCCGCCCCTGTATGTCTTCATGATTCTGCCCACCGTACACTGGCCTGATCTCATGAACAGAGCGAACAGGGTCATATTGACAGTAACGGTAGGATTTCAACACATATCTGAGGGACACAAATTCATCCTTAACACTCACTGTCTTGTCTCCTCTGTAAAATGAGAATAGTCACATTGACCTTCCAGGATTCCGTGAGACAGTGTTTGAGGTTTCCGAATGGAGCAGACATGCGTGCACTGCATCGTGGCAGAGACTTCCATACATGCATCAGGGAAGATCCTTTGTGTTTCTGAGAAGTGCAGATGTTTTCCATGAAACGTAGGAATACTGTCAGACACACACCACCTACAAAGTTTGCAAGTTGTGAGCTTCAGCAGTTCCTGGAGTCTGGAAAAGTGGTTTGTTTTCTCTGAATGGGATGTGTCTCCTGCCATCACTCTGACCTTATTAGCTTGTTTGCTGCTGGTCCGGCCCCACGGGGATGAAGGGACCCCAGGGCAGAGCAGGACATGTCCCCATTCACAGTGTCAACTCAAGTGCTCAGGCCACGTGCTCGGCAGACACCTTGGAACTGAGCAGGCCGGTCTTAAAAACCTAGCTCCCTGTGGCTTTAGTCTGAGGTCGCTTCTTTGACATTAGTACTCACCTCCATCCTGAACCAGGTTCTGTCGAAGCTGAAGCTCACCCACCTGTATATTTCTTTCATGTGTATTTCCCACCTGGACAATGACTCTGTAGCTCTGGCAGTCAGAGCACTTGGGGTTGAAGTCTGGTCTTTACTGTAACATACTGACTTCTAGCAACAAAGTGGCATGCTCCCTGCAAACAGGATGTTGGTGCTGTCGTGTGTTGACATTTAGTTGATTCCGACGCATAATGTGATCTCATCTAATTGGTCTGGTGCTTATCTGTTTATCTGTGGGATAATGCACTGAACCACAAGGTCGGTTTGAATTTCAAGGTTGACGGTTCAAACAAGGTTACTATGAGTCGGAACTGACTCTGTGGCGCTTAACAACAACAACAGCAATTGTTCTGGTACTTATCTGTTTATCTTTGTTTATCTGTGGGATAATGCACTGGACTGCAAGGTCGGTTTTTCAAGAGCAGCAGTTCAAACTCATCAGCCACTCCTTGGAAATCTATACAGGTTTACTATGAGTTGGAACTGACTCGACAGTACTTAACAATTGTTCATCAAAAATCAACTCGGTGGCACCTAACAGTTCTTCCTATGTGGAATGGCGGTGTTCCCGTGGTAGAATTCTCACCTTCCATGAAAGACTCTGGGTTTCATTCTTAGCCAGCGCACCTCATGTGCCGCCACCACCCGGCTGTTTGTGAAGGCTTGTGTGCTGCTAGGATGCCAAACAGTCTATCAGCGAAGCTTCCACCCTAAGACGGGTGGGAAGAACAGCCTGGCCCTGTATGTGGGGGCTTCATAGAAAAATCCAGTTGTCTTTCATTTCATTCCCCACCTACTTCCAAAAATCAGTTGGTGAAAAACCTAATGGATCACCGGGGTGTCACCTGCAGCAGATCATGGGGATGGGGCTCCGGTCACTGAAGTCCACCACCAACTTCATGGCAGCTGACAACAACAGGATCAAGGACAGTTCTTCTTGGCAGAAGTCTGGTTGTGAGGCCTGAGGGTGCTGAGCCATGAGGGTGGCAGGTGGAGCAGCTTCCACCAACGTTTCCCCCGCAGAGCCTGGAAGTTCCGGCTCCTGACAAGATCCCGGCATGCAGGAGAGTCCTTCAGGCCAGAGACAAAAGACCTTCGCTGGGAGACAGAGGGTCTGCACAAGCCAGCTCTGTCCTCTGAGTGTCTGTTTCTCCCCATTTTACAGATTGGAGGCTGGAGTCCTTGCCCAGTGACTATGTGGCACAGCCACGATTCTATCCTAGTCCTGCCGCACATTTCTTTCTCCCCTCCACCGCCCATCTTTCTTAGCAATCACTTGTCCCTTTCCAACACCATTATTCCAATCTACTTGTGGTGGTGTCTGTGTGCCCTGGAGTTGGTCCAACTCATAGCAACCCTGTAGAGGGTTTCCGAGGCTGTAAATCTTTACAGGAATAGAAAGCCTCGTCTTTCTCCCACGGAACAGGTGGTTGATTTGAACTGTTGACTTTGCAGTTAGTGGCCTAACTCATAACCCGCTATGTTATCAAGTCTCCTTTCTCTACTTACATTGTTATTAAGGGCCATTGAATCGGTTCCAATGCATAGTGACCCCACATAGGGTTTCTCAGGAGTGGCTAGTGAGTTTGAACTGCCAAACTTGTTGCAAACCGACACTGTGGTCCAGGGCTTTATCCCACAGCACAACACCGGGACTCTGAATACACACACACACACACACACAGACTAGCATTGCTCCGAGGTCCGCTCTGACTCATGGAGACTCAGGTGCTAAAGTAGAACTGCTCCATGGGGTTTTCTGGGCTGTTGACTCTGTAGGGTAAGCACTGAACTACTAACCACAAGGTCGGCAGTTCAAACCCACTAGCCGCTCTTCAGAAACCCTATACAGGGTCTCTATGAGTCAGAACCGACTTGATGGCACTTAATAGCAACAACAGTCTTTACATAAGCAGACCACTAGATCCATGTCCTACAGAGATGCTGGACAGGTTTGAACTGCCAGACTTTAGGTTAGCAGCCAAAGGCAGACCACCTGCACTGCCCAGAGAGCTTGTGCACGTTGCTAGTGGTTGCATACTTCTCCAAGAAGCAGGGTGCAGTAGGAGATTGTGGGTGCAGAGAGCTGGGGCTTGGAGAAAAGAGGCCAAGTCTGAGATAAAGTTTTCTGTCGCAGCGCCACCCAGAAAGGCCCCTGAATGGGGCCCTGGGAGCCATCTGCACAGGCTCAGAACTCCAGCTTTATTGGTTGCCATGGTGACCTCTGGCCATGACAACCAAGAGCCACTTGGCTGAATGTGCCATTGTGTCCAAAGCTGATGGCTGGGGCTGCAGATGGGAAAGGAATGTCCCCAGCCCCTGCCAACACCTTTGTCTCATCCTGAGAACAGATAGGAAAGTGAGAAGAAGTGTCTTTGGGGCCCCAGCAAGGACTGGGGAGCCCATTTCTGGTCAGTGACCTGTGTGTAGATTCTTGTTCATAGGATCTACCCATTGTCATCGATCTGATTCCAACTCACAGCGACCCCATAGGGTTCCTGAAACTGTTTAACCTAGCTTTCTCCTGGCGTGGCTTGTTGTTGTTGTTAAGTGCCGTCGAGTTGGTTCCGACCCATAGCGACCCTGTCTGGTAGCCTAGTGGTTGAGAATCTGGCGTGGCTAGTCGTCTTGAATTTAGTAGTCCAAGGCTTATTAGCTCACTGTGCTACCAGGAGCAGAGTAAGGGCCCAAGAAGCCCGGCACCACCTTCACTCAACATCTGCTCAGCCTTGGTTGGTTATTCAGTCGTTGACCTCAGCCAGGTGTTGCCCCATGATTGAAGAAATTAGCACCCATAAGCCAGGTCTCAGTTCACCATCTGTAACCCCATGAGGTGGGAATTACCCCCATTTTACAGACGAATAAACTCAGCAGGCTACTCTGGAGGTATAATCCTGGAGCAAAGATTTGGAGGACACAGAGTGGACACAATGGAAGAGAAGGACAAAGTACAGGGTCCACTCTCCACCCCTGTGCTGGTGACTCTCAGCCTGTCTGCAGGGAGCTTCACCAAAGCCCAACGCACTGCCCCAGAGTTGTTAAGTGACTTCAAGTTCTTTCCAACTTAAAAGGACCCTGTGTAATATTTCCAAGGAGCAGCTAGTGAGTTTGAACCACTGACCTGGTGGTTCAAACCGACTTTACAGTCAAGTGTTTATGCTACAGTGCCACACTAGGACTCCACAGAGGCTGGTTGAGTTGGTCTGGGGTGTGGAGGTGCCTATGCAGGTATGGACATTCCCCAGTCTTCACAGGGAGCCAGGGCTGAGAATCACTGACTTCTGAGCTCACTGACTGAGTTGGCCACCCCCAGTTGCCTACTATGGAGCCAGCCAACTGCTGACTCAGGGCCACCGCATGTGTGTCAGAGTAGAATTGTGTCCACAGGGTTTTCAATGGCTAAAGGAGATTGACACATCTTCTGAGGCATGTCTGGGTGGATTCAAACGTCCATCCTTTTCAGTGTAAAGCATTCATACCGCTCAGGAACCCCTATTAAATGTGTGTGCCTCCATTTCTTTACCTGTTGTTGTTGTTAAGTGCCTTTGAGTCGGTTCCG
>NW_006408620.1:8582446-8591810 GCF_000296735.1 Chrysochloris asiatica | reverse complement strand
GTGTGTGTGTGTGTGTGTGTGTCCTTGCACCGGAATCCACCCCATTGATTTCAACACTGTGCTCCTCTCCCATTATCCTTCCTCCCCCCACCCCTAGCCCCCAACACTAGGCAGTAAGATGAAGCCCGAGAGAGGACCGTTTAGCTCAAGGGAAAGGGAAGAGGAGGACTAGACCTGCACCTGCATTGAAAAGGCCCTGTCTGGCTACACCAGGGTCTTCGGGCTTGTTTTGACTAAGCCCCCCACACAGTAAGAAACAGAAGTGACTGCATACGCAGTGTAACGCTAAAACCAAACTATTACTCCACTTGCTACGTACTCTGATCGGTTCTATTCTATTTAACATAATGATTGGTTCAAATTTCGGTCCTAGTCACATCAAGGAGAAAGTCTCACTTGGATGCTAGCCTGCCTTTAACACCTGTATCCCTTTCTAGCAAACTGTGAGAGCCAGGCCTCAGGCCCAAAGCCCTGAGCAGTCAACTGTAGCCAGCCAGAATGTAATAACTTGCTTTGGTTTCACTCATGAGAGTGAGTAAAAAATTTTCCACCCTCCATTTATATTAAAATTTCTGTCGGCTGTGCTGTCTGTCTTACCAGCGCTTTCCATTCAAGGTCACTGTTGTGCAGGTGTGAATATGGACATCTGCAAACAAATGTGGACCAGTACTCAAAGGAAGATAAAGGTTTCTTTTAAAAAATTGTTACTGGTGATGAGACTTGGATTCATCCCTACGAGCCTGAAAGTAAACAGCCAAGTATGGAATGGAAGCAGTCTTAGTCGCCAACCAAGAAAAGTTCAGAAGTCAACAACCAGCTGGAAAATGGATGCTTAGAGTTTTCTGGGATTCTTAGGGGCCAGTAGTGGAAGACTACTAGGAAAAAGGCTCAACAATTAAAAGTGCTTGTACAGTGAGATGCTTACTAAAGAGCTGAACCCTAAACTTCATATTAAATGCAGAGAGACGACTGCTATCCAAGGTCCGTGTGATCTTGTATGACAACGCACGTCTGCTCACCTCTGCCCACACTGCTGACGCTCTGTAAAAACTTCATTTTGAGGTGTTAAAGCATCCTCCCTACAGTCCTGACCTTGCTCCATCGGACTGTCACCTGTTTGGTCCCCTGAAAACAGCCCTTCAAGGATGAAGATTCACCTCCGATGAAGAAGCGAAGACAGCAGTGCATTCGTGGCTCACAGCTCAGCCTAAAACATTTTTTAATATGGGGATACGAAACTTCTTGACAGATGGACCAAGTGTATTGAAAAGCAAAGAGGTTATGTCGAAAAATGATTTATTTGTCTTTTCTAAAAGTTGATTAAATTCTATAGCCAGAGTGTGGATAATTGTTGACTCATCCTCCTATTGTGTTCTTCCTCTAGTCATCTTGTGTTTATAGAAAGTGAGACTTTCTTTGGGGAGGGGAGTACTGATTTAAAAGGATTCTTGGAAAATTACTTTATTTAAAAATTTTAAGTGAATGGATTTCAAGAAAACGTTAAAACAAATACAAGTCAAGCGATCATTTTAAGAGCATGAGGACTCAGCAGTGCACTATGTAAACAGCTGAGGGAACTTTTGCAGGGGGAGATCTGGAGTAAAGAGAGCAGCAGCCTGCTGCTTTTCATTTGGATTTGAGAATTTCTCAGCCTCTCCTCAGTCAGAAAGCCCTTCCTCCCTGGACTCTGGGGTCTCTCAGGCCTCACCCCCCTTTTTTCCAAACATAATCCAACTGGACCATCCAGCAGTATCATAATAAATGGTGATAAGATAGACGTTGTCAAGGATTTCATTTCACTTGGATCCACAACCAGCATATCAAGAAATCAAACAACATATCACATTAGGCAGATTTGCTACAAAATATCTCTTGGACGTGTCAAAAAGCACATCTGTCACTTTGAGGGTCAATGTGCACTGAGCCGAGCCACAGTATTGTCAGTCACCTCATATACATGTGAAAGCCCGACAGTGACTAAGGAAGACCGCAGAACTGATGCCTTGGAAGTACTGTGTTGGCAAAGATGATTGAATATACCATAGACTGCCTAGAGAACCAACAAATCTGTTTTGGAAGTGTAGCCAGAATGCGTCGTAGAAGTGAGGATGATGAAACTTCACATGGTAAAGGAGGGACCAGTCCTTGGACCTCATGCTTGGTAAAGTAGAGGATTGGCGACAAAGAGAAAGACCCTCAACAAGATAGGTTGATACTGTGGCTGCAACAGTGGGCTCAAACAGAACAAAGGTTGTAAGGGTAGTGCAGGACTGGGCAGTGTTCGGTTCTGTTGTGCATGGGTTCACTGTGAATCAGAGCCAACTCAGCTCACCTAACAACAGTAACAATCCAAGGTCCAGCAGTAATGCAAAGAATGTGATGTCATGTCAGGGCTAGATAGAATCCTGCCACCTCCGGGGAAGGAGCAGGCGTTGGGAGTTCTCCGCGGGAGCCACATTGTGGCGACAGACAACTCCGTAAATGAGGACTTCCTTCAGCAGGTGTCTCCATGGTCCTGAGTCCATTAGATCCATCATCTGCACTTTACACCTGGGGGGACAGCATGGGGAGGGATGTGCCCTGGTTCGCTGGAAACGGTACTTCTCCTGACCTGACACCTAGCAGACCGAAATACACAGGACATAATGTAACCATTTTAAAGTGTCCGGTTCTGTGTTGTTACGTAGGTTCACAACATTGCACAGTTACCACCCGTGTCTCCATCTCCCTCGAAAGAAATCTGTTGTCCCGCCTCCATCCACCCGCCTTCAGCTCTGTCAATCACTAACCTGCATTCTGCCTCTATGGACTTGCCTACTCTCAGTATTTCCTAGAAATGGAACCGTTTATATCTTACGCTCTTCACTCAGCATCATGTCTTCAAGATTCGTCCATGTTGTAGCATGTATTGGTGCGCTAATCCTTTTCATGACTGACTAATATCCCATGGTCTGGCCAGGTAAGGCAGTTCCCAGAGAAGACGCATTCTGCCTTGCTCCTGGACCTCAGCATTTCTCTGTGCCTCACAGATCCCTGCTCCCAACAGGCTGACTCTTCCTGTCTCCCCACTTCTTCCCCCTACACCATCTAATGTTGTTGTTGTTAGTTGTGATTATCCACCATTATCCATTGGTGTGCAATTTGGGTTGTTCCCAGCTGTAGGCTACTGTGAGCACTTGTGTGTGTACAAGTGTTTAAGTGGCTGTATGCTTTCATTTCTTTTGGGTATATACCTAGTAGTGAAACTTTTGGGTCATATGGTTGGTAAAGAAGAGGGTCACTGAAAAAGAAGAAGCCCCACCCAATAAGATGGATTGACACGCAGACTGCAGCAGTGTGCTCAAACATAGCAGTGATTGTAAGGATGGTACAAGCCTGGGCAGTATTTCGTTCTATTATGCGTTGGGTCGCTATGAGTTGCAACCAACTTAAAGCACCTGACAAAAACAACTCACTAATGGTAATTCTATATTCCATTTATTGAGAACCTCATAATCCTTAACTTATCAAGCCAAACTCACTGCATTGGAATACATGCTGACATACCGCAACCCCCTAGGACAGAGTTAAAACTGCCCAGTAGGGTTTCCAAGACTGTAAATCTTTACAGGAGTAGACAGCCTCGTCTGTTTCCCAAGTGTCAGATGGTGAGTTTGAACCACCAATATTTCGATTAGCAACCCAGTACTTGACCCATGGCACCACCAAGGCTCATATAACGCTTAATTAGAATTTGTTGTTGTTAAGTGCCACCAAGTTGGCTCTGACTTATAGCTGCCCTGTGCATAGCAGAACGAAACACTACCTGGTCCTGTGCCATCCTCACAAATGCTGCCGCCTCTGTGTCGATCCGTCTCATTTGGGGGAGCTTCCTCTTTTTCACTGACCCTCCACTTTACCAAGCATGATGTCCTTCTCCAGGGACTGGGCCTTCCTGTTAACATGTCTGATGTACGAGAGACAAAGTCTCACCATTCTGGATTCTAAGGAGCATTCTGGCTGTACTTCTGCCAACAGAGATCTGTTTGTTCTTCTGGTTTGTTCATGGGACTTTCTGTTTTCTTCTCTAACGCCATCATTCAAATGCATCGATTCTTCTACAGTCTTCCTTATTCATTGTCCAACTTTCACATTCATATTAGGTTATTGAAAAATACCATGGCTTGCGTCAGG
Organism: Chrysochloris asiatica; assembly: GCF_000296735.1. Lineage (NCBI taxonomy): Eukaryota > Metazoa > Chordata > Mammalia > Afrosoricida > Chrysochloridae > Chrysochloris > Chrysochloris asiatica. The sequence continues at coordinate 8,587,637 of NW_006408620.1, read as the reverse complement.
CACACCTTAGTCCTCAAAGTGACATCTTTGCTCTTGATGACTTTAAAGAGGTTTTATGCAGCAGATTTGCCTAATGCAATAGATCGTTTGATTTCTCAACTGCTACTTCCATGAGTGTTGATGGTGATCCGAGCACAATGAAATCTTTGACAACTTCTCTCTTTTCTCCATTTATCTTGATGTTATTTATTCGTCTAGTTATGAGGACTTCTGTTTTCTTTGCCTTGAGTTGTAATCTGTACGGAAGGCTGTGGTGGTGGCTGTGTGCCGTAGAGTCGGTTCCTACTCATAACGACCCTGTACAGGGTTCAAGTCCTCTTTACTTCCAGAAAGCAAGGTTGAATCATCTGCATTGTTAAATGAACCGGGTCCAAGACAGAGTGTTTAGGTCCAGTTCCCTGGTATCTTCCTCCCCTGCCCTCCCAACAGTCCTCAGAAGCCTCTTCTTTTCCTGGGCTCACAGTGCCCCCAGCATCTCTCACTGGCATGCTGAGTACCTGATCCCTCCCCGGGTAACTCTCTCCTGGGGCGTGGCCAAGCACAGACCCTAGGGTTTTCATTGGCTGATTTTCAGAAGTGGCTCACCAGACCTTTCTTCCTACTCTTAAGTCTAGATGCTCTTCTGAAACCGGTTTAGTATGACAGCAACACCCAAGGTTCCATGGACAGACAGGTGTGCAGTGGTTCCACATGAGGTGCAGTGACTTGGATCAAACCTGGGTCTCCTGAATGGAAGACGAGAATCCTACCACCAAAATACCAGACGCCCCTCCTAGCCTATTGCCACTCTCGTTTTCTCCCCTGTGTCTCCACCAGTAAAGTATGAGGGGGCTTCAGAAACTTCATGGGAAAATTCCATTGTCTTTTCATTCCATTTTTCCCTGAAGCTTTTAAAGGCCCCTCAGAGGAGCTTCTGAAAGAGAGGAACGTGTTTACCCATCTTACTTCTCCCTGTGTCTGAGTGACGCGGTGCCTGGCCTAGCAGAGACACTCAGTTCACTTTTGTTGGAATTAGTGGGCACAAGAGTGAATGAATGGCATGAACCCACCTGATTGGTTGAAGTCTATTGTGCTGAGAGTTCATATCTGGTGGAGATCAGAGTCCATTAGAAGAAGGTCAGTTTGGACCGCAGGCCACTTAAATGCCACCATGATATACAAGTATTTTTCAATGTGACATTTTTCTAATTGAAAGTGTGGGCATGTGACCCTCACTTGCAGAGCATTCAAATGTTAATATGCAACTTCTCCAGGATTTATATTTTCAGAAGCCTGCTTAGTGGAAATTGAGTTGTGGGGAGTCTTAAGCACTCCCATTTGTGGCAAATGGTTTTAAGTGAGTGATGGGAATTAATCTTTCTACATAGTTACCATGGTGCTAAATTAACAGGCTTGGAGTGACTTGGATATTCTAGAATCGATTTTTTTTTTTTTAATCCTTTGATTTATCAAGAAAAGAGTAATTCTCGGTTAATTTCTGGCCACAGTTTCCGAACCCACACTTTTCTCAATAAAATTTTCTCTGGTGAAAAAGCAACACAATGAATTCTTGGAACGAGATCCTTCCTACCTGTCAAGCCCCCCACCTACTACAGGTGTTGTTGTCATCAAGTTGGGTCCAACTCATAACGACCCATAACAACTGATGCACAACCGAAGGAAGCACTGCCCAGGCCTCCAACATTCACACAGTTGTGTTTGAGCCTGGTGTTGATACCACTGTATAAGTCTTCTTTCTCGTGGACCCTCCACTTTGCCAAGCATGATGTCCTTCTCCGGAGACTGATCCCTCTTTACAACATGCCCGAAGTACTACAGACAAATTAAGGGATATTCTGGCTCTACTTCTTCCAAAACAGATTTTTCGTTTTCTTCTGACAGACCATGGTACTTTCAGTATTATTCACCAGCACCATAATTTCAATGCATGTATTTTCTACGGACTTCCTTATTCATTGTCCAATTTTTATGTGCATGAGGTGATTGAAAATACTATGGTTTGAATGAGGTGTATCTTAGTCCTTAAAGTGACATCTTTGCTCTGAATCTTAAAGTCATCTGTTGGCAATAGGTTTGTCTAATGCAACATGTCACTTGATTTCTTAACTGCTGCTTCAATGAGTGTTGACTATGGATCCAAGAAAATGAAGTCGTTGACAACTTCCATCTCTTCTCTGTTTGTTATGATGTTATTTGTTGGTTCGGTTGTGAGTATTTTTGTTTTCTTGACACTGAGGAGCCATCTATACTGAGTTAGGGGCTTTATTATTGTTGTGAGATGCTATCCAGTATTTTCCAAATCATAACAAGTCCATGTCCAACAGAACAAAGCACTGCCCAGTCCTGGTCATCCTCACAATTCTTGTCATGTTTGAGGTCACTGCTGTTGCCACTGTGTCGATCCAGCTCATTGAGGGTCTTCCTCTTCTTCACCAGCCCTCTATTTTCCAATCATGTCCTTCTCCAGGGACTGGTCCCTCCTGACAACATGTCCAAAGTATGTGACATGAAGTCTCGCCATCCTTCCTAAGAAAGCTCGGTCTGCCTTCCTTTACTTCTTCCAACAACAAGTAGCTGAGTTAAGTAACGTGTTATAATGAGGATAAAGGGTCCCTGGGTGGTGCTTAGCTACTACTAACGTCACGGTCAGCGGTTCAAACCCACCAGCCACTCCTTGGAAACCCTATACAGGCTCACTGAGTCAGAACGGACTGACAACCCTTAACCTGGAAGGCTGGCAGTTCAAGTCCTCTTAGAGGTATCACAGAAGAAAGTTCTAGCAATCTCCTTCCATAAAGATTACAGGCGAGAAACCCCCACTGAGTAGTTTTGCTCTGTAACACATGGGATGCCAGGAATTGGATCAATTCGATAACAAGGATTGGATAGCGAGTAAAAGGAATCAGTGAGCCGCTTAAACATTTACCCCACTCGGCCACTCACCTAAAGGTTGGGAATTCGAATCCACCCAAGAGGCACCTCAGAAGAAAGGCCTGGCTGTAGCAGCCATTGAAACCCCTATGGAGACCAGCTCTCCTCTGACACATGGGGTTGCCATGACTTGACATCACATCCAGATCAAATGTTTTTTTATCAAGTAAAAGCAGGAGGAAACAGATGCCAGCAATCCTGTTACTAAGGCCAAATGCCGTAACCTCTCCAAGCGTCGTTTTCTCGTTTGTGAAATGGGATTCCAACTCTACCCTGCTGGATGAGGGGTCGGATTGAGAGAGACAATGTGCCCACTCCCCAAAGTAGGCCCACTGATACTACAGTGGGTCCCCAGGATTCCCAGACCACCCTGGGTGGGAGCGGAGGCAGAATGTGTGGAAGCAGCTCGGGGACTCTGTTAGGGAGGTTTCTGGGACTGCCTTGCTTATCAGAGACTGGAGACTGACCTTGAGGCCTCTCCCATCAGTTGGTCCCCTCTCTCTGTTTTTCCACCTGGAAAATAGGCATCATAAAGCTCTGGTAGCGTAGTGGTTACGAATCGGGCTGCGAACCTTAAGGTCAGCGGTTCGAAACTACCAGCCGCTCCACAGGAGAAAGATGAGGCTTTCTACTCCCGTAAAGATTTACACCCTCGGAAACCCTGTACAGGGTCGCTATGGGTCGGAACCGACTCGACAGCACTTAACAACAACAACAACAATGTGAACGAACCGGGCTCTGATCGATGTTGATATGCAGCAGTAAAGCAAAGGATTTGACATCAGGGCAGCGTTCCGGACTGTGTGGCGAGGTCGTGGTCTAAGCGCGGCTCTGCTTTCTTGCAGGTTGACGGCGTGTGACAGGGTCTGTGTCCAGCAGGATTGCAACCATGGCATCGAGGCTGCTCAGCCAACAGCTGGCCGGCAGCCTGAAGCTCACCTACCGCCTACTCACGCCTGGTAAGTGGCGGGTCATGGCCAGCACCAAGCCCGGGCTGGAGAGGGGAACCAGGCCCCAGATCCTGCCTGGAAGGTGCGCTGTCTGTGCAGTGGGCACCTGACCTCCGTAGGAAAGGTGATGATGTGTGCTCCCCGGTGGTGGCCTCAGCAGCTAGAAGAGCCAGGCTGACCCTGGAGGGACTGTAGGAGGACAGGTGGCTGGGCTTGCTGACAACAAAGGAACCTTGATGGTGGATGGCCTTTGCATTTGGCTGGGAGTGTGCTGAAGGGGTGTCAGACAAGAGGCACCCTCCCAGAAATGGACCCCCCACCCCTGCCCAAGGCCTTCTCCTCTCCTCCACATCCCCATGCCCCAGGTACCCTTCTCCTCACCTCTGCACTCCCATACCCCTGGCTGCCCTTCTCCTCACCTCTGCACCCCCATACCCCCGGCCGCCCTTCTTCTCACCTCTGCACCCCCATACCCTCAAGCTGCCGGCACCAACTCCTCCGGCCGCTGCTATCCTCAGCTCCTTCCTCTCTGCTCTGCCTCCAAGGGCTTTGCCGGAATTCAGGCACCTTAACTTCCTGAGCTGATCAGCCAGCAAGCCCTGCCCAAGCCTCCCTGATAACACCCTCCTTATGTACTGTCATTAATGCCTCCCTCTCAGTGGTCCTCACTTTACAGGTGAGGAAACTGAGGCTCAGAGAAACAGATATTCATATGGAGGAACCTCTTGAGAGCAAGTCTATCTGGCCCCTAATGCTGAGTGCGAAACCCTCCTCGTCCTTCTGCAGGTCTGGGAGACAGAGACTGTTGACAGTCCCCTCCCTAGCACACCGAGACGTGGCAGCCGGGCAGAACCGTGGGCTCCAGAGCTCCCGAGCTTGTCACTGTGGTGTCCTCCCATGGTTGCCGTCCTGCCTGCAGTGTGGAACTGCTACCGTGCCTTTAACGTGCAAGTTAGAACGGTGGTTTGCACATCCTGGGTGGGCTGAAGAGCGGGAATGTTCACATTAACACTGATAGCAGGAGCATTAGTGCTTCCTCTCAGGAGGGGGAAAAAGAACGAAAGTATTAGCGTTAGTATTAATACGAGGAGTATTAGCATAAGTATTAATAGCAGGAGTATTAACACTCCCTACCAGAAGTCCCACTGTGGAGTCCTAGGGTGGTGCTATGGCACAAAGCACTGCCCCGCAAGGTTCAAACTCATCAGCCGCTCCTTGAAAACTTTATACAGGGTTGCTATGAGTCAGAACCTACCTGAAGGCACTTAACAACAACAATAACAACCAGGAGTGGGATAAAGAGCAGGAGT
>NW_006408620.1:8579689-8581761 GCF_000296735.1 Chrysochloris asiatica | reverse complement strand
GTTAGTGTTAATAGCAGGAGTGTTAGTGTTAATAGCAGGAGTGTTAGTATTAATAGCAGGAGTGTTAGTATTAATAGCAGGAGTATCAGCACTCCCTCCCAGGAGTGGGATAAAGAGCAGCAGTATTCGCATTAGTATTGATAGCAGGAGGATTCACGCTAGATCAGGAGTAGGCGTCAGAACCAGAAGTATCTGTATTAATAGCAGGAGTGTGAATCTTCTCCCAGGAGCACTGTTTTGTGTGTTCTTTAGGTTTTCATACTGTTTTAGCAGGAGTAACTTTACATTTCCTGAAAAGATACAAAATAATGCAGAGACTTCCTATGAACCCCTCACCCAGTTCTCCCCATTGTGACCATCGTTCTGTCACCAAAGCCCATTTGTCAAAACGCAGAAACAGGTATCTTCCTGTGAACTGCACTGCCCACAAACACCAGTCTCCCCGCTGGGGCCCTCTCTCTGCCCCAGGTCCAGCCCGGAGCACCACGTGACATTTGATTGGCAGGTCTCCCAGTCTCTTCTGGCCTGTGACGGTTTCTACATCCCTCCTTGTCTTCCTTGACCTTGACAGTCTTGAAGGGTCATTAGTAGGTTTTGAGGCCTTATTCACTTATTGTAAGAGAAGCATGTTAATGTTTACTTGTAATTACATTAAACAGTTAACCAGAATGTCATTAGTAGGTTTTGAGGCCTTACTCACTTACTGTAAGAGAAGCATGTTAATGTTTACTCATAATTACATTAAACAGTTAACCAGAACCTGACGGATGCAGATGTAGTGTACCCCAGGCAGGAGCGAGGAAATACCCCCATTGTCTAGGAAGAGTCCTGGATTCCATAGCTGATCTTACTGAGCATCTGCTAAATGCCAGGCGCTGGACCAGGTGTGGGGGATGCATCTGTGAAAACAGAGCCATGGGCTCTAGCCTGGGGCATACAGGGCCCCATTTTAGAAGGGCATTCTCAGGAAGGATACCGGATCTCCCAAGCTGTCGGCATGGGAAGAGCACTGGGTTAAAACCCAGAAGATCATTGAAGCTACCGGCTTCACCCCATTATAGTCAAGTGAGCCCCTCAATGCACAGAACTTCTCCAAGCCTCAGCTCCCTCATCAGGAAAGTGGGGACAACAGGAGCATCTGCATGTGTCACCTGGTTCTTGTATTAGGAGAAATGCTTCAGTGAAAGTCCCTGGCATTTACGATTTATATTCGCGCTTCATTTATAGTTACAGTTGGTGTCCCCGCGTGCACATGGCACCGCAGCACACAGTTCGGCACTTTTTCTTTTAATTGATATTTAGTTCTTCTTTGTTTGGGGCCAGCTTAATCTCTTTGGGCAGCCTTATTCCAGATTTAGAAAACCAATGAGATCATTCTTTTCTTCTGGCCAATCAACTTGACACATATTGTATACTATGTGGTGGTGGTGGTGGTGGGCCATCCGTTCTGACTCAGCTACCCAATATAGGGTTTCTGAGGAGCAACTAGTGAGTTTGAACTGCCAACCTCGTGCTTCAAACTGACCTTGCTGTCCTGCGCTTATCCTACAGCGCCACACCAGAAGTCTATACTATAAGTGGGAGCTTCAAAAAGTCTGTGTGAAAAATGAAATTGAAAGATAATAGAATTTCCTAAAAAACTTTTGGACACCCCCTTGTCTACTGTATAGACTTTGAGGGTTCTATTTCTCCCTTCTCTCCCCTCCCACTTATTCCTGGTGACCACTAATGACCACGGTCGCGCTAATGGAGGGGGCGGCGGCTGAACAATGTGCAAGAACTGCGCAGACCTGGTGGAGGTGTTAAATGAAACCCAGACCACGGAGCAGTGGAGTGAGAGGTGTCTGGAGACCAGGTCGACAGGGGGGACACTGCCTAGCGGGAAGAGACTGCAGTGGCCAACCAGGCTGTCCTACTTACCCCGGACGCGAGGGCGCCATCCCGGCCTAGCCGTTGGATCGTGGCTTTGAGCCAGCCTCGACCAACTTAGAGACCCACAAGCGCAACCCAAAGCGTCTCATTACAACTCTGTTGCCCCTGCTGCGCTTCCGCCTCTTGACTGACGCGACATC
>NW_006408620.1:8567289-8576454 GCF_000296735.1 Chrysochloris asiatica | reverse complement strand
ACAACAACAACAACCAATAAAGTTTCTGTATACTTGTCTATTCTTGATAATTCTTATAAGTGAAATCATACAATACTTGCCATTTTGAAAGTAACTTCGTTCACTTGACATGTTTTCAAGGACACCTGGTGTGGTGCTGTAGGATCAGCATTGGACTGCAAACCATAAGGTCGGCAGTTCAACTCTACCAGCTGCTCCTTGGAAACACTCTAAGGGTCGCTATGATTCAGAATCGACTCAACAGCATTTAACAACGTTTTCAAGGTTCATCCATGTTGTAGCTTGTACTGACTGGGGCCAAATTTGTCTGTCTTTTTTTAAAAAAATATTTCCACTGAAGGTTCAACAATTTCTACACAGATTGTACAGTGGTATTCTCATGATTGATTTCTGTTCTGGCTGGTTCGTTTTTATTCATCGAGTTTCACCACCCACTTAGCTTCTCATCTTTGTTTTAAAGTACTTGTTGTCCATTGGTTTTCTGCAGCTAATGTTTTGAAGGAGCACGGAACTCGCAGGTGGTGGTGCTTATTTCGTGAGCCAGTCTTCTATTTAGTGAAAGATCTCAGGGACTAATATCAGTTCAGGTTGAAAGACTATCTCCAGGTGACAGTCTTGGGAAGGCCCCCAGTGAGGACTTCTTTTCTCTTCATAGCTGAGTACATTCCATTATGTATGTACTACATTTTGTATGCCGTTCACCTGTGTTTGGGGTTTTTAAATACTAAAACAATGTTGACAAAGATGTAGGAACCTGCGCCTTGTCCTACAGTACAGATGGGCAAGTAGCAACAGGAGACTAGTTCCAACATGGCAGAGTAGTTGCCAGATGGATGAACAAACTTCTGCTGCAATCCATTAGAAGCAAGTGTGGTGAGACTTCCTCCCAATGCTTGGGCTATTTGATCAGGAGGGGACAGTCCCTGGAGAAAGCATCATGCTTAGTACAGACTCAGTGTAAAAGCGGAAGCCCTTCAACAACATGGATTGACACAGTGGCTGCAACAGTGGTTTCAAACAGAGCAAGGATGGCACAGGACTGGACCATGTGCCGTTCTGTGGTGCATAAGGTCGTTATGAGTCAGAACCAACTTGACAGCACCTAACAACAACAATACCAATGCCTTTACTTCTCCGTACAGCTCCATTAGACAGAGGAAACCTCAACTCAGAGATATAAGTAACTTGTTTGGAGTCACAGAGCCAGGCTGACTGCGGTACCCACACATACCCTTAACCCCTGTATTAGTCATCTACTGAGACACAATGAAGAAGCCCCAAAGCTAGCTGCTTAAAATAATATACACTTACTGTCTAACTGGTGTTGGTTTGTTGTTTGGGTTTTGTGTTTTTAGTACACAGTTTACTATGGAGTCCTGTTATGGAACTATGGGATAAGCACTGAGCTGCTAATCGCAAGATCGGTGGTTCAAACCCACCAGCTGCTCCTTGGAAACCCCATGCAGGGTTGCTATAAGTTGGAACCGTCTCAGTGGCACTTACAAACAACAACAACCAACACTATTGAATATATATATTAATTTTCAACAGTTGTATGCTTGTTGTGGGGTCCAGTCTTAAAATTCTTCAGATTGATAGTTTGTAAAACAAAAACTGTACCAAATTCATCAGAACTCACAAACTGATCAGAGAAGTTTTTTTGAAGACTGAAAAAAAGACTCTATTGTATGAATCATGCATTTCACAAACCCTGAATTCAAGCCCACCAGAAAAAACGAACAGGGGTAACTAGTCCAAACACAGCAGATTTCTGGATCTCTCTCAGTTTTTGTGGGTGCTCATCTCGATCGTCTGGGTCAAGATCTCTCATGAGGGTGCCATCTAGCTGTTCCCAGGGGCTGCGGTCTCATCTGAAGGCTCCAACTGGGGCAGACGATCCAATTCCAACTCACTCACGTGGTTGTGGTGGATTTCGTTTCTTGTCATATGGACGTCTTCAGAAGCAGCTCCCAATACAGAGCTGCTTCCTCAGACAGAAGCGAGAGGAGGCGCCCAAGACGGGAGCCACAGGCTTGGTGTTTCTCTGTGATGTCCACTCCCATGGGCTCACCATGACGCCATTGAACTCAGTGGCAGTCAGTGGCCTGAGACGATGTTCCCAGTACATCATTTCATGCCAAAAAAAACAAAACACAACCACCTGAACTTAACATTTGTAAGTCGGCTAAAGAGACCGACTTGGCAGCATATTGGTTATACCTGTGTGGCAAACTCAGGGTATGTGTTCCCCCTTCTTGCTAAATGGTTTTTTCCTCAATCAGTGGGTTATCAAAAAGTAAGTGGGAGGTGAATGCATGAACAAAACTGGTATGTACATACAGTGCAGTGTTACTCAACCAGAAGAGAAATGGCATTCCGATGCTTGCCACAACATGACTGAACCTTGAAAACATTATGCTGAGTAAAATACATCCATCACCAGCGAGATGCTGTGTGATCTCTTATTATGTAAGATTAGCAAATATGTGGAAAACAAAGGTCATTCATAATGGGAGGGAGGAAGTGGGGAGGATCTCCTTAGGGGCCTTGTGATCATGGAGGTGGAATCATTTGGAAGTCAGCATTCTCATCAAGAACAACTCAGAGGCACAGAGGACATAAACAATGTCATGCAACCATCACAACCACACTTCTGGGTTCTTACATCACACAATATGAAGAATATGTTACCATACACAATATATGGCAATCGTCACACAATATAAAGAATGTAATCAATGTTGCTGACTTATACAGTAGAATTTGTTGAATTGACGAAAATAAGTGGGACTTGTACTAATGTTCCCTGCGGCATTATTCATTATAGCCAAAAGATGTTTATTAAGTGCAGTCAAGTTGGTTCCAACTCATAGTGACCTTATATAAGGGTTCCGAGGAGTGACCAGTGGGTTTGAACTGCCAGCCTTTCCGTTAGCAATCCAAGGTAGAAACCATCTAAATGCCCATCAACAGACAAGTAGATAAGCAAAGTGCAGTGCATAGGTGAACATCCACCTCCATGACCCCAAGACCAGAAGAAGTAGATGGTGCCTGGCTACAGTTACCACCTACTGCTCTGAAAGGAATCACATTAGAAATTCTCAGATAGAATGGGAGAAAATGTGGAACAGAGCTCAAAATTATAAAGAATACCGGCCTTACTGGTCAGAAAGAGACTGGAGGGACCCAAGAGTATGATCCTTGTTGTTAAGTGCCATCAAGTTGGTTCTGACCCATAGTGACCCTGTGCAGGTTTTCCAAGGAGCAGTTGGTGAACTTGAACTGCCAACCTTGCAGTATCAAACGGCTTTGCAGTCTGGCCCATTAACCACAGCGCCACACCAGGACTCCCCTTTAAATCTGGAACCGGAATGCACCCTCATGGTTTACTTTTCAGCCAAGCAGTTGATAGGTATGTGGGGAGAGGAAGACAACAACACTAGTGAGGTAGGCTCCCCATTGAATGATCAATCATTTCAGAACAAAAGGGCAGCATTTCCCTAAGGACAAAATTCAGACGGGATGTGAAGGAAGATGGGATGGAAATAAGATCCCCGAGGAAGAAGTAGGGTAACTCTTGTTGCAGGGAGAGGATTTTCAATCATTGAGATAAAGTGGGGTGTCTGATTTATTGGATGTAAAACTGACGATCTGTTCCGTAAAACCTTCACCCAGTTTATAATAAAAAGTTAAAAAAAAAAATGTATGTATATATATATATGATATATACATACAGGAAAGATGAGGCTTTCTGTTCCTGCAGATTCCGAATCGACTTACAGCCATGTAGTAGCAGCAACATTCATACAGCGGAATATTACTTCACCATAAAGAGAAATGAACACACAGTATAAGCTGTAACAAACATGAACCCCGAAAACATTGTGCTGAGTGAACTATGTCACGAAAAGGACAAAAACTTCTATGAGCTAGGCACGTGTATAGAGAGCAAAGCTGATGAGTGGTTAGCAGAGGTGGCAGGGAGGGGAAAGCGGAACCACTGTTTGTAGGGCCCTGAATTTCTAGGAAAAGGTGGTGGAAGAACCCGGAAGGGTGGTTGCGATGGATACATGATGTGGTTTATGGCCTCTGTGCCCTTGATGAGAATGTTGACTTGGCAAATGTTTTATTTTTACCTCAAAAAAATTTTTAAAAGTAGAGTAAAGATTTGGGGAAGATGATACTGTTTCAAAAAAGCAAAACCATGCCAACAACTCCAGCCAAACCTGACCTTGACTCAGACAACGTCACATACCTTGCCATTTGGGGGAATGACATATGCTTATCAATCTCAGCATAAAGACCAAGAAGGCATTAAAAAGAGTTTGGTGGCTGTTTTTACAGTTTTACATTGACTCTGTGCCCAGCCCTTGGGAGCAGTAAAAACCCTGCTCAGATGTGGAGGGCTGGACTGAGCGGCTTGGACCAGACTATTACTCACCTGCACTGGTTGGTGTTGTGTGTGCAGGTGTGTTCTATTTGTGATTGAAAATGCTGGATCATTCAATATTAATTAAGCCCTTCCTCCACCCAATAAGGAGCCGTGGTAGCATACGTGGCTTCTGCACTGGGCTGTCGACTACAGATCAGCAAGTCAAATCCACCAGTTGCTCAGTGGGAGAAAGATGAGGCTGTCTGCTCCCTTAAAGATTTACAGCCTTGGAAACCCTATACAGGGTTGCTATGAGTCGGAATCTACTCCACAGCATGCAGCAGCTTGAGATCTTTGTAATTGCCTGTGGCTAGAAAGATCGATCACACAGAAGTTTGTTGGTCAGGAACCAGCCTCCTTATTGGCTATTTGGTTACTTTCTTCTACAAAATGCCAACATTGAAGTATTGTCAAAAAGCAGAAATGTTGCGGTCTCGCAGATATGTGCTCGAATCATGACTCTGTTACTTCCCTCCTGGCTGAGTGACCTCTGGGATGTTGCTTACCCTCTCTGATTGCCATCTGTACAATGAGAACAGTACCTATCCCACAAGGGGTCTGTAGATTAATTAAAATGACTGATGACAGTTGGCCTAAGTAGATCCTACCTAGCAGGTAGTTGTTGTTGTTAGGTGCTGTCGAGTCAGTTCCCACTCATAGCGATCCTACGTACAACAGAACGAAACTGCACCCCGACCTGCGTGATTCATGCTGTCCATGTTCCAGTCCATCTCACTGGGGGTCTTCCTCTTTTTCACTGACTCTACTGAGCATGATGTCCTTCTCCAGGAACTGGTCCCTCCTGGTAACATGTCCAAAGTGTGAGAGACAAAGTCTGGCCATCCTGGCTTCCTGGGAGCTTTCTGGCTGTCCTCCTTCCAACACAGATTGGTTTGTTCTAGAGACTGCATATAGCTTCGTTTTCCCATCTTCCCTCCTCTGATTCCACAGTCTCCAGGAAAGTTTTCTCCTCATCTCTGCTTCCAGCGTTTCCCCCAGCAGTCCTTGGACCTCTTCCATCCCTCACTCAAAGGCATGGTGTGTGGTAGGAACCAGGGCTTCATATTGATTCAAAATGGTCCAGCCTTGGCCGATGAAAACAAGGGCAGTGTATGTGTTGCATAGCAACCACATCTCTTATGTCGTGGCTTTTGACCCAAGTCAGAAACAGACGGTGGTTCTCCACTCAATGATAGCAGCTAGCACACGTTCAGAGCGGTGCAATCAGCTGCCGTCTTTGAGTGGGCGCTGCTGTCTGTTTCCTATTTGGCAAAATCCCATAACAGGTTTGATTGCTATGCAATTCATAGTCCATCAGCCATGACTGAATCATGTGGAACCAATTTGAAGCCCTGGTAGGAACTGATATAGTCCTCAGTGCAGATCTGTCTGCTGTACTTCTCCCCTCAACATCTCTCTGTGCCTCATTGTGTCTTCACTCCATTGAGTCATCTCCAGCTCATGACATCTCGTGTGTAACAGAACGAAACGTTACCCAGTCCTACACCATGTTCACATTTGTTGGTAGGTTTAAGACCATTTTTGTGCCTATTGTGTCAACCCATCTCCGTGAAGATTTGTCTTAGAAGAAATGCAAGCAGAATGTTAGTTTCCAGCCTTTGCATAGCAATTACCTGTAATTATCAATGCAGGTTGGTTGCATGTTTGGTCAATTTCAGATTCTTAAGTGCCATCAAGTCGGTTCTGAGTCACAGCAACCCTGTATAGGGTTTCCGAGGAGCGGCTGGTGGGTTTGAACCACCTACCTTACAGTTCAAACCGTCGAGTGCTTATCCTAAGAAATTGGTAGAATTCTTCAGTTTCTTCATTGACTTTAGTGGTTGGTACATAAATTTGAATGTAGTCTTCCTTGTAGGCATATGGGTGTTATCCTATCACAGACAGCATAACACTTCAAGATAAACCCTGAAATGTTCTTTTTGATGATGAATGTGATGCCATTCCTCTGTAAATTTGTAAGTCATATGATTGTTAGATTCAAAATGGCCAATACCAATCCATTTCATTTCACAAATGCTTAGGATTTCAAAAAGCCTAGGATATCAATCTTTCTGGATTCCATTTCATCTTTGATGATTTTTGATATTCCTAGATTCATACTTCATATATTCCATGTTCTGATTATTAATGGATTTTGCAGCCATTTCTTCTCATTTTGAGTTGTGACCCATCAATAAATGAAGGTCCTGAAAGCTTTGTGATGAAGGTCCTGAAAGCTTTGTGTCGTGCACATCATTAAGGCTAGCTGTTGAGGAGGCAGCTCTTCCCCGGTTGTATTTTGAGTGCCTTCCAACCTGAGGGGATCATCTTCCAGCGCTGTATCAGACAGTGTTCCAGTGGCTAACCATCCAGAAGTGGCCCACCTCTTCTTCCTAATCTGTCTTAGTCTGGAAGCTCCACTGAAACCTATCCACCATGAGGGACCCTGCTGGGGTCATTTAAAATACTGGCGGTATAACTTCCAGCATCATAGAAATACACAAAACACTACAGACAACAAACTCAACAAGCACATATATAACAGAGTGGCCTGCTGTCTGGTCCTGTGCCAACCTCACATTAGTTGGTACGTTGGAACCCATTGCTGAAGCCACTGTGTCCATCCATCTCTTTGAGGGTCTTCCTCTTTGCACTCTCCACTTTGGCAAATAGACTGTCAGCGAAAATCTGGGAAACTATCCTCCTACCAGAGTCCTGGTGTGGCGCCATAGGGTAAGCACTGGACTGATCACCACAGGCCCAATGGTTCAAACACACCAGCCGCTCCGTGGAAATCCTATAGAGGGTCTCCCCTTAACAGTGATGAGGGTCACAGCAGTTTCTGATGAAAGGAAGGGGGGAGGCCTGTGTTTCCATTTGAGGATAGTGTGTTCATTTCCAAGATTATGCTCTGTAATCCTTTTGCTGGAAGCAACGGCAGCATTGGTAACGAGCTGTTTTTCTCAGTGTACATCCCTGTTTTATGCAGGTCTAGCTGGAATCCATCTTGGCCAGTCTTCTTGAGTTTTGGCCAAGAAACAGAGAAACAGTGTAGTATAAAAGAAGTATTTATATGTTCCATGACCTCTAGCTCTCTCATAATGGAATAAACTCTCGGAATTTGCTTTTCATTTCAAGATGAAACAGAAGAAACTAAAAAGCTGCTTAAAAATGAGCATAGTGTTGTAGTTTACCAGACTTCAAAAGACCATGCTCTATTACATAATTAACTCAGAAGCCTTCTTTCATATCCAAAACCATTATGGAAAATCAAGAATGAATTTAAACATGCTTCCTAACCTCATGGCTTTGTAGGGTTCTGGTGTGTGTGGTGTGTATTTGGGAGCTTGGTATGTTTCTTGAACCTCTCAGCCTTTGTTTCCTCTCCTGAGTAATGCAAAGATTAACAGCTACCTGGCAGCGTTGCACAAAGGTGGACTGAGACCACGCACATGGCTTCGAGAGTCCGATTCCTTACTTTGGCACAATTACAGCAACCCGAGTAAAAGGAACTAATATTTCTCCAGATATCTACTAGGAGGATAAACAGTGGCACCAAAACTAAAGTTTCTGGAAGTTACTGATTGTAAATCCTTAGACATTTGGTTTGGTGTTAGTGTCGTTTGGGTACAAATTTACAGAGCAAATTTGAACATTTGTATTCATTTTGTTTCATTGCATTAGTTGGAATTCCCACTCTACACTTCCTCCCTGGGTTCCCCGTTTCCATTCGGCCTTTCCTGCCCTCTGAGCTTTGTTTTGGGGGAGATACTGCCCTTTTGACCGTGTATGGCTGACTGTTCCGAGGAACACGTTTCTCCCGGGTGGTGGTGGTCTCTTTATACGGCTGTCTATTGTTTGGGTGAATGTTGGTCCCCAGAGATGGGTTCTAGTCCAGGTTTGGGGGCCACAGTCTCAGGGGTCCCACCAGTCTTGATTACACCAACAAATGAGGGTTTTTTTTTTATGATTTTAAATTTTGCACGCAGCGCCTCATAACGTGGATGAACCTGGAGGACAATATGACAAGTGAAATTAACTCACTACAAAAGGACCAATATTGTATGAGACCAGTATTACAAAAGGACCAATATTGTATGAGACCAGTATTACAAAAAGGACCAATATTGTATGAGACCAGTATTACAAAAAGGACCAATATTGTATGAGACCAGTATTACAAAAGGACCAATATTGTATGAGACCAGTATTACAAAAAACCTTTTACTAAAGGTTTACACACAGAAAGCAGCGTTCTTTGATGGTTACCAGGGAAGTGGTTGTTAAGTGCCATTGAGTCAATTCTGACTGTGACCCTGTATAGGGTTTCCGAGGAGCAACTGGTGAGTTTGAACCACCGACCTTGTGGTTGAAACCAACCTTGCAGCCCTGCGCTTATCCTACAGCACCACAGCCGGGCTCCGACAAGACACACGTTAATTTGGGTGAAGAGAACAGTGATACCCAATACGGTATGATTGGCAGAATCTCACTCTGTTAAAGAGACGCACTGACAGACACTTAAGACTGGCAGACAACAAAGGTAAACATGATTGCATGCACATTTGTTTTAATTTCACCACAAATGTCTTTCATTCAAGAATCAAGGCTGGAGCCGAAACTCTGGGTTTAGCAATGTAATGATCATTGTGGGGTTAGCCTATGAACTTAAATGCCCTTTATTCATTTATTCCTATGTGAAACAACTATCAAACAAATGACATGATAAAAAA
>NW_006408620.1:8522441-8567189 GCF_000296735.1 Chrysochloris asiatica | reverse complement strand
AAAAGGACCAATATTGTATGAGACCAGTATTACAAAAAACCTTTTACTAAAGGTTTACACACAGAAAGCAGCGTTCTTTGATGGTTACCAGGGAAGTGGTTGTTAAGTGCCATTGAGTCAATTCTGACTGTGACCCTGTATAGGGTTTCCGAGGAGCAACTGGTGAGTTTGAACCACCGACCTTGTGGTTGAAACCAACCTTGCAGCCCTGCGCTTATCCTACAGCACCACAGCCGGGCTCCGACAAGACACACGTTAATTTGGGTGAAGAGAACAGTGATACCCAATACGGTATGATTGGCAGAATCTCACTCTGTTAAAGAGACGCACTGACAGACACTTAAGACTGGCAGACAACAAAGGTAAACATGATTGCATGCACATTTGTTTTAATTTCACCACAAATGTCTTTCATTCAAGAATCAAGGCTGGAGCCGAAACTCTGGGTTTAGCAATGTAATGATCATTGTGGGGTTAGCCTATGAACTTAAATGCCCTTTATTCATTTATTCCTATGTGAAACAACTATCAAACAAATGACATGATAAAAAATTTTTTTTTTTTTTTACAAAAGCCATGTACGAGTGGGGACCCTCGGAATTTAGAAATTCACAGGCTCCCGTTTTCTGATTTTGATATTTGCAGTTCAAATCCACCAGCCACTCCTTGGAAACCCTATACAGGGTCGCTATGAGTCAGAACCAACTCGATGGCACTTAACAATAACAACAACAATTTGTTTCTGATTATGACAACGGGGGGTGGGATTCTCCTAGCCCCTAGTGTGTAGAAGCTAAGGAATGCAGCTAAACATACCACCAATCACAGGAAAGCCCCCACCACTACCACAAAGTATGTTCTGGTCCAAAATGTCAATAGTGCCAAAGCTGAGAAACTCTGGCATACATGAGGACATACAGTTGGATATGGTGGTGGTTGTGTGCCATTGCGTTAGTTCCAACTCCTAGCCATCCTGTGTAGGGTTTCCAAGGCTGGAAAGCTTTATGAGAACAGAAGCCTCATCTTACTCCTGTGGAACAGCTGGTGGACTCGAACTGCTGACTTTGTGGTTAGCAGCTGACCCACTGCACCACCAGGGTTCCTTACATTTGGATATAGAGTGATGTTTCAGTAAAATTAGGAAGCTTTCTGTAGTCTGAGTTTTCTCATACTAACACCCTGGGCATCTTTCCAGATCCATTAATATTTGCGGTTTCCACTTTAAAACACCATTTTCCACGAGCATTTAGAAGGTGTCCTTATGGCGTAGTGGGTTAAACATTGGGCTGATACCCAAAAGGTTGGTGGTTTGAACCCACCAGTTGCTTCACAGAAGACAGTTGAATGAGTGCACCCCTGTAAAGATTTACAGCCTCGGAAACCCAGTGGGGCAGATCTACTCTCTCCTATAGGGTCTCTGAGTCAGAATCAACTGGAGGGCTGTGGGTTTTGTATTTTCTTTTGTTTCTTAACTTTAAGCAAACACATTTATTTTCTCACCATGGAGGAGGCTTGAAGTCTAAATTCAGGGTACCAGGGCTTTCTGTTGGCTCACAGGATAGGTGGGAGGCCCTTATTTCAGCAGCTGTGGGCCCAGCATCCCTGGGAGAGAGCTCCGTGGTACTTGGCATCAGTCTTCCCCTGGAGCTAGGAGGTTCTCATCGCAGGGACCCTGGGTCCACAGAACATGCTGTCCCCTGCACTGCTTCCTTTCTTGTTTAAAACTTTTGTTGTGAATTGGGCTTTTAAAAGTCTGTAGATCAGATCGTCCGTTTTCCATTCAACAATTCAGCATACACATTTTGTTTCATCTCATGGATTGCGATTTCCTCAGTGAAATCACTTACCCCCTCTCTCCCTGTTTGTTTTTATAAATCAGGATTTTATCTATTTTATTTAACTAACCTCCAGTGTTGGGCATTCAGTTGTCTCCTGTTTGTTGTTGTCATTGTTGTTAACAGACGGTATTGTGATGAAGACGTTTGGCCTACTTCTTTGTGCTCTGGTCTCATTATGTTCTCGGGAGGAATCCTGAAATGAAACAACTCACCCAAAGGGTTCACAGGCTGGAATCAGCATCTACTTACACCAGCAGGACCTGAGCCTGCCTGACTGCCTACAACTCCCCCCGAGACTGGGGTTTCTTATTTTCTAAACCCTCCTTGTCCTGTGATATCCTGATCCAGGCCCAGCCCAGTGCTGTGTGGGGGTGTGTGACTGGGCTGTGTTGAGGTCCTGGCACCTCCTCGGCTGGGGACTGGGCATCCACTGGGACAGAATCCCTGTTAAAGACCCGTGACCAGGGCTCTTACTGTCTTTGCAGGATGCAGACACATCAGCCAGGCTTCAGCCAAAGTCGATGTGGAGTTGGATTACGATAGGCCTCTGATGAAGACAGAAGTCCCGGGGCCTCGCTCTCGGGTGAGTTGCACGCACCTGCATGGTTCCCCTGGAGAATCTCCCAGGTCTAGGAGGAAAGAGTGCGGATGAGCTATGGGGACCCATGCCACTAGGGGCTCTCACAGAGCTCACCACCCAAGACATGGGACATTGAGCTTTTGTTTAAATCAGGATTTTACCTGTTGTATTTACCCTCCAGTGTTGGATATTCAGTTGTCTCCTCCTTGCTGTTGTTATTGTTAGCAGACAGTAATGTGATGAAGATGCTTGGTCCCTTCTTTGTGAGCGCTCTAGAGCTGCAGCTCGACTCTTGGAGCCTCCGTTTCCCCAGCTACGGCATGGGCACAGGATAGTTGAGGATTAAGACCATGTGCACAAAGACCTCTGCATGGTGTCATAGCCAACTCATAGCACCCCTGTAGGACACGTACAGCTGCTCCTTAGGGTTTCCAAGGAGCAGACTGCCTCATCTGGCTCCTGCAGAGTGGCTGGTGCATTCAAAATCCTCCCTTTTCTGGTTAACTGCTGAGGGCTATGCCAGCAGGCAAACTCAAGCCACCCACGTCGAATCAATTCTGATTCAGAATCTCTCAACGACTGCCTCATAGGGTTTCCAAGGCTGTAAATCTGTAGGGAAGCCAACTGCCTCATCTTTCTCCTACAGAGCAGTGGGTGGGTACGAACCCCTGACCTTCTGGTTTACAGCCCAGCACTTAATCCGCTGTGCCACAGGGCTCCTAGATGCCAAACAGGGCTCCAGAAACAGGTCCTTCCTGTTCTCATGAAATCTAGGCAGACTTGACTGCACAATGAGTAATAAGTCTTCTCATGGAAGAACCACAAATAGCGTATGTTATTGTTGTTGTTGTTACGTGTTGTCAAGTCAGAGCTGACTCGGAGCGACTGGTGGGTTTGAACCACTGACCTTGCAGGACCTTGCATTCAGCAGTGCAGTGCTTATACCACAGCGCCACCATACTCGTATTTGGTCCTGTTTTTGTTTTTCCTTTTCTCACTTGACCTCATTTCTTTTTCTCTGTTTTGAAATCACTCGCTAGCATAGCTCTCTCTTTCTCATTATCTATCTCTCTCTCTCTTTCATTTTCTCTCTCTATTTCTCATTCAAAGTCTTTCCTTCTTTGCTATGGAAATGGCCAGAGATGGGAAATAAGTTTTAACTACCCTCCACCCCCAACCATTGTTGTTGTTGTTAAGTACCATGGAGTCGGTTCCGACTCATAGTGACCCTGCACAAGGTTTCCGAGGCTGTAAATCTTTATGGGAGCAGAAAGCCTCATCTTTCTCCAACGGAACAGCTGGTAGTTTCGAACTGCTGACCTTGCAGTTCGCAACCCGATTCATAACCACTATGCTACGAGAGCTCCTTAGCCCCACCCATGTTGTTGTTACGTGCCGTCGAGTCGGTTCCGACCCATAGCGACCCTGTACAGGGTTTCCGAGGGTGTAAATCCTTACGGGAGTAGAAAGCCTCATCTTTCTCCCGCGGAGCAGCTGGTAGTTTCGAACCGCTGACCTTAAGGTTCGCAGCCCGATTCGTAACCACTACGCTAATTAGTAGTGATATCAAAAGCTCTGTGTTGAGAAAGATTCTGAAGGTGCATATTCTTGACTCTGCAGAAAACACTTCAGCGATCTGTTAACATTGTCTGACATGGATTTGGAAGGGAAAAGTGCCCTTGTGTCCACATGCAAACTAGATATTTGTTATCCCCAGATAACCAAAGGAATCAAGGCTATTGATCAAGTTATAATGCCTCCAAAGGGTACTCCAAGGAACCCTGGCAGTGTGTAGTGGATTAAGCTGGGCTGCTAACTGCAAGGTCAGCAGTTCGAATCTACCAGTTGCTCTACAAGAAAAAGATAAAGGCTTTCTGCTCCTGCAAAGATTTAAAAAGTGTCAGAAACCCTTTACAGGGTCGCTGTGTGTCAGAATCGACTTGATGGCACACCATGACCACCAACCGATACTCCAGTTTTTTCCATGTTCTCTGCCACACCTCCTAACACCGTATCTTCCTGACTGGGCTGCTACTCCTGTTTCCCTAAACCTCTCTGTCTCTATAGTCAGGCAGGGAGGCAGAGGGGAAAGTAGCTCGCAGTCTGTTGGCAAGAGAGAAATGGGAGTCTTCACATCAAATGGGCAAAGCTAGAACAGCAGTGTGAGCAGAGTGAGGTGGAATGAGAATGCGTTCTTCACAGAGGAGGTGTGTCAGCTAGCTGTTGTCACGACCATGCCGTACAAGCAACCACAAACTGAACAGTATACTGCATGCGTGCGTCTAGGGTTGACTGGGGTAGGTGGGCAATTCTGGTCTCCTCATCTGAGCTAGGATCGTCTGGCTGACTGGGGGTGGGGTAGGCTATGTCCCATGGGTCTTTCATCCTCCCCCAAGCAGGGCTTGTTGTCATGGGGATGGCAATGGCACAAAGAAGCACGAAGAAAGCCAAAGGTCCAGCATAGATCAGATCACTTCTCCCTGGTTCTGTTGGTCAGAGCAATTCACAAGGCTGAGCTCAGAGTGGACGGGTAGGGCAGGCATCCCACCAGAGGCGGGAGAGCAGGGCAGCGTTACATGACCAATGGGTGCACTCCGGGTGAATGGAGAATGAGGATCCATTTTACTTGGGGTGAATGGAGAATGAGGAGGAAAGTAAGAAAATGGAGTTGTAGAGCATTACCATTTCCAGTAGCATCAGAAATGCAAAACACCCTTGAGGATGAGTGGGAAGACTGAGAAGGAGGCATTCAACTGTGGGGACCATTTGGTACTAGGCACGGGAGATGGCTTGTGGAGAAGCAGACAG
This sequence comes from Chrysochloris asiatica, assembly GCF_000296735.1. NCBI lineage: Eukaryota > Metazoa > Chordata > Mammalia > Afrosoricida > Chrysochloridae > Chrysochloris > Chrysochloris asiatica. The sequence goes on along the minus strand of NW_006408620.1, from coordinate 8,561,963 downwards.
GGTGATGGTACAATGCCTACATGAAAGGCACTGGGTAGTGGGGTGTGACTTGGGAGAAGCCAGGTGAGACCGACAAGGGAGGTGGGGACCAGGTTATGAAGGGCCTTCACCCCAGGCTTGGGAAGGTCTACCCAGTTTTAAGCTACTTTGTTTTGTTCTTCTCACTTGCAGGAATTAATGAAGCAGCTGAATATGATCCAGGTAAGTGGGGATAAAGGGGCATTCGTTTTAGCCCTCTTCTGTTTCAGTTTAGGTGACAGACAAAGTTACTTGAATTATGTTGGAGCTTTTTAAAAACTGGTAGTTAAGTTTTATTCTAAATCTCTCGCTTTCTCTCTAAATTCCTTTGCGATTTCTGCTTTGACTCATTGGTTATTCATGAGTGTGTTGTTTAGTTACCACATACTTGTGAATCTCCCAAGTTTCTTTTTATTGTTGATTTTTAAGAATCTCTTCATTTCCGAGGTCATATTTTGTATGACTTCAATCCGTTTTGATTATTGAGCCTTTTTTTTTAAGCATATGACTTATCCCAAAGAATGTTCCATGGTTACTTGAGATAACGGTGTATACTGTCAACTGAGTTCTGTCAATGTCTGATAGGTCTTGTTAGTTTATAATGTTGTCCAAGTCTTCTAGTTCCTTATTATGTTCTGCCTACTTGTTGTATAGATTATTGAAAACAAAGTAATGAAGTCTCCCACTATTAGTATTGAATTGCCAATTTCCCTCCTCAAGTCTGCTCATTGGTGCTTTGTGTAATTTTAAAGTCTCATGTATGTTTATAATGATTATAACTTCTTTATAGGTTGGACCTTTATCGTTATAAAACGTCTCTCTTTATCACCAGTAACTCTTGGTGTTTTTATCATTCATTTTGTCTGAGATAGCTTAACCATTCCAGGTTTTCTATGATTGTTATATGCATGGTTTATCTTTTCCCGTTCATTAACTTCCAATCTATTTGTGTTTATTAATCAAAGTATGCCTCCAGTAGTCGCCATATAACTGCATCTTGTCTTATTATCTGTCTGATGATCCCTGCCTTTTGACTGAACTATTTAACACATTCATATTTAATGTTGTTGCTGCGGCTGTATTCATACCTGCTATTTTACTTTTTATTCTTTATGCGGGGAGACTTCAAAAAGTTCCTGGGAAAATGAAATTAAAGAAGGATACACACAAAAAATATATGCTTTATTTCTCAACATAAGATCCATCAAGGTTAAGATACTTTCGTAAGCAATGGTACTAAGCATTTAGTTCATGTCTAAAGAACCGAGGTTCCTGGGACTTTAACCATGCCAGTGTCGTCTTTTTGACATTGTGAACTGAAGAAAATTGGGTACCCTTTAAAGATTTTTTTAAGACTGGAAACAAAAAGTGAGAAGGAACCAAATCAGGACTGAGAAGTGGATGCCTAATAATTCCCCATCGAAATGATCACAAAATTGCCCTTCTTTAATGAGAGGAATGAGCAGGAACATTGTGTGGAGGGAGAACTCTCTGAGAAAGGTTTTCCAGGCATTTTTCTGCTAAGGCTTTGTTTGAGTCTCTCAAAACACTCTCATAATAAGCAGATGTCATCATTCTTTGGCCCTCCAGAAAGTCAACAAGCAAAAAGTCTTGAGCAATTCCAGAAACTATTGCCATGACCTTTGCTCTTGACCTATCCACTTTGGCTCTGACCAGACCACTTGCACCTCTTGGTCGCCATTGCTTTGATTTATTTTGTTTCAGGGTCATACTGGTAATGCCATGTTGCATCTCCTGTTATAATTCTTCCAAGAAATGCTTCAGAATCTAGATCCCATTGTTCAAAATTTCCATCAAAATCTCGGCTCTTGTCCGTAGATGAACTGGGCAAAACGGTTTGCTAAACTTGTTCAGTTGGGATTCAGTCAAAATCTGTCCAATTGTTGAGTTGGGATGGTAGAAGCTGAGCCAGTTGAGATGCCTGTGGTGTTGGCTGGTACGTCTGCTGCCAATTGCAGGCGCTGTTCAGTTAGGGCACAAACAAGACGTCTTGGTTCCTCATAAATTCATGTGAATCGTTTGCTGCTATGGGCTTCATCTTCAGGGTCATCTCCTCCCTTGTTAAAACAAGTTATCCATTTGTAAACTGCTGATTTTTCTGGGGTGTTATCTTTATAAGTTTTTCACCATTTTTCCACCCAAGCTTCACCAGGTAGTTGATGTTTTTTCTTGCTTCGATTGTAGCAGAATTCACATTGCTTTGACAGGGGCTTTAACCAAACTGATATCCTAATGCTTCAAACTAGATCCTGCTCAGACATGCTCTAACAAGGTATGTTGTTGTTAGTGCCATGAAGTCATTTCCGACTCATAGCACCCCTGTATATGGTTTCTGAGGAGCGGCTAGTGGGTTCGAACCACCAACCTTGTGGTTAGCAGTCCAATGCTTATCCTAACAGTGCCACACCCGGACTCTATAACAAGCAATGTTGTTGTTGTTTGCCACTGAGTCAGTTCTGACTCACAGTGACCCTGTATAGGGTTTCCAAGGAGCAGCTGATAAATTTGAACCACCAACGTTTCAGTTCTAACCAACCTTTTGGTCCAGTACATATTCTACCACACCATACCAGGACTCCATAAAGAGTTACCGTGCAAGTTTATTTTGGTGCAAAAGTATTTTGACATCTATGCTTAGTTTTTTGATTCTGTGTATTCTCCATCAACTTTTTGAAGGCCCTATAAAGAGCTCTAAGGAGCTCTGGTAGCGTAGTGGTTATGAATCAGGCTGCGAACTGCAAGGTCAGCAGTTCGAAACTACCAGCCGTTCTGTGGGAGAAAGATGAGGCTTTCTGCTCCCATAAAGATTTACAGCCTCGGAAATCCTGTACAGGGTCGCTATGAGTCGGAACCAACTCCATGGCACATAACAACAACAACATAAGGAGCTCTGGTAGCGTAGTGGTTACGAATCATGTTGCGAACTGCAAGGTCAGCAGTTCGAAACTACCAGCTGCTCCGTGGGAGAAAGATGAGGCTTTCTGCTCCCGTAACGATTTACAGCCTCGGAAACCCTGTTCCGGGTCGCTATGGGTCGGAACCGACTTGACTGCGCTTAACAACAACATATATGTTTTGTTGCTGTTGTTTTCTTGTTGTTGTCTTTCCTCAGTGCCTCCTTTACTGCTTCCTTTTGCATTAAGTGAATATTCTCCAGTGTATCAATTCAGTTCTTTCAGTGATTTATTTTTAGTTATTTTCTTAGCAATTGCTCTGCAGCTTGTAATCTTCATCATAATTTACCAGAATCAACTTCAGAGTTTTATCTAAGCCTTTTGAAAAGTTGTGATATATAATATAAATCATAAACTGTTCTCAAATAAATCATTATGCAATCACCCCCAGAGCCAGCACCCCCAGATACCTATAGAAAAGGGGGGGGGGCACAAAGAGTATTTCACCATTTCAAGCTTAATCCGGAACAACAAAGGATCTAAAAGGTGTGGCAAACCTAAGTCCGTCTCTTATTTCCCCAAGAATGGAGAGGCTGTGCACTTTTTCTGCAACTATGAGGAGAGCCGGGGCAACTACCTGGTCGATGTGGACGGCAACCGGATGTTGGATCTCTACTCACAGATCTCCTCTGTCCCCATAGGTAAGAGCCAGACAATCAGTCCTGGAATGGAGCCCTCCACACACGCCCATCCCGGCTCTTGGTTGTGGCCTTCCAGGCTTTCAATATCTTGTGGTCAAGGCCACGCATCACGGCACACTTCCTGCAAGGATGGGAGGGCGGGAAGAACAAGTCATGTAGAGAAGCTCCCTAGTGGTGTCATGGGTTAAGCGTTGAGGTGCTAACCACAAAGCCAGCAGTTCAAACCCACTATCAACTCCAAGGAAGGAGAATGAGGCTGGCTGCTCCCATAAAGATTTACGGAGCTCCATGAAGCAGTTCTGCCCTGTTCTATAGCTTAGCTCTGAGTTAGAATCGACTCGATGGCAGCGGTGTTTAGGGTTTCAATGCGTAGAGGGCCTACTGTGTAACTGGTACCTGACATGTCTTTTCATATTTACTCCTTCCCGGAATCCTAAATGGTTAATGCACATTAATAGTCTCATTTTGCACAGGAAGTAAGTAAAGCTTAGAGAGATTAAGTAGTTGGCATCCTGGTGTGGTGCTGTAGGATCATCGCTGGACTACGGACCACAAGGTTGGCGATTCAAACCCACCAGCTGCTCCTCGGAAACCCTATACAGGGGTCACTGAGTTGTAACCGACTCCCATGCTTCACAATAGCAACAAAAGAGGAAACGAGCTAGGAGTTTAATCCTAACCTGTGCGGTGCTTTCCACACGACCACCATGAGTACAATGTCAGATGCCTCAGGTCTGAGACTGGGAATCCTGTGTAGGTGGTGTGTACCAGGCCCGGCTGCTAAGTCTGGAGGTTCGAGTCTACCCAGAGGAGCCTGGGAAGAAAGGCCTGGTGATCTGCTTCTGAACAACCAGCCATTGGAAGCCCTCTGGAGCACAGTCCTACTCTGACATACGTTCAGGGGCGCCCTGAACCGAGACTACTCAGTGAACACTAGATTTTTCCTCAGGAGAAAAGGGAGTAGGGGGAATGCTGAGAAGACTGGGGTCCCAGCTAGAGACTGGTGGAGGGGCGTGAATTGCACCCCAGGGTTAGCCCCAGACTGAGGTAAAGGGGCTGGCCTCTGTGTACCCCCACATCAGTGTTCCATTTCCTGCCAGCTGTCAGAGGGGATATTCACAGGTAGTCTTCCGGGCAGCGCAGCTTCCGTTAGCCAAAGGTGGGTTTTGCAGGGAGGGAGACAGCAGGTGCTGTTCCAGTCAACACACACACCAGCTGGGAGATGGGTGTACCTGCCAGGAAAGGTGACAGGGTGGGGCACCCACAGCATCAGCTTCACCTGGCAATAAAGAATTAGGCATAGGGGTTGACAGGAGATGCCGGTCACTGCTGCCTGCAACCTTGTGGGTACGTCTCTGGTTGGTGATCTGTAGGCTGCGTGTCTGATGAAGCCTGTCTCCTGGAGCACATTGCAGGTGTGTCTGCCGCAGAGAAGACGGGGTGCTCTCCACTGCACCTCCGCTCCCCTGTCCCGTTTCTACCAACCTATTTCCTTCCCATGAAGACACAATTAGCTCAGTGCCACCTCAGTCTGCTGGAGAAATCTGTCAGTCAGAGATGTTTCAGCCTTTCAAAGGCTTTTAGATTCAAATATTTACAAAAGCCTATCTCCCCTCTGAGATGGACTGACGGAGTGCCTCAAACATGGTACCAGTTGTGAGCATGTGCAGAACCGAGCAGTGCTTTGTTCTGTTGTACGTGGGTTCAGAACCAACTCAATCAGCCCTAACAACAACATCGTCCCTTTAAAGAGGTCTGGTGGCACAAGGACTTAAGTGCTCAACTCACTCCACAAGATGAATGGTTCAAATCCACCAGTTGCTCCGTAGGAGATCACCGGAAAATCTGTTCTCATAAAGGTGACAGCCTAGAAAACTTTATGGGGCAACTGTGCCGGCACACTAGACGGCTGTCAACATCAACGTAACATCACCTAACAACGGCAACAACCCTCGGTGTCAGACTTTCAGGGTGGGCTCCTCTAGTTCCATCCACATTCCGGGTGTGCGGGGGATGGGAAGGGCCACGCCGACAGCTCTTGTCAAAGACTGTTGTGGTGGGCTTCAGTTTCCAGTAGTTAATGCCAACTCGTGGAGACCCCACATGTGCAGAGTAGAACTGACCCATCCAGTTTTCAAGGCCGTGACCCCTTGGAAACAGATTGCCAGGCTTGTCTCCCGAAGTGCCTCTGAGTGGATTCAAACCGCTGACCTTTCAGCCAAGCACTTAACCAACCGTACCACCTGGAGACCTTGCTTAGTGGCTACAAATTCTCAAAGTTCTGTGTCTGGCCACCTCTTCTCTCACATCCATAATCTTGGAGGTAGGTTTTTTAAGTTAATAATTACTGAGCAGTCACTGCATGCTTGCAACAATCCAATATCGTAGGGTGTGAGATGTGTGGATTTCAAGAGGTCACAAGCATGCCCACCGTGTACAGAGTACCGGGCCAAGCAGGATTCTACGCCCTAAGCACACTCCCGTGATTCCCGCCTCCTAGGTCCTTGGGGGTCCAGCAGCACAGATCCAGCATGGGATTATTTGATCAGAGGAACTACTATTGCTTTCATCGCTCTGTCAGAAGCCGTAAAACAAGCTGCCTCTATGGCGGAATGAGGTTACCCTGGAACAGGCTTATCTGCTGCAGCAGAAAAGTCATAAACACCCAGGCAGTCTGATAAGGAGCAGGAGCGAAGAAACCTTTGACCAAAACAAAACAGTTGGAAAAATCCAGTTCTGCTTTTCAGCCCTGGGCCCAGCATGCCTTGGATTGGTCCCACCAGTAATCCTCTCCCCAGTACACACTGGCCCCCTGAAGTCAGCTTCTCATCTAACCAAAAGGTCAGCGGTTCAAACCCACCAGTTAGTCGTTCCTTGGGAGAAAGACGTGGTGGTGTACTTCCGTAAAGAGGACAGCCTTGGAAACCCGATAGGTTCTGTTCAGTCGTGTTGGGTCAGAATCGAGTCGATGGTGCCCCTCAACCTGTCCTCCCAACAGGAAGCAGAGTGAAGCCACAAGACTTTTCATCACTCTTTTGAGTCCATCCAGAAGAAAGTCTTCTCTGGCTGATGCTGTATCTTTTATACAAGGAGGCATCAAAATGTTCTTGGAAAAATGAAATCGAAAGTTAATGGGATTTCCCCACAAACTTTTTGAAGTCCCCTCATCTGACCTAACTTGCCAAGCCCTGGAGTGATGCAAATGGTTAGCACTAACCAAAAGGGTGGAGCTTAGGGTCAATCCTGAGCACCTTGGAAACAAGGCCAGGAGATCTACTGCCCAAAAAATCAGCCATTAACAACCCTATGAAACACAGTTCTTCTCTGACACTCAAGGCATCAACATGAGTGGGAATCAGCTCAACAGCATAGGGTTTGGTTGCGTTTGGTATCCCATGTCTGGAGAGAGTTACAGGATTGGGAAAAAAGGAGAGGAGTGGGCAGGTTTTCACCACCAGCTGCTCTGGGGCTGGGGTGCAGCCTCGCCACAGACCAACCGGGACTCGATGTGAGGCAAAAGCTGGGAATGGGCATCATCTACCCTTCTGTGGAGGGCTTGAAAACCACTGGGCTCCAAGCTGTTGTTTTGACTCTCCATGACGTCAGAACACGTAGAAGGGAAGAAAAAATCATCAAGAATGAGAGTTGTTGATGAGTATTTTTCTTACAGAGAAAGAGAGACCTACCAGCTTTGACGTGACTTGCAGTTTCCTCTCCCAGGGCTGCTGGGAGACAACCTGGAGGGCTCAGAGTCCTCACCCATCAGCCTTTCTGTCCTGCACAGCTCTATTACAAACTCTCATTGTCTGGTGGTGATGGTGGGGCGTCCAACTCATAGCCACTCTGTACAGGGTGTCTAAGACTAAATCTTTATGGGAGCAGAAAACCTCATCTTTCTCCCACAGAACAGCTGGTAGATTCAAACTATTGACCTTGTGGTTAGCTTGTTGTTGTGATGTGCTGTGGAGTCAGTTCCGACTCATAGCAACCCTGTACAGGGTTTCCGAGGCTGTAAATCTTTATGGGAGCAGAAAGCCTCATCTTCTTCCCGCGGGACAGCTGGTAGTTTCTTACTGTGGTTAACTGTCCAGCTCAAAATTCACTACACTACCTGAGCTCTTTCTCATTTATTATTCCTGTTCCCCTACTGATGAACATTAGGTAGTTTTCAAGTTTTGCCGTAGTACAGAGTATCGTATAATTAACCTACCTGTCCATAGGTTTTTGTTCACGTCTGTAGGAATAATTCCTAAAACCCACTGGTGTCTACTCACTGCCAATTCACGGTGACGCTAAAGGACAGAGTGGAACTCTTCTATTGTCACTCTTGACAAGTGTAGACAGCCTCATCTTTCTCCCACAGAACTGCTGATACATTAGGGCTCCTCTTTATACAAAACTAGTTGTTAAATCAGAGAGATCTTTGTCTTAAGTCTTGTAACTGTGTAGCATCTGGCCCTATCAGGAGAGTAATTGGGATTGGTTGGGTACCGTCAACTTGATTCTGATTCCCAGCAGAATGGAACTGCCCCAGGAAGCACCTCAGGTCCTGGGTTTGATTCATCGTTACAAGAGCAGATCACCAGGTCTTTCTTCCGTGGGCCTGCTAGGTGGATTTGAATCACTGACCTTTCTGTTAGCAGCTGAGCATTTAACCATTATACTACCAGGGAGTAAGCAGATGTATGAAGGCATGACCATAGATGGCAGGATTGTCTCAGGGGTCCCGAGGCCCACTCAACCTTCAGGCACTGGGAGAAGGCAAAGATGGTGTCTGTCATTCATCTCTTGACCTCTGGTCCGCTCCTGCAGCTTTGCTTTAATCTTGTGTTATTTTGTTTCTGTCGACCTGGTGCCAAGGAGGCCTAGGGTGGTGCTATGGTTTTAGCACTGGACAGCTAACCACAAGGGTTCAAACCCACCAGCTATTCCTCAGAAACCCTGTACAGGGTTGCTGTGAGTCAGAACAATAATCGAGTCTCAAACCCAGTATCATCAAGTCCATTATTCCGACTCATGGGCACCCCGTAGGATAGAGTAGAGCTGCCCATAGGGTTTCCAAGGCTGTCAGGTGCTCGACGGCTAACCAAAAGGTTGGTGGTTTGAACCCAGCAGCAGCTCTGCAGAAGAAAAATGTGGCGCTCTGCTTCTGTAAAGACTGACAGTGTGGGACACCCCCGGGTTGTTCTGCTCTGTACAGTAGGGTCACCATGAGTGGGAATCAACTTGAAGTCTTTATGGAAGTACATGGCACGTCTTTCTCCCCAGGAGCAGCTGGTGGGTTCAAACCGCCAACCTGTCAGTTAGCAGCCAAGTGCTTTAATCACTGTGCCATCAGGGTGCTCTGTTTCGTCCAAACCCGCTGCCTTCGAGCCAATTCTGACTGGTGGCAGCTCTCTCTAGGACCGCATAACACTTCCCCTTTGGATTTCCACAACAAGGTCTTCACCAGAGCAGCCTCATCCTTCTCCTGCTGGGTTTGAACTGCCAACTCTGTGGTTAGCAAGCCACCACTTCACCCACAGCTGTCAGTGCCCCTTCTGCCTTGGATCAAACCCACCACCAGCGAGTCCATCTCAACTCATAGCAACCCTGTACTGGGTTTCCCAGACTGTAATCTTTCCCATAAAGATTTACAGCCTCGGAAACCCTGTACAGGGTCGCTATGGGTCGGAGTGGACTCAACGGCACTTAACAACAACAACATCGATATTTATGGAAGCAGACAGTCTCATCTTTCTCCCAAGGAACAGCTAGCTGGTGGGTTTGAACTGATGACCTGTAGGTTAGCAGCCCAACCCCTAACCCACAAGCAGTTGAATCAGAATCAGAAAGATTCCCGGGCCCCACTCTGAGAGATTCTGAGTTGGTGCATCTGGGCTGGGTCCTGGAAATTGGTTTCTCATCTGCAAAGGATGAAGGACATAGTGGTGTGTGAACAAGTCCCTGGTGGTATAAACTGTTGACTCTCAACACTAACTTAAAAGTTGCAGTCAGAGCCCACCCCTTGGCCCCACAGACCAGCCTGGCAGCATGCTTCTGTGAAGATTGCACTCAAGCAAACCCTGTGGGGCACTTCCTCTCTGTAACACACGGGGGCGCCATGATTTGGAATGAACTTGATGGCAGCAGGTTTGGTTTGGGGTCTGTGAAGCGAGTTACAGAGAGGAGCACAGAAAAGCCCGATACAGTGCCGGTCTCTAACACTGCCTCTTCCCGCAGGTTACAACCACCCTGCGCTCATAAAGCTCCTCCAACAGCCTCAGAACGTGGTAAGTCCCCAGGTGACGGACTCAGCTGCTTCCTCTGAATGGGCCCACGGTGGCAGCCTTTGGGAACATCCCTTCATTTATAAATGTCTGTCAGGTGCGCGTTCCAGTGGGGCCCTCCTCTCACTTGGCGTCTCTCCGACATCCACTTGTGCCTCTGCTTGGGCCCAGCTGGAAACTTCATGGCCTCATCTCCCCGTCTTCATTACTAGGGACCTATATCGCAGGTGGAGTGTCCCCTTTACCATGTAACATCACACGTTCACAGACCGCACACGCACCCCTTTGCTGTACCATCGCGACTTTCAACGTGAAGACAGTAGGTCTTTTCCACCCCTGCAGAGTCCTGGTGTGGCACTGTAGGATAAGCACTGGACCACAAGGTCAGTTTGAACTGCAAGGTGGGTGGTTCAAACTCACCAGCCGATCCTTGGAAGCCCTGTACAGGACAGATATGAGTAGGGACCGATTTGATGGCACTCAACGACAACAACAGAGAATTCATGAAAGAGATCCTGGTGGCGTACTTCGTTACGTATCAGGCCGCTTACTGCAAGGTCAACAGTTTGAGTCCACCAGTGGCTCCATGAAAAAAAGATGAGGCTTTCTGCTCCCTTAAAGAGTTACAGCCTTGGAAACCCTATACAGGGTCACTGAGTCGGGACCAACTTGACAGCACTTAACAAAAACAACAAGAGAATGCATTCATTGTAATCATGACCAGAATAAGAAACAGAAGACCCTTTTTGGCCCCCACCCAAGGACTATTCCCCCCACCAAGCCTACTCCCCTAACCAACAACAGTACATTTGAATTTTCCCTCTTACTGAATTCACATCAATGACATCATATACTGTATTATCATGTATGGCTGACTTCAGAGACTCACTCACTTCTGGGATTCACTGCAAGCCATTGATTTTCATTGCCTTGTCCTGGTGTGTGATGCTGTAGGATAAGCACTGGACTGCAAGGTTAGTTTGAACCACAAGGTCAGCAGTTCAAATCCACCAGTCACTCCTCAGAAACCCTATACAGGTTCACTATGAGTCGGAACCAATTCCATGGCACTTAACAACAACAAACAAGATAGCATTCAGTTGTGTTAAGAGACCACAGTTGATTAATCCATTCTACCATTAAGGGGCATTTGAGTGGCTTCCAACTTGGAGCTCATTCAAGTACCATGTTTTTTACACAACTAGTGTACACCGTATACGATTTACTGCAAACCACCCTTTTGCATTAGTTTCCCATGCACCCTATACTCATTAAATGTGTGTGCCTGTTGTTTACATGGGTGGCTCCTATGTGAAAATGTGGTCCATGTCTTTTGGTGAACATCATTAAATGCCTTTCTGTTGGGTACAAAGGTAAGAGCGGAATTGCCTAAGTCTGTGCATGTAGTTTGTACCTGTTTCCACACCTAGCAGCAGTGACCGGGAGCTTCCTCTAAGAAAGGCAGAGGAACAGGCTGACTCCCCAGCTTTCAAACTCTCCGCCTTTTAACTGGCACAGTCGGAAAAGCTTAGAACGAGCCGCATTCTCCTCTCTGAAGGGATGCCACCCCTTCCTGGGAGGGGCGTGCGGACGTTTTCTGCCTCTGGTGAACTGAGGGGCTCCAGGACCCCTGTAGAGAAAGCCAGCAAACTCCTGAAGGCGTCTGCTTGCAGTCAGAGCTGGAGTTTGTTTACGTTCAGAGCTTGCTTTGTTTCTAAACTTTGCATGGATCCCAGATGCCTCAGCAGTTGGTCCTGGAAAAAAAAAAAATGTGTCAACAAACCTGTCACACACATTTGCAGTATCAACTGCCTCCGGAGGCAGAATCTTCCGGAGGAACGCGTGACTTGGAGGTTCAGCGATTCTGATTTCGGGAATGGTAGTGCCTTACCCCCAAGAAGCTGCAAGCCACACTGTATCCTTCCTGACCCCTGACCACTCATCTCTCACCTAGCTGGGCACTAGCCACAGTCCTACTGCTCCTACTTGGATTTTTCCCAGCAGCCCCCCTCGCCCCCCTGTCTTACCGCCAAACACACTTCAAGCTACCAGCTGTAACCAGTTTAGACTCATCGGGTTTCCTTGGAGCAGCTTGTGGGTTTGAACTGCCGACCTTGTGGTTAGCAATCCAGTACTGATCCATGAATGCCATCCCAGGACACTGTAACCAGTGTTGGAGTACCCAGTAAGTAAGGTTAGCACAGCCGACTTGTGCTTTTACTGTTCTATAATGAATAAGGTCCCATTGGTCCACCACCTCAAAGATTCTGCTTATAGCTATGATGGCACTCTGTCTCTCCCCAAGCCCCATAGCACCTTCCAACAGAAAGTGTCCTTCTAAATGTACAGTCCAAAAAGGCAAAGCTGCTGCCATCAAATCAGTTCTGGTCACAGCCACCCTTTCAGACAAAGTAGAGCTCTTCAACAGGGTTATGAAGTCTGTCATCTTTTATAGAAGCCAAGTGCTGTATCTTTCTCCCATGGAGTGGCTGGTGGGTTTGAACTGCCAACTTTTCCCTTAGCAGCCAAGCACTTAACCACTGAGCCAGCAAGCCTCTGACCCAGTCAGCAAGATGCAGTGAAACCCGTGTAGAATTGTTCACTTACAGCTGAGTAAGCAAGCATAAGCAAGCTCGTGATCTGACTGCTCCAGCCTTCAGCACGCACCCCAAACGCCTCCACTTCCACACAAAGCCCTTTGCTGTGGGATCCTGCCCACTTCTCAAGCCTCACTTCTTGACATCTGTTCGGTCACTTGCTTCGGAGTGAATCCCTACTGTGTGTCGGGATTTGAACAGAAGACAGGGCTCCTGGCCTCAGGGCCTGTACTTCCGCCCAGCCACACTCTTCCAGGGGTTCCAAGGTAGTGCTGGAGTTGGTCTACTGGGATCCGGCTTGGGACTTGGTAAAAAGGAGCAGATTGCACCCAAAACATTATTGAAATGGTAGCCATTGGCCATAAGCTCTAAGACCCTGGGCATCACACTAGGTTTTCTGCTGACTGACTTCTTGGATCTTCGAAATACTTGGCAGGGGATTCACTCAGGTGGTGGTGAGGATTGCATTTTTCCCTCCAGGTCATTGAAGGCCCAAGAAAGTGGCGTCTGCACTCTTGGGAATCCAATCACCTCATCCTGAAACTCCCAACATAGTTGGTTCCCTTCTGCTGCTACAAACACTAGCCATGTCCCATAGCTGTCTCCAGATACATCTCATTATGTTGCCTACCTGTTCTAGAGTCATCCTTGGACATGGTCCATGAATGACGAGAGAAGTCCAGAACGCAGTGTTGTAGGCATGGCCAGGCCACATGGCAGCCTGTGTCCTCCGGGGCTTTCCCCCTCTGATTCAGAGTGCTGTTGATATCCCCACTGGGTCTCTGTAAGCACAAGGTCACTTACACCAAAGCCCTTTCTCCTCACACAGTACTCTCATATACTGGCTTGGGTGACAAGGATTTAAAAAACCTGCCTTCATTTGATTCTGCTGCCCGGTGTCCCACATAGCTTCTACTCTTACTGACACGCTTTGTCGAGCAAGTGAGCCACCCCCACGCCATTCCTGGGCCCAGATAGGCAGTAAGGCTGCCACCACCAGCTCGGTACTGCAATCTTCCTCCTCTGTGAGCCATGTCCCCATGATGATGCTGTTTGCTGTGACCTTGTTCTCCTGATGCGTCTGATTGCTTAGGAGCCTCGGAGACAGCTCAGGGCAAGAGATAAATGCCCCTTACTGCCCACCGGGTGGGCCAGGGTCTCCAGGTTGTGCCAAGCAAACATGTACCCAGCTTGAACATTTTCCAAGGGTGACCTCCTGGGTGTATGAGAAGTCAGCAAACCTGGGTTGGGATTCTGGTTCTGCCCCTTCTGTGTGACTTTGGGTCAGTTACTTGACCTCTCTGATCCTCATGACACAGCACTGAGGAGGATTAACTTCTCTCCCAGAGCAAGGCATAAATGGTTTGCATTTAGCTATTAACCTAAAAGTTGGTGGTTCTAACACATCCATTGTTGTTGTTAAGTGCCATCGAGTCAGTTCTGACTCTTAGCAACCCTGTATAGGGTTTCCGAGGAGCAGCTGGTGAATTTGCTGTTCAAACAGACTCTGCAGTCCAGTGCATTAACCCTGAGTGATACACCATCCATTAGCACCCTATAAGAAAGACCTAGCGAACAGCTTCCTTGAAGACTGTTGTTAAGTGCTGTCGAGTCAGTCCCAACTCATGTATAGGGTTTCTGAGGTGTGGCTTGTGAGTTTGAACTGCCAACCTTGTGGTTCAAACCAACCTTGTGTTCAAGTGCTTATCCTGCAGCGCCACATCAGGACTCTCCATAAAGGTTACAGCCCAGGAACTCTTATGGAATAAAGTTCTACTCTTGCACATGGGGTCGTTCGTTATGAGTTGGACTTGACTTGGCAAGGAGTTTGGTTTTGGGTTTTGAGTTGTGCTTTGTTTTGTTGAACCTGCTTTAGACCTTCCTTAGTGGTCCCAAAGCAGGAAAAAACATGGACTATGTTGCTGTTGTTGTTAGGTGCCGTGTTGAGTCCGTTCTGATTCATAGAGACCCCCCTGTGCACAGTGGGATGAAACACTGCCTTATTCTACGCCGTCCTCACAATTGTTAGGTTTGAGCCCACTGTGGTTGCCACTATGCCAATCCATCTCATCGGGGGTCTTCCTCTTTTTCACTGACTCTCCATTTTACCAAGCATGATGTCTTTCTTCAGGGACTGGTCCCTCCTGGTAATGTGTCCAAAGAATGAGATGAAGTCTACATCCTGGCTTCTGAGGAGCATTCAGGCTGAACTTTTTCTGAGACAGATTTGTTTGTTCTTCTGACCGTTCATGTACCTTTAATATTCTTTGTCAATACCATAATTCAAATGCATCTGTTCTTCTACGGTCTTCCTTATTCATTGTCCAATTTTAAAAATGCCGTGGCTTGAGTCCGGCACATGTTAGTCCTCAAACTATTGTCTTTGCTCTTAAACACTTTGAAGAGGTCTTTTGCAGCAGATTTGCCTAATGCAGTATGTCATTTGATTTCTTGACTGCTGCATCCATGAGTGTTGATTGTGATCCAAGCAAAATGAAGTCTTTGACAACTTCAATTTTTCTTCATTTATCATGATGCTCTTTATTGGTCCAGTGGTGAGGATTTTTGTTTTCTTTACATTGAGATGCAACCCCATACCGAAGGCTGTGGTCTTTGATCTTCATCAGTATTTTAAGTTCTCTTCGCTTTCAGCAAGCAAGGTTGTACCATCTACATATCACAGGTTGTTAATGAGTCTTCCTTCAATCTTGATGCCACATTCTTCTTCATATAATTTAGCTTCTCAGATTATTTGCTCTGCACACATATAGAATAAGTATGGTGAAAGGATACAACCCTGGTGCACACCTTTCCTGATTTTGAACTACTCAGTATCCCCTTGTTCTATTCTAATGACTGCCTCTTGGTCTATGTACAAATTCCTCATGAGCACAATTATATGTTCTGGAATACCCATTCTTCTCGATGTTACCTATAGTTTGTTATGAGCCAAACAGTCAAATGCCTTTGCATAGTCAACAAAGCACAAGTGAACATCTTTTTGGTATTCTCTGCTTTCAGCCAAGATCCATCTGACATCAGCAATGATATCCCTCATTGCACAGCCTCTTCTGAATCTAGCTTGAATTTCTGGCAGCTACTTGTAAATGTAACATTGCAAATATTTTTAAATTTTTATCAGTAAAATTATACTTACATGTGATATTAATGATATTGTTGGATGAGTTCTGCATTCCGTTGGATCGTCATTCTTTGGAATGTGCAGAAATATGGATCTCTTCCAATTGGTTAGTCATCGCATAGACGGGTAATGTCTTCAGCACTGCATCAGTTTGTTGTAATATTTCAATTTGTATTATGTCAGTTCCTGGAGCCTTGTTTTCCACCAATGTCTTCAGTGTGGCTTGGACTTCTCCCTTCAATACCATTGATTCTTGATCATAAGTTACCTCTTGAAATGAATGAAAATCAACTAATCTTTTTTGGTACAGTGACTCTGTATTCCTTCCATCGTCTTCTTTTTTAAAAAAAAAAAACAACAACACCTTTTTATTGTGAATTGAATGAAGGTTTGCAGACAAGATCATCAGCTTTACATTCAATGAATCATACACTTTGTTTGTTTCATCTCAGTGATGGCAACAACCATTGCCCCACTTCCTTCCTGTGATTAACTCGATAAAATATCCTCTTTCAAACTCTTACATATTTGTGGGGATGTATAAATATGTATATACCCCACTTTTCCTCCCATACCCATTCAGTCTGTGTCCCTGTCCATGCAGAACACTGTTGTTCCAATGTTGTGTATAGATCACCATTTACCTGTATCCATTGAGCCCTTGTGTACCTCCCTGTGTCTTCACCTGTCTCCATCATTGTTCTACCGCCCTCTCTCTTCTTGAATAATGCCCTCCCTGTCATCTGAGTGAACACGTGTGTACCCTCTAGCCTGTGAATTACTTTCCCTTCCCTCCCATCCCAGTAGCCATCAAAGAATGTTTCTTTTAGTATGAACACCTTTTTCTTGAGTTTTTACAATAATCGTCTCATACAATACTTGTCCTTTGTGATTGACTTATTTCAGTCAACATAATGTCCACCAGGTTCATCCATGTTATGAGATGTTTTGCAGATTCACCATTATTCTTCAGTGTTGCGTAGTATTCCATTGTGTGTATGTACCAAAGTTTGTTTATCCACTCTTCCATTGAAGAGTACTTAGGCTGTCTCCATCTTTTTGCTATTGTAAATTGTGCTGCACCGAACATCAGTGTGTGTCTGTCTACTCATGTCAAAGCTCTTATTTCTTGCCTTCCATTTTCTTTTGATGTTTCCAGCGTCATTCAATATTTTACCCATAGAATTCTTTAATATTGAAACCCTAGACTTGAGTTTTTTCTTCAGTTCTTTCAGCTTGAGAAAATCTGAACATGTCTTCCCTTTCGGCTTTCTAATTCCAGGTCTTTGCCCATTTCATTATAATTCTTGACTTTGTCTTTTCGGACCGCCCTTTGGAATTTTCTGTTCAGCTCTTTTACTTCCTCATTTCATCTAGTTGCTTTAGCTTCTTTACGATCAAGAGCAAGCTTCGAAGTCTCTTCTGAGATCCATTTTAGTCTTTTCTTTCTTTCCTGTCTTTTTAATGACCTTTTGCTTTCTTCATCAGTGATGTCATCCCACAACTCTTCTGGTCTTCAGCCATTAATGTCTAATGAAGAAAGCCTCTTCGTGAGATGATCTCTAAGTTCAGGTGGGATATACTCAAGGTTCAAACCCAGCCTCCAGTCCTTGGAAACTCTGTACATGGTCACTGAGTCGGATCCGACTTGATGGCACTTAGTGACAACAACGACAGTATAGTCATGGTTCTATTTTGGTTCTCGTGGACTTGTTTTTAATTTTCGTCAATTTCAGCCTGAACTTGCATGTGAGTGGTTGATGGCCTGTTCCACAGTCAGCCCCTGGCCTTGTTTTGGCTGAAGATACTGAGCTTCCCCATCATCTCTTCCCACAAGTATAGTCAATTTGATTCCTCTGTAGTCCACTTGGTGAGGTCCACTTTTATGTTAATGGTCCATGTTTATGCCTTTTATGTTGTTGAAAAAAGATACTTGCAATGGGGAAAATCATTGGCCTTGCAAAATTTTATCATGCTATCTCCAGCATTGTCTCGACCACCAAGGCCACATTTCCCAACTACTGATCCTTCCTCTTTGTTTCCAACTGTTGCAATGCAATCACCAATAATGATCAATGCATCCTGATTGCATGTTTGATCAATTTCAGACTGAAAAATTTGGTAGAATTTTTCAACTTCATCATCACGGTCTTTAGTAAATTTGAATAATTTACTAAGTATAATTTAGTGGATACATTTGAATACTGGTGCTATTAACTGTTCTTCCTGGTTAGCATGTGGATATTATCCTATCACAGACAGCATTGTGCATTCAAGATAGATCTTGAATGCTCTTTTTGACAACAAATACTTAGCCATTCCTCTTCAATTTGTTGTCATAGTAAACCATTTGATTGATAATCTGATTCAAAATGGCCAATTCCCTCCATGTTAGCTCACTAATGTCTAGAATATTGATCTTTATGCATTATTTCATTTCATTTTGGACAACTTTCAATTTTCCTAGATTCATACTTCATACATTCCGTGTTCTGAGCATTAATGGATATTGGCAGCTGTGTCTTCTCATTTTGAGCGCATGAACTTTGCTCCATTCCCATCATTGAAGTCAGCCCTGTTTGAGAAGGCAGCTCTTCCCCAGTCATCCTTCAGTGCCTTCCGACCGGAGTGACTCGTCTTCTGGCACTATGTCTGCCAGTGTTCTGCTAATGGCTGCCCATTCAGAAGTGGTCTCTGCTTCTCCCTAGTCTCTGTTACTCTGGGAGCTCCACTGAAACCTGCCCACCATGAGTGATCCTGCTGGTATTTCACATGCTGGTGACATAGCTTCTAGTATCTCACCGGCACACAAGCCACCACAGAAGGAAAAACTGATTGACAAGTGGTGGAACTATAGAATAGAATAGAACATAATATTATAACCAGGAAATTGGCATTTAGCCTTTTTTTCAATCCAGAGAAATCTCAGTTTATTGCTCTGAAAGTTCAGGAAAAACCTGTTACCTGGCAGCACCATTCAGCACCTATTTGAATACTGAAAGTGCCATGGGCTGCCAAAAGAACCAACAGATCTGTGTTGGAAGAAGTGCAGCCAGAGTGCTCCTTGGAGGCCAGGATGGCCAAACTTCATCTCTCATACTTCGGACATATTATCAGGAGGGACCAGTCGCTGGAGAAGGATGTCATGCTTGGTAAGATGGAGGGTTAGAGATAAAGAGGAAGACCCCCAGCGAGATGGATTGGCAAAATGGCAGCATCAATGGGCTCAGGCGTGGCAACGATAGTGAGGTTGGCCCAGGATCGGGCAGTGTTTCTTTCTGCTGTGCATAAGGTCACCATGAGTCGGTACCCACTCGATGGCACCTAACAACAACAACAAGAAATAATAAAGAAGAAGGAGCTCTGATAGCATAGTGATTATGAGTTGGGCTGCTAACCTCAAGGTCAGCAGTTCAAAACTACCAGCGGTTCCGCAGGAGAAAGATGAGGCGTTCTGCTCCTGTAAAGATTTACAGCCTCGGAAGCCCTGTACAGGGTCGATATGAATCAAAACCAACTCCATGACACATACCCACCAAACCACCATAGTGCAGTGGGCGGTGACCTGGACGGTGTGGGGGGCACTTGGGCCCTGGAAGTCACTCTCTGTCTTCTGGTGTTTTTGCAGAGCTCATTCATCAACAGGCCTGCCCTCGGGATCCTGCCCCCAGAGAACTTCGTGGAACAACTCAAGGAGTCGTTGCTCTCGGTGAGGCCCTTGGGGCCCCAGGCACCCCACTTCTGTGCTGTCTTTCTGTTCTTCTCCAGGGGAGGGAAGGAGTGGATTGAGACCCAAAAGAGTGAAGGCCTTGGCTATACTGCTCCTGCTTTCAGGAAGAGTATTTTAAATGTTCTTTTTGAAGAAGGGATTCCCTGAGTGCAGGAAGAAGAGCTGGGGAAATGACCTCCCCCAGGCCAGGAGCCTGGCCTGTGTTTTGTAACTGTGTCTCTTCTCACTGATTAAAGCAACCCGGAGCCTCCACTGCCCACCCATAAAACATGGGTGTCCAAGAAAAGACCGGCAGTGGTGTTTACGATGCCCAGGGTTGTCTTTGCTCTCCTTCCTGTCCCAAGCTTGACTCCTCCACTCCCAGAAGAGCCTTGAGTCCCCCTTCCAGTCCATTTCCTCCCACCCCTCTAGCTGGAGGCCCAGAACTGGCCAGTGCAGGACCCAGCTCTAGGGAAGGGTCAGAACTCACAGCTCTGTGTCCCTCCTGGTAGGTGGCTCCCAAAGGGATGTCGCAGATCATCACCATGGCCTGCGGTTCCTGCTCCAATGAGAATGCCTTCAAGACTATCTTCATGTGGTACCGGGTGAGGCTTCGGGGCATGCGAGCCCACACACATGCGCGCGCGCACACACACACACACACACACACACACAGGTTCTCACAGCCCCAGCCCAAACACGCTCACCCTGTCCCATTGCTCATTACAAATGGCTAGAGTGTTGGACTTCGGTGACCCTGGTCAGTTTCCAGGGTGTCAGACTGACTGATGTAAAGATGCTTTCCCCCGGTAGAGCATCCACCATCTCCACGGAACTTGGTTATTGCTAATAGGGAATCAGTGCATCGTGTGGACGTATCCGCTGATGTCACTGCAGCCCAGCTGGCCACCCTCTGCCTCAGTGCCTGCATCTAATGATGGGAGGTGCGGTGAGCCCGTGCATTGACTCTTGAGAAAGCGTTGTCGGGAGGAAATGGCGAGTCAGACCTCTTCATTCCCTCAAGCATCTCTAAGTGGCTGTTCTCTCCTGGTTTCTCAGAACAAGGAAAGGGGTCACGCGAGCTTCTCCAAAGAGGAACTCGAGACCTGCATGATCAATCAGGTAAGTGCCCCTGGGCCCTGCTGGCACCGAGCCCACCACAATTCCCCTCCTCCAGTATGAGAGGCCCCTGACCAACCACCCCCCGACCCTTTGTTGATGAGCTGAGGGTCGTCTCCTGAGCAGCTTCACCAGCATCCCAGGACCACTGCCTGGATTTGACAGGTCTAAAGAGACCAGGAAATCCTGGTGTGGCGCTGGGGGCTAATGCGTCAGATTGCAAAGTCCTTTGAACTGCAAGGTCGGTGGTTCAAGCTCACCAGCTGCTCCTTGAAAACCCTATACAAGGTTGCTATGGGTCAGAATCGACTTGACAGCACTTAACAACAACAGCAAGGAGACCAGAGGAGCCCTGGTGGTCCTGTGGGATAAGCACTGGACTCCTAACCACAAGGCCGGCCATTCAAACCCACCAGCTGCTTCATGGGAAAACGATGAAGCTCTCTGCTCCCGTAAAGACCCAGCACTCTGTTGGGTCACTATGAGTCCGAATCGACTCCAGGGCATTCGGCATCCCCGAATGGTACAGCTCATTAAGCACTTGACTACCAACTGGAAGGTTGGAGGTTTGAGACCATCTAGAGATGCCTTAGGAGAGAGGTACTATCTGCTTCTAACAAAGCAGCTATTGCAAATCCTGTGGGCCATAGCTCTACTCTGACACACACAGGGTCACCTCACCAGGAGTCAGAACCCACTAAATAGCAACCGGTTAACGAAGGAGGTTATGAATCTAGAGAGAACTGAGGACGCTCACATAACTGTATGTGCGCACCAGGGCGTTGTCCATCATCCCTCTGACCTGGGTAGGAGCAGTGATGTGAGAGGGACATCCAAGGACGGAGAGCAAGTCATTCAATGTAGGGCTGCAAATGGGGCCCCCGCAGTTCACAGAGGCACCCAAGAAGCCACTGTTGGGGAACCATGATGGGGAACCAAAGAGAAAACCTGATAAATAGGATTCCACTCCCCTGCTTCAAGAGCAGCTACCATTTCCTGGTTTATGTGCAGAGGATGGGGTGGCCATTAAGGTTTAAACTAAAGCTCTTACAGCTTAAAAAAAAAACAAAAGCCACTGAGCTTTTGATGCTGCTGTGTGCAGCCACCGAGTTCTGCAGCAGAAATAGATGCACAGGGTTTACTCTTGGTGTGGAAACATGCATGTTGGAATATCGTGAAAACGAGCAACACCTATCAAAAAAATCCTAGAAAGAATCGGCTAACGCGTTTACGTGGGTTGCCCCTGGGTATTGAGACTAAGGATTTTTTTCTTTATGCTTTCTTAGTGTTTGGCATGTCTCTTTCTAATCCTGCCTCTGAGTGTTAGCATATGTAGTCCATACCTTCCTTCCTGTGTACACAGCCCACTGCTGTGGAATATCCCACTCGCAGTGACCCCTTGTGACGACAGAGAACTGCCCAGTGTTTTTCTAGGCTATCTTTACCAAAGCAGATTGCCAGGTCTTGCTCCCGCAGAGCCCCTAATGGGTTTGAACCGCCAACCTTTCAGTTAGCAGCCAAGTGCTTAACCTCTTAATCACTGTACCACCAGGGCTCCTTCTAGCTGTACAAATCTACATCAATTTAAGCTTTTTCTTTTTTCTTGCCATTTTTTCCCATAAAAATGAATTGTATCCTGCCTCTTTCTCTAATTGTAGGGTTTGTTCTCCCTTGATATCCATGGTATGCTGGTACATCAACATTTTGAAGCGTAACTCCTCATTTTTAATGGCTGCATCCAAATATGTGTAATAATGTGAGTCCTGTTGTGGTGCTGTCGGATAAGCACTGGACTGCTAACCACAAGGTTGGCAGTTCAAACCCACCAGTTGCTCCTCGGGAACCCTAACAGGATCACTATGAGTCAGAACTGACTCTATAGTGCTTAACAACAACAACATATGTAGAGATCACGATGGCTCCATAGGATAAGCACTGGGCTGTGAACTATGAGGTTGGTGGTTTGAGCCCACCAGCCGCACTCTATAAGAGGAATACAACGCTTTCTGCTCCCATAGACTCAAAAAGCTTCAGAAACCCTATGCAGGATCACTATGAGTCAGGACCAACATGTGTATATATACATATATACACACATGAGGGAGCTTCAGACAGTTTGTAGAAAAATCAAATGAAAAGATAATGTAATTTTCCCAATCCTTTTGGAAGCCTTGTCATAGATTACATTTAGAATCTGGAAGCAAAATGAAACAATGCCAAGAAGGAGTTCTGGAATTGGAGGGAGTTTTTCAGCCCTCTCCACAGAGACTAGAAGGAGTCCCGATAGCTCCATGGGTTAAGCATTGGACTGCTAACCTCAAGGTCAACAGCCGCTGAGTTAACATAGGAGACTGTCTGCTCCCGTAAAGATTTACAACCTTAGGAACCCTAGAGGCAACAGTTCTGCTCTGTCCCATAGGGGCGCTGTGAGCTGGATTTGGGGTTTGTCCTCCGGAGACCAGCTGGGGTGGCATGGGTCAGCAACAACACTGGGAGTGGGGCTGTGTCCGTTTCTTGAGGCCAGAAAGAGACTAGGAATCCTGACCCCAAGAGGCAGCTGCCACAGGAGTAGAGGGAGGTGGGGTCCTGTCCTCCCACCCTACCCTCCCCCCCCCCCAAAGACCCAGCTGACCGCTTTGAGCAGTTTGGGCATTTCCAGTGAGGGGCCCAGCAGAATCCTGTGGGGCCCCCTGAGTGCTGGGAGGGCAGTGCAGAGTGTGAGGGGGTTGGAGAACAGGCCAGACAGATGCTGGCAAGGAGGAAAGTAGAGGACTCTATGTATGCTTGCCCAGTCCTTGTGGAGAAAGACCTTTAGCTGCCACTGGAGAAAATGGGCCTATTCTTCACAACTCTGAGAAGCCAGAAGTTCAGATACTGATGTGAAATCTCTTAATTTTTCAATCTAACCTTATTTTTTTTCTTTTTTAATGTGAGCAATTAGTCTATGGACTAGATATTATCTGCAAAGGTCCAGTTTGTAACTTATGCCTGAAAAGAAACTCGTAGGTCTTTTGACCCACCTTAACGTCTCCCTAGAATGTTTTGTGAACGATCTTGGCATTTATCTAGAATGTTCTATGGCCAACCTTGGCATTCTTCTAGAATGTTCTATGACCAACTTCAATGTTCCTCAGGAATTTTCTGTGACCAACCTTGGTATTCCTCTAGAATGTTCAGTGATCGACTTGGGTGTTCATCTAGAATGATCTGTGGCCAACGCTGATATTCTTCTAGGATGTTCTGTGACTGACTTGGGTGTTCATCTAGAATGATCTGTGGCCAACATTGATATTATCCTAGAATGTTCAGTGACCGACTTGGGTGTTCATCTAGAATGTTCTGTGGCCAACATTGATATTCCTCTAGAATGTTCAGTGACCGACTTGGGTGTTCATCTAGAATGTTCTGTGGCCAACATAGATACTCTTCTAGGATGTTTTGTGACCAACTTGAGTGTTCTCTACATTTGTGGAGGCAACAATAGAGTCCCCAGTTCTGACATCTGTGACTGATAATATCCTTTATTTCCTGGTTCTAGGCCCCCGGGTGCCCCGACTACAGCATCCTCTCCTTCATGGGCGCGTTCCATGGGAGGACCATGGGTAAGGAAGGACCAGCATGATCCCAGGGTGGGGGGTGAGAGTAATGTTAGCAACAACAACAGCGGCCTTTTATCTCACACTGGGCGTTTATGCATCTTACCGCCTCGATTCCACACAGCATCTCTGCCGAGTGGGAACGATCCCACTTTGCAGATGTGGAAGCAATGAGGGAATGTCCCAAGATCATCCGATAGCAGAACCAGGATTTGATTTGAACCCTTATCTTGTCCTCAAGCCTGTGCCTCATCATTGATAAATCAGAAATCACACGTGACCACACACACACACACACACACACACACACACACACATTAAGGGTTCCAGGTTTCACTTCAGCTTCGGGATATTGCTTTAACATCTGGGCGGGAGACTCTCGGGCACCAGGCCACCGGCATGTAGCAACTGAAATGCCCGTCTCCTTTTCTAAGACTGCTCACCCCATTCCCTAAGCCGAGCATCCGCCTTTCTGTTTTGTGGACTCAGGTTGCTTGGCGACCACTCACTCCAAAGCTATTCACAAGATTGACATCCCTTCCTTCGACTGGCCCATTGCACCATTCCCACGGCTGAAATACCCACTGGAAGACTTTGTGAAAGAGAACCAACAGGAAGAGGCCCGCTGCCTGGAAGAGGTAACATCGGGTCCCCCCAGTTCTCCCACACCCATAGCCCGGCTCACTAACCTCACCAGCCTAAGACTCAGCCCAGGAGACAAGAACCACACAGAATTTATCTGGGGAGCTGTGTCATCCCCTAAAGGGAAGTAGAGACCGAGAGGCCTCGTGTCACTCTGTCCCCCACTGGGATATACTCCTATGTTGCTGTTGTTGTTGTTAAGTGTCGTGGAGTCAATTCCAACCCATAGTGACCCTGTATAAGGTTTCCGAGGAGCAGCTGGTGAACTTGAACCACCGACCTTGTGGTTCAAGCTGACCTTGCAGTCCAGCACATTAACCCACAGAACCACACCAGGACTCCAATAGGGAGAGATATGGGTTAGCTATCATCTGTCACCCCACTTCTGGTACCAATTTCTGTCTCATTTAAGTGTCTTTTGGGGCAAGTTACAAGGGCTCCAAACTAAGAGAGTTTATTGAAAGAACACATCAATCCTCTTCTGAAGCCGAGGGGTACTTTGAAGGTTGCAGTGGGGGCAGGGGAGAGAGTGCATTGCAGCCCGAGCCCACCACTGCTGTCTGTGGACTCTGACTCAGTGACCCCATCGTCCTGTGTAGAACTGTCCGTAGGGTTTTCGAAGACTGTCAGTCGTCATGACAGCAGGCTCCCTCATTTCTATCCCAGGGAGCTGTTGGTAGGTTCAAACTGTCAACCTTTTAATTAGCAGACAAGCACTTAACACTGTGTCACCCAGACTCCCTGCAACCAGAGCAGCCCCCTTTAATGTGTCCCATATAAGACTCTGGGAGGATTCTGTCGCTGGGAGAAAAAAATGTCTTTAGATTTGGATCTGACCCGAAATAAGGCCACTGGTCTACTTCTTGGGCTCATCATTTTTATTCAATCAATATTTCTTGAGAACCTACTAGGAGTTGAGCAAAGTTCTAGGTGCTAGGTGCGTAGTAGTAAATAACGTTTGGAATCTTAGTGTGGTGCTGTGGGATAAAGTGTCGGTTTGAACCACAAGGTCAGCAGTTCAAGCTCACCAGCCACTCCTTGGAAACCCTATACAGGATTGCTATGGGTCGGAACCAACTCAATGGCACTCAACAACAACAGTAGAAATATCATGAGAACCACATACATAATTAGAGCTTTTCTGGAAATTACATTTTTCAAAAACAAAAGACCAGAAGACCTAGGTGGTGCCCAGCTACTGCTCCTAACTGCTCTAGAAGGTTACAAAGGAAATGAGTAAAATTAATTGTAATAATTTATGGAACTCGGTCTCTCCAGTAGTGTTATTTCAGCATCTCCTTTTATTTTTAAGTTAAAAATACTTCCTGACTTCTTGTTAAGTCTCTGGGGTCCTGTGTGTGTTCTACACTTTGGATACATGGGGTTTGGCGTACCCACCTTCTACATGCTCAGTCACAACCTGGGGCTCGGGACCACTGTATTGGAGAGTGCAGGGTGGGTGAGGTGGAGAGAAGGAATGGAGCAAACAAGAACATAGTCAAGTACTGTAATTTTTGCATATGACACACCCATGCACATAGCACATACAAGGATCTCACACTTGAGAGGGGTGCTCAGTTTGCAAAAACCACATACCGCACGTGTTATTTACATAAAAACATGGCAATGAAAAATGACAACCAATGATCCTAAAGTAAAGACGGCACGTGAGCCCTGGGAATGAGAGGCAGAGACCTGGCCAAACCATGTGACCCAGGCGCTCCATTCTTGAACTGTGTGTAACTATGATGGCACCGCGGTTAAACATGGGGCCACTAACAGAAAGGCTGGTGGTTGGAAGCCATCCTGCGGCTCCAAGGGAGAGAGAGCTGGTGATGGAATCTGCTCCCACAAGGATGCCAGGCTAGAATACCCAACTGCACACTTCTCCTCTGCCACTGAGGCTCCCACTTGGGAGCATCAAACCATCAGTAAACAAAGGATCACCATTTCTGAGCTTTGTCTTTGTAAGACGCCACCCACTGTAGAACAAGCGTTGAAGGAATACATAATAACAGAGAGATGAGAGGCTTCATTCAAGCAGCCACCGCAGCTCGGGATGTTTGTACCCCTGTACTACATTACCTTGTTCCATCCTCTCCACGGCCCCGTTAGGTAGACTCCGCCTGCCTCCCCAGATTACAAGTCAGGAAAGTGACACATCAGACAGCGAGTTATGAGATTGTATCCCCCACAGGGGCCAGCACCAATGCTAGGTAGGACAGGTACCCATCCGCACCTGTGGCTCCTAACGGAAAGTGCACACCAGCAGACTTCCAGTATATTTCAGGGGGTCCGTGGGGGCCGCTGACTCTGCATGCCAATGTCTCCTCTCCCCTGGCACTCAGGTAGAGGATCTGATTGTGAAATACCGGAAGAAGAAGAAGACGGTAGCAGGGATCATTGTGGAGCCCATCCAGTCCGAGGGCGGAGACAACCACGCCTCTGATGACTTCTTCTGGAAGCTGCGAGATATCGCCAGGAAAGTCAGTGGACTTGTGGGGTTGGATCAGGCTGGGGCCCTGGGCTAGCACACTTCTAATTCCCGGTCCTTGTCAACCTCCATCTATACAAAGGGTGTCTGTCTGTCAGTCTCCTGGTAGAGGGTGGAGTGGAGGTGGGCTCGGTGGGGTCTCCCTGAATTCTTATTGCAAAATCAGCCTCCACTCAATGAAGATATTTCTAGAAGGCCTCAGCTCCCACCTTCCCCTTCCTACTCGTCTTTTCCCCACATGTGCTTCGTACTCAGGGGATACACAATGAACAAACATGTGAATATCAGGTATCTATATTCATATGGTTTAACTGACCCGCCAAACCTGTGATGTCACCCACAAGTTGATTTAAAGCACAAATACTAATACTAGTCTGGCCGTAGCAGAACTGACAAACATCAGTCCTGGCCTCACCGTTGGCACACGTTTCCTTAGCATGAGAGGAAGCTGAGTGTGTATCTTGCATTGCTGCTATTCAGCAGAAATTGATGTCCTGGTTTGGGTCCAGCTCAGCAGTCTCAGGGAAACACTCCCGAGTGCTGGTTGGAACTTCCCTGCTTCAGTGTTTGGTTTCATTTTACTTTTATAACTGTAGAACACAGGGTGGGTTGTTCAGAAAGCAGTGAATATTTGGCTGGACTCGGGACTCGGGCCTGGCAGCTTGGTCCATGAGGTGGGTGTGGGTCTCCAGCCTCCATGGGGTGTTAATGTCTCCCTCATCTCTCTTCGGCCCACCCAGCATGGCTGTGCTTTCTTGGTGGATGAAGTTCAGACGGGAGGGGGCTGCACAGGGAAATTCTGGGCCCACGAGCACTGGGGCTTGGATGACCCAGCCGACGTCATGACCTTCAGCAAGAAGATGATGACTGGGGGCTTTTTTCACAAGGAGGAGTTCCGGCCAAATGCTGTGAGTCCGGGACCCTCCCTTCTCTCCTCACCCAGGGCAGAGGGAGGTGGATGAGCATCCCATTCAGACTGCGTGTTCTTTCTGAGAAGCAGGGAACTGAGCCACAGACGTCTCCTAAGACCCAGGTCTTGCCCCTTTATCAGCCAAGGTTATTCGAAGTCTCTCTGAAGGCCAGGAGATGCAGTGACCCACTGTGGTCTCCCCCATCATTTCACTGTATAGACGATAAAATTGTTCCTTCTGTGTATTTTCAGTCCTGACAACATTTGTAATAGAGTGGGTGCTATATTTTATCTACTACTTGACTAATGAGAAATCAAGTACAGCAAGTAAGTGATCCAAGATCATACCAACTGTAAATAACAAAGCCCGGATTTAAACACAGAACCCATAGTGTTAACCACGACACTGTACGTGTACAGACAGACTCTCATATACACACACACAAACACAATCTTCAAGGAGCCAGGATCTACCCTTCCACCATTCCTGAATGTAGCTTCCACCCTCAGAGTTGCCTCAGGGCCCAAGATAGCTACTGGAGCTCCAGCCCTCACATCTCAATTCTAGGCATTTAGGAAGGAAGAAAGGAGAGCTGGACAAAGGAAGAAGACTCCTTCTCTTTAGCAGCCTTCTCAGAAATCCCACGTAACACTTCCATTTACACAGCATCAGCTAGAAGCTGGTCCTATGAACACCTCTTAACTACAGGGAGGCCAAGAAACATCTTTTTTTTGTTTTGCTTTAATTTAAGATTTTTATTTTGGATTGAGTGAAAGTTTACAGGGCATATCATCAGTTTTACATTCAACAAATCATACAACTTGTTTCATTACAATGATTATAATCCCCTCCATGTACCATCAGTTAACAGTATTTCTCTCTATTCACTTTAGCTTTTTAAAAAACAAACAAACAAACAAAAAACACTCAGGCATATATTATAATTTACATCTCCAAAGGGCACATTCTGTAAGTCTGCCTCCTGGCCACCAGCTCTTAGTCCTCCTATGGGGCTGGCAGGGGCCGCAAGAGAGAATCAATGAGGTACAGTGTGTTGCCCACCTAGCCCTCAGTCAGAGCTTCACTCCTGCTGGAGACAGCATGAGGTGGGCCCTTCCGGGTGTGGCTGTGTACAAACCCTTCCTGAAACCCTATAACTCATTCCAGCCTTACCGGATCTTTAACACCTGGCTGGGGGACCCGTCCAAGAACCTACTGCTGGCCGAGGTCATCAACATCATCAAACGGGAAGATCTCTTGAATAATGCAACCCACGCAGGGAAGATCCTGCTCACAGGGCTGCTGGATCTCCAGGTAGCAGCCCCAGCCACCACCCACCCACCCCCACCACTCCTCCAGCCGTCCTTGTTTACCCTTCTCTGCGTCCACGCCCCCAAGGCGAGCACTTGCTGCTCCAGCCATTCTGAGTGGTTCTCCTGCTTTTGACCTCCCAACCTTTCCATCCCTTAATTCCAGACTCCTGGTGTGGTGCTGTAGGATAAGCACTGAACTGTTGACCACAGGGTCTGTGGTGCAAACCCAGCAGCCATGCATTGGAAATCCTAGAGGGCGTAAAGAGTTGGAACCAACTTAACCGCAACATCCCAGTTCCAGCCCCCAGCCCCTATCTCTTTATCTGTGAAAACCAACTTCAAACACCCCTCCTTTGACAAGCCTCCCTAAACACCATTCGTCCCTTGGCCCTTGATGATATGTTCGCTGGTCCCACATCTACCACCTTGTCTTCTCGTTCTATAGCCTGCAAGCCGCATAGACTGTATTTTTATTGTTGTTTGGGTAAAAGTTTACAGAGCACATGAGTGTCCCATTCAACAGTTTCTCACATTTTGTTTTGGTGACATTCGTTACAGTCCCCCTACTCGTCCCGCTTTCTTCTTGGGTCCCCATTTCTATTTGTCCTCTCTCTTTTCTGAGCTCTCTTTTTAGGCAAATGCCCTATGTTGTTGTTGTTGTTGGGTGTCATTGAGTCGGTACCAATCCATAGCAACCTTATGCACAGCAGAATGAAATACTGCCTGATCCTGGGCCAACCTCACCACTGTTGCCATGCTTGAGTCCATCGATGCGGCCACTTGGTCAATCCATCTCATTGGGGGTCTTCCTCTTTTTCTCTGACCCTCCACCTTACCTTACATGATATCCTTTTCCATTGACTGGTCCCTCCTGACAATATGTCCGAAGTATGAGTGACAAAGTTTGACCATCTTGGCCTCCAAGAAGCACTCTGGCTGCACCTCTTCCAAAACGGATCTGTTGGTTCTTTTGGCAGCCCATGGCACTTTCAATATTCTCCAACACCATAACTCAAAGGCATCGATTCTTGCCCTATGGGTCAGTCTTAAATTTCCTACTGGCCATCTTAAAAGGGAAGTCCTAGTGTGGTGCTGTAGGATAAGCACTAGACCACATGGTCAATTTGAACCGCAAGGTCGGCAGTTCAAACCACCAGCCATTCCTCAGAAACCCTACACAGGGTTGCCACAGGCTGAACCCAAGTCGATGGCACTTAACAAAAAGTTAACGTCTTAAAAGTAAAAAAAAAAAAAAAAGATGGAGGTGAAATTAATTTTAAAAGTTTACTTACCCCGCGATAGCCAAGATAATGGAGTCCTTGGGTAACTCTATAGGATAGTCACTGGACCGCAGGGTTGCCCTGAGTTGGAACTGACTCAACTGCACTTCAACAACAACAGCTAAGATACTGTCACTTCAGCATATGTCAGTCATGCAAAAATCATGTTGTTAGGATGGTTAGCTTCAATTTTCAACTCTCGGCAACTCCATGGGACAGAGTAGAACTGTCCCCTGGGGTTTTCTAGGCTGTCATATTTATAGATGTAGATCACCAGGTCTTTCTTCATCCTGCAGAACTGCTGGGTAGGTTTAAACTGCCAACCTTTTGGTGAGCAATCGAGCTCCCTTTTCTTGCGCGAAATCTTCTAAATCCAACGTGTGTGAACGAGTAAAAAATTATCCGCACTCTGTTATATTAAAACACCACAGCTGGTGACAACATTAAGCGTGCACATGAAATGATTCTGTCGAACAGACAAGTGTTAGTGGATTCTGTGGCAAATCATTTGCCAACCAGCCATGGCTCTGCCTGTGAAATACTCCACGACAGACTCGGGTTTCGAAAAGTTTGTGCAAGATGGGTACAGAAAAAACTCACGGAAGAGCTTAAAAAGAAACGTTTGGACATCTGCAAACAAAATTTAGACAAGATACTTGAAGGAAAGTAAAAGTTTCTTTAAAAAATCGTTGCTGGTGACAAGACACAGTTTCATCACTATGAGCCTGAGCGTAAATGGCAGGGTGTAGAATGGAAACATCTTCAATCACTGACCAAGAAAAAGCTCCAAAGTCAACATTCAGCTGGAAAACTGGAACACTATGAAGAAACAGTTCAACAATCAACATTGCTCATTACTCACTGAACAGCTGAGGCCTAAACTTTGGATTCAATGCAGAGGACTACTATCCAAAGACATTGTGATCTTGCATGGCAATGCACGTCCACACACCTCTGCCCACACTGTTGACACTCTGCATACACTTCATTGTGAGGTGTTAAAGCATTCTTCCAAAAGTCCTGACCTTGCTCCATCGGAAAGCAGCCCTGTGAGGATGAAGATTCGCCTCTGATGAAGAAGTGAAGACAGCAGTGCATTTGTGGCTCACAGCTCACTAAAACATTTGTTAATAAGGGAATGCGAAAGCTTGTTGACAGATGGACAAACTGTATTGGAAAGTAAGAAGATTACATTGAAAATTATGCATTTGTCTTTTCTAAAGTTGATTAAAGTAAATTCTGCAGCCAGTGTGTGGATAATCTTGGGCTCACCCTCATCTGTTACTCTTAAGCACATCTCAATCTGGACTGACTGACCAGTCTTCAACAGCCGTGTGTGGCCCACGGCTGCCTCCCCGAACAGCTCAACTCTATCTTATTACTATTTGTCTTTGCCTTGCCCAACACTCGGAGCCCTGGGGGGCATAGTGTGTGAAGATTGGGCTGCTGAGCACAAGGTCAGCAGTGTAAACCCATCCTGGCCACTCTTCCAGAAAAAGATGAAGCTGCCTAGGGAACCCTAAAGAGCAGTTCTAGTTCTCCTCGGTCCTACAGGGTCGTTGTGAGTAGGAACCGACTCGATGACAGTAGGTTGGGTTTGGGGTTTTTGGCTTTAGCCCAACACTCCCCCGCCACACACACAGATGTTATTCCTTAAGTGTGGGGTGAGGACTTTTGGGAGGACAAAGGAAACCATTAGAGGAACTCCCCCATGATGCCTGGCTAGAGCCCAGACAGCAGCTTTGCTCATCCCCTCTCCCCACTATAGGCCCGGTACCCCCAGTTCATCAGCCGCGTGAGAGGGCGAGGTACCTTCTGCTCCTTTGACACTCCCGATGAATCCGTACGGAATAAACTCATTGTAATAGCCAGAAACAAAGGTAAGGGACTGGGAGGGAATGAAATAGAAGGGAGACAGTGGGCTGAAGGAGGATGGAGATTGGCGGGGGTGATGCTGGGCAGGAGGTCTTGTGAGGCTCACCTCCCATTGCCCGTGGCCTAGCTTCTCCTGAGAGCTGTGGGAGCCACTGTGGTCTGAAACGGGGAGTAACATGGTCAGCAGAGACCAGTGCCCAGGCTAGTAGCTAATCTTCTCCCTATGTTTCCTGGAACCCCAGCAGTGGTCCTGAAGGCAGGGAGGAGGTACCCATTTTTTAAATGAGAAAACTGTGCCAAATAACCACTGAGTGTGGCACTGTAGGAGAAGCATTGGAAGCTAACCAGGAGGTCAGTGGTTCAAAGCCACCAGCCGCTCCTTGGAAACCCTGTACAGCAGGGTTTCTGCCAAAACTTATAACGTCATTCTCAGGACACACAAAATTATCAACTTAAAAATGATCCTACTGCATTTGGTCAAAGATTTCATTAACTCATCCCTAGGCACTACCGGATAATGAGCTGGACTTCACAGTCACTTTGAACCATGAGGTTGGCAGTTCAAACTCAGCCAGCCACTCCTCAGAAACCCTGTGCCGGCTCGCTGACTCCACGGCACTTAACAGTAACAATAACTTGTTGGTTGGAACTGTGGTTGCCTTGGCAGGGCCAGACCAAAGGATTTCACAAGCCTTGTATGGCCCACGGGCCGGACACTCCCTATCCCTGCTTTTCAGGGTCGCTATGAGTCAGAACCGACTCAACAGCACTGCACAACAACCGCTAAGATAATTCCTGGTGTGGCATTGTAGGATAACCTCTAGACCGGTAACCAGAAGGTTGGCACTTCAAAGCCACCAGCCACACCTTGGGAGCCCTATACAGTGTCACTGTGCTTCAGAATCAACTCAATGGTACTTAGCAACTAAGATTGAGCCCTGGTGTGGTGCTGTAGGGTACACACTAAACTGTTAACCACCTGGCACTTAATAACAATGACTAAGACAAGGCACCTCAGTTGTGCTGCCCTTAAGCGGTGGCTCTGACCCTTATCCAAACTTACGAGATTTTTTTGTTTATAAATTTTGCTTCCATACCACATCAAGAGTTTCTGGAAGGCAAGAACTCATCTCAGGATTCCTCTGTCAGCAGATCTAGTTCAGGGGCAGTAGAATGGACTTCAAGGAATGTAGGGAGGTGGGAAAGTTGATAGGCAGGTAGGAAGATAGACAAGTAACGAGGGAGGTAGAGAGGTGTGTAGGTAGGGAAGTAGACAAGTAACTAGGGAGGTGGATAGGTGTGTAGATAGGTAAGTAGGTAGGAAGGTAGACAGATAACTAGGGAGGTAAAGAGGTGTCTAGATAACTAAGTAGGTAGGTAGGTGGGTAGGACGGAGGAGGGAGGGAGGGGAGGAAGGAAAAAGGGATGAGGGGATAAAGGATGAGGTGAATGACAGGCTGGGAGGACAGATGGGTGGATGGGAAAGGACCCACAGAAGGCTATATGGATGGAGGGTAGGACCCCATGAACGCACACCCCTAGCTCCTAAGCCACCTCCTACTTTATCTTCCAGGTGTGGTGTTGGGGGGCTGTGGCGACAAGTCCATCCGTTTCCGGCCCACCATGGTCTTCAGGGATCACCATGCGCACCTGTTCCTCAACATTTTCAGTGACATCTTAGCCAACTTCAAGTAAAGAAGCCATTCTCATCCCCTCTGGGAAAGCCTCAATCTCAACACTTGTCCAATTGATTAGTTTGCCTAATTCATGTTTTCACTAAAAGGATCAGAGGTGAACGCATAGACCGGAAGGGTTGTTCGTGGGGAGGGGAGGAGGTGAAGGGAAGGGTGGGTCTGGCTTTAGCCCTCCTCCCTGCAGAGCCAATGGTGCACGTTGGTTCAGTCTGGAAATTCTGCTTGAGCCCTGGACAGTGTCTTCCAGGAGGGCTCTGGGGGCCCTGTCCATATTTCTGCCCACCTTTGATCAACAATTCCTTTGGAAGCCTCTGGGACTGGTGGCCGGGACTGTTAGGTTTGGGTCTGTATCAAGTGCCACATTCTGGGATGGAGGCTGCTGGCTTCCCCTATGCAAACAATCATGTTCTCATTGTCGCCCCTGCTCCTGGAGCTCTGAGTACAACCCACCTACTATTGAGAAAGAACAGGACAGACCGTGTGGCAGTCATAAAACAGGGACATTGGGACTCAGCCTGAGGGTGCCGGGAGGGCCCCCATCTTGGTGCATCTGAGGATTGACATGGTTGTGCCCTTGGGGGATTGCTGAAGGCATTTTTGGGGGGTTCTTACATACCACCCTGCAGCCCCAAGTTCTTCCCTGCTCAGTGTCGGCCTAGACTCTGGAGGGAAAATTGCAGTCAGCATTATGGGATACATGTGGCCCAAAGGGAATGTGAGTCAGAGCCCGGGGAGTCGCCACCCCACCTGGGCTCCAAGAATCTTCAGGGGCTGGGTTTTGACGCCTCACCCCAGGAAGCTCTCTCCAGCTGTTACGTACCCACCTTGGCTCCACTTCTGGGAAGCCCTGTGCATATCGGCCCTGTTCCCGCTGAGGAGATGCTTGCTGGGTGAGGTTGTTTGTTGAGCTTCAGGAATGCAAGGCACTAGGGCCCCATGCAGGGACTGAACTTGCCAGATGCAATTAGAGCTTTTCCCGAGATGAGTCCAGAAATGACAGGCAGGTGAGACTTACATGCTGGACAGGCTTGTCAATTCTGCTGGGAACCAGACATCCTTGGAACTGATCTGATGGCCAAAGCTCCAAAGCAATGAAACTTGAGTTAGTGGGGAGACTAAGATTAGCCTGTCTTTTACTCTCTGTCCAAAAGGAAGCCCTTCAATCCTGGCACCTTGGTTGACCACCAAGGAAGATGGGCACATGCAAGCTCCTGCCTCAACACTTGGCTCCTGTAATAATGAGTCGTCCAAAGATCTCCAAGTATTTTTTTGTTAGCTTCCACCCTCCAGCAGATGTGGTCACTGGCCTCACTCTGTTAAGGAACAGAACCCAAGGCACTCACGTGACTAACTGACTTGGACAGATGGGTGAATCCCAGTTCACGTAGCACGCCTGCAGTCAGTCAGTGCAAACCCCTTGTTTGTAATGAGGAGCTTGACCATGTTCAAGGCCAGCCATCTGCATGAAGCTGTCTGCCTCCTCTCTCTGCACATTTGTGCACATTTTTACACATTTGTACATTACTTTTTTCATTCCGTCACTCACTCATCCAACCCTCGTGCATCGCCCACTCCAGCCCAGGCTGTGTGCTAAGCACCTGGGGTTCAAAGATGACAGTCAGTCTAGCCCCTGCTACATATAGGATTGCTGTTGATTTAGGTTTTGTATGTACATCAAAGGATTCATAGATGACAGGGTCTTAATCAAATCTGTAAGTAAAGCTGAGTGGCAAGTGGTGAAACAGAGACATATGAAGGTGCATGAGGAAATCAAAGGAGGCTTCCGGGAGGAAGTGGCTTTTGAGCAGGGTCTTGCAGGGTGAGCAGGAGTTCAGAGAACAGGCAAGGAAGAGTGTTGCGGAAAGGGAACAGCAGCAGCATATGAAACGCACATCCGATCGTGGTCTCACGTCGCTCACTAGGGAGCCAGATTCCACAGTCAATATCTCGGGTCCAAGGCCTTATTTAACACATAAAATGCTCTAGGAGTTCTTTCTCCTGAGAAACTTAGCCCTGGGTGCAATCTTTCAGTAAGGTTCTTGGGAGTCCCCCAAAAGGGTCTTCAAGCCCAGGAACTTCGTAAGTAGAGAGATGGGGCTCTCCTATTTTGTCCTCTTTTCATTGGGCATCAGTTGAGGTATGCCAATCATTTTATCTGACGAGCCATTTCCAGATTTACTGTTCACTCCTTCCCAAGAAAAGTTCCTTCTCTTGGAAAACCATAAGCCATTTACCAAGCCTCTTGTTGGATCAGGCCCTAACAAGTTCCTGAGACATCCTCTTTGGGGGATGGGGTGTAGTGGGAGAAATGGAAGGGAACAAATTCTCTGCAGAACTCGAGGTGTAGAAACCTGGAAGAGGTGGAGGTGGATGAGAAGGCGGGGAGCCAAGAGGACAGGCTGCCACCTTGGGCAGAGCCCGTAAGTAAATGCCTCTGTGACCCCACGGTCTGGAAACGAACTCATCACGCATTATTGGTGTCATCGGTTTCCGTACGTATCTCTAGCACGTCTTGTCACTTTTACAGAAAATAAGTCCAGTGATAGCAAGTCTTAGCATATACCCTCATTTTATTATAAATGGGTGGTTTTTTTATAATTTTTACTGACACTCAGTAACCATGCAAAATTGTGCACAGCATTAATATATATCTATTATGTCGATACCTAACTATATATGTATGCATATATATATATGTAAGTATATATACATATATATATATATCAGCTCATGGCAGAAGGCCACAGCTTGAGAGCATCACCAACTTACCCATACCATGTGATCTTGTTTACAGTATTCTGTCCGTGCCAATAAATGAGGAAGAAATGAACAACTTGTCACACTGTAACTGATGACCATATGCACAACTCCATGAATTAAACCCATTTCCTGTGTTAATCAGTATTCTTAAATTAAACAAAAAAGAAAGAAAGAAAGAAGGTTTATAACGGAAACATCAGAGTGGATGTGGCCTTTTTGGGGGTTGGAAAGTGGATTAGTGACATTATTTATTTGACAAGTATTCATTGAGCACCTAGGGACTGGAACAGTGGGCTCAAACATTAGCAGCAATGATGAGGATGACACAGGACCGGTGTGCATTTCATTCTATTGTACTGGGGATTGTTGAGTCAGACGAACCCAACGGCTCCTCACAACATACGTCTCTTGGAATCCCTGGGTGGAGCGAATGGTGAACAGGCTCAGCTGCTCCTTGAAAGGTTGGAGGTTTGAGTTCACCCAGAGGTGTGTAGGAAGAAAGGTCTGGCAATCTACTCCCTCAAAAATCAACCACTGAAAACCCTAGGGAGCAGAGTTCTAGGTTGACACACATGGCGGTGCCATGAGTCCGCACAGCTTCAGTGGCAACCCTTTTATTTTCTTGTTATGGAACGAATGGTACCATCACTGTACCCCCTCCTATAGCCACATGGGCCTCACGTACAGTTCTAGACAATACTGTGTTCCAGAGTTCAGTTCCTGTTTGTAAATCTTAAATCTCCTTCCCCACACAAGTTCAAGCCCAAATGAGTCCTGTAATCTGTCTCAATGTTAACATATGAATCCATAAGGACAAAGGTTTGGTCACCAGAGTCAATATAGACTTGGCCTGATGGTATCGGCCTTGCCTGATTAACTAATCGGGTAAGATGTTATAGTTGAATACCCCTGTATCAAAACAAGGCCATAAAAGTTGGACTCTGCCTGGGGTCCAAAGGCCCCTCTCCCCACACCCACACCCCCACCCCCACCCCTGCCCCTGTTCCTTCCACTCAGGGACTCACAGGTTCTGAAGTCAGGAAATAAGTCTTCTGTGACATTCACCCTGGGCTGTCGTCTGATGTTTGTTCTGGGCAGCGTGTTGGGGGTTATCTGGCTCACTTTTGGTAACAGGTACCACTGGGGGCCTATGCCACTCAGGGATTGAGTCCCTACCCTTGGCTGTGTAACACACAGACACCGTCTGTAGTGTGTTTTCTCATGTAGTGGTTGTCTAAATTGTGCCAGTGTCTGCTAGCTGGGTGTACAGTGTGGCAGGATATGTCCCAGGCAGATAATTTCAAACCCTAAGTGCCTTGGAATTGGCAGAGAGCCTGGATTACGAGTTGGACTGCTAACTGCCAAGGTCAGCAGTTCGAATTTACCAGTCACTCCATGGGAGAAAGATGAGGCTTTCTGCTCCCATAAAGATTTATATACAGGGTTACTACAAGTCAGAACCGACTCAGTGACACACAACTGACATCATAAAAAGACAGATGCCATGGTCCTGTCTACAGAAGTTGGCAAGGCATCACCAGCTGCTTTAGCTGTTGTTAACTTAAGGTTTTATTTGAGCAACCCCAGGCCCAGCCCTGGAGGTGCCCTGCAGAAGCCCTACACTGTGTCTAGTTTGCATGTGGACATTTTATAGCTCCAGACCAGAGGCATCTTAACGCATTTGTTCCATGTGCCCTCTGCTGGTACCAGGAGCAGACCACACATTGATGTGGGGGCTCCTGTCTGCCAACACCCAGGACAGTCAGCACTCTCCTCCAAAGTGGTGGTGTTTTAGGGCACGTATGTCACACACGCACACGCATGCACATCGGCACTGCCTGGTTACCACATTACCACAGCGATTCCTGGGCCTGAGCATTGTATAAAAAGTGCTCCAAGTGAGTCTTCTGTACAGGCAAGCAGGCCTTAGATTTTTTTTTTTTTTTTTTGGGTTACTGTGGTAGAATTTAATAGAACAGTTTGCGGTGATGAAAAGCTAGTGGTGACATTAGTGTAATATGGTGGGTGTCACTCCCCTCACTGGATTGTACTCAAAAAAGGGTTCAAATGGCCCAGTTCCTGTGACATATACCTTACCAACCTAAAAATTACAACTCTATATATGAGAGGGCAGCGGAAAGAGAATAGAATTTTGCTGTGAACTCTCTCAAGCCCCGTCATATACTTTTTTTTTTTTTTTTTTTAAGGTTTTTATTGTGGATTGAGTGAAAGATTGCAGGGCATATCATCAGTTTTACATTCAACAAATCATATACCTTCTTTCATTACAATGATTATAATCCCCTCCATGTACCATCAGTTAACAGTATTTTTCTGTATATACTTTAGCTTTTTTAAAAAAACACACAAACAAAAAAAAACCACTCAGGCATATGTAATAATTTACATCTCCAAAGGGCACATTCTGCAAGTCTGCTCCTGGCCACCAGTTCTTAGTCCTTCTCTTCTTAGTTGATGAATCTACTC
>NW_006408620.1:8517558-8519502 GCF_000296735.1 Chrysochloris asiatica | reverse complement strand
GATCCGCCATCTTGTTTGTTCTCCCCATATACTTTTTTTGAGCAGGAAGAATACCATGTATTCAGCCAATTTTAAGAAAGCAACCGAGTGGTAGACCAGATTGTTGTTGTTGTTGTTAAGCGTCATTGAGTTGGTTCTGACCCATAGTGAACCTGTATAGGGTTTCCGAGGAGTGAATGTTGAGCTTGAACCGCTGACCTTGCAGTTCTGATGCATAAGCACCACACCAGATTGTTGTTGTTAAATACCGTGGAGTCAGTTCCGACTCAGTGACCCTGCACAGGGCTTCCAAGGCTGTAAATCTTATTGGGAGCAGAATGCCTCATCTTTCTCCCACGTAACAGCTGGTGGTTTTGAACTGCTGACCTTGATGTTAGCAGCCCGATTCGTAACCACTACGCTACCAGAGCTTCTTCAGACCGGATCAGCAGGGTGTTAAAACCTCCATTAGATGTGGAAGTTAATGCTAAGAGAAATATGTCAAGCAGGAAAGGACAAATATGATCCCCTTCTATAAGAAGAATATATACTAGAGAGACCAGTGTTCACTGATGATTGCCAAGGAGAGGATGGGGATGAGGAAAATGTACACTTCACATTGTGTAATTGTTGTTGTTAAATGCCGTCGAGTCGATTCCAACTCATAGCGACCCTATATAGGGTTTCCAAGCAGCAGCTGGTAAGCTTGAACCACCAACCTTGCAGTTCAAATGACATTGTTGCTGTTAGGTGCCATCAACTTATCTCCGACCCATATCGATACTCTGCACTCAAGAACGAGACAGTGCCTAGCCTCGAACCCTCCCCACAATTGGTGCTATGCTTGAGCCCAATGCTGCTGTCACTGAGCTAATGCATCTCGTTGGGGGTCTACCTCTTTTTCACTGACTTTCCACTTTACCAAGCCTGATATCCTTCTCCAAGAAATGGTCCCTCCTGAAAATATGCAAAAATTATGAGAGATGAAGTCTGGTCGTCTTGCCTTCTAAAGCGTATTCTGATTGTACTTCTTGCAAAACAGATTTTTTTGCTTCTGGCAGTCCATGATGCCTTTAAAGTTTTTCTCCAACATTGTAACTCAAATGCATCAATTCTTCAACTTTCTAATGCACCCATCATATACTTCTAGAATGCAGGGTTTTGAGACTCGCCACACGTTAGCTTTTATGTGCTGCCAAGTTGCTTCTGACTCATGGCGACCCCATAAAGGGTTTCCAAGGAGTGGCTGGTGGGTTTGAACGCAGACCTTGCAGCTTGGTAGTACAGCGCTTTTCCTACAGCGCCACACCACCAAATGCTAAGTGTGTATAAATGCCCCCACATACAGAGCCCTCCAGCTTGCCTAACTCCTGCTATTGCAGAGGCCACAGACTGGATCGACAGCAGGTACCTAGTGTCTGAGCACACATCACCCTTCCCAGTTTGCCTTTCTCCTTTTCAGGAAGTAACATCTGATGGAAACTTGTTGCTGTTAAGTGCCATGGAAGCAGTTCCAACCCATAGAGACCCTGTATAGGGTTTCTGAGGAGCAGGTGGTGGTTTGAACCTCTGACCTTGTGGTTCACACTGCTAAATCAATTAGGGCTATGTGTTTTCATTTGCATCT
Organism: Chrysochloris asiatica; assembly: GCF_000296735.1. Classification (NCBI taxonomy): domain Eukaryota; kingdom Metazoa; phylum Chordata; class Mammalia; order Afrosoricida; family Chrysochloridae; genus Chrysochloris; species Chrysochloris asiatica. Next base: position 8,517,896 of record NW_006408620.1, on the reverse strand, counting down.
TTAATAAAGTGAATTAAAAAGAAGAAATGCAGTTTTTTTATTCTTAAGAATTTCTAAGCTATAGGTTTAACACTCTTGGCAAAATTCTAACTGAATTCTTGTCAGAGAAACCTCTTTAAAAGATTGTGTGATACTAAGTGGTTTCCAACCTGTCTGGACTGGGCTGATGAAAGGAGATGGGCATAAGACTCTTGTCATTCAATAGTGAATAATTGCTACAGGTCTCTTTGTGAGAGTTGGAAATGTAAAGGTAGACGGTTTATAACAAAAGGAGGGGAGTGGTTGATTTTGTAGTCCAGGAGCAGAGGTCTCTGGGAATGTCAAGGGAGAGGAGCGGA
>NW_006408620.1:8486071-8514248 GCF_000296735.1 Chrysochloris asiatica | reverse complement strand
TTCTGCTGTGCATAAGGTCGCTATGGTTTGGTACCAGTGCAATGACACCTAACAACAACATACGTTCCTTCAATTGCAACAAGAAGCACTGGTTACACTGTGCGATAAGTACTGGACTGCAATCTGTAAGGTCAGTGGTTCAAACCCAACCACCACTCCTTGGGAGAAAGATGAGGCTTTCTGTTCCCATACAGACTGAGTGCCTCGGATACCCTATGCAGGGTGGCTGAGTCAGCACCGACTTAGTGGCAGAGGATTTGGGTCATCTCTGCTTTATGTTGCTCTACTGGTTACAGCAGGCTCTCCACAGGGTGGGGGTCTCTTAGACATTTTGAGCTGATCGCTGTCCCTTCTGAGTCAGCTACTCCACCGTCTCAAGAAAAGAGTTTGTCTGTTACTTGTTTTACGCAGTATTTATTGTCTTCCGTAACAACCAGGGGAAGACACCTCCCCATTCACCTTCCGTACTCACTCTTTTTAAAGAATTGATTTTACACCTATTAGACCACACAGTATGCCATTTTTAAACATTAACATGTGACTCCCTCGTAAGATTCTTAAAGCAAAAAACAAAGCATTTACCTTATTAGAAACAAACACTGTTCACTTGCTGTCTTCAAATGTCATTGCACTTTTACTTTCATAATTGGACAATGCGTTCAGGGAACAATCTGCTGACAACTATTGTTTAACAGACAACACTTTTAAGTAGACGTGACTGTCCTAAACTGTTTATTAGGCATGGATTTTACAAACATTACTTATGTTAACGGTAACGGTGGAGCTGGAGAGTGTGGTGTCTTCTCCAAGCAGCCCAGTGAGAACCACCAATAGTGTGGCGGAACTTGTGGCCCTTCTCCAGGCCACGGCTCTTGCAACCCGCAGATGTCAAACCATGCATCTCCCTGTGCTTGTGGACTGGCTTGGTGATCCATTGGGTGTCAGGATTTCTTCTGCTAGCTTTATGGAATGGATCAATGAGGGTAACTTCAAATAATTTGTATGTGGAAACTTCACCAACCCAGGAAGAATTCAGGACTCTTAGGGCCCCACAGTGGCATCCAGCTCGCTCCTCAACCACAGACTGAAGGCTTCTAGCAAACTTCAGCTGGTTAGCACCCGTGATGGGCAGGCTTATCACAGGTTGCACCTTTAGGCACTGGGCAGTTGCGGCCACCTTTGCGCAAGTGAATCCGATAGATGACATCACCTTGCTTGGCCTTGTATCCCAGTCTGCAAGATTTATCTGGCCCAGTGGGACGGGGACCCTGTGCAGCACAGAGAGCTGGTGGTAATGCCCACAGCGGACCTGCAGGAGAAATCACATCACATAGGATGGCTGCTTCCTCCCTAGTTCCTGGATGTACTTGTAAACACCCATCTCAGCTTACCCTGATGACTGCAGCCAGATGGGAAGGAAGCAGCTTTTCTCTGGTGCTCACTCTTTATGTACTTCAGATCCTTCCCCTGGTCAGTCTGTCCCCTTTCCCCACATCGCCCACCTGCTTCCCCTACTCTCCTCCTAGGCAAATGCTCCCGGCTGGCTCTTCTCTAGCTTAGGGTCTCACCCTTCCTTTTCCTTCCATTACAGTAGTCTCTGCCTCTTAGCAAACTCAGGTCTCTGCTTACAGATGTCCACCCCACCATCTCTCCTGCTGGTCTCCCTCAGACCAACCCACTCTTACTGCCCTTCTCAACACTTATAATCCCATGTTGACTCCTTGGGTGGTAAAAATGGCTCATTCCCTTGGCTGCTGAAAGAAGGGTTGGAAGTTCAAGTCCACTTAAGAGACACATAGAAGGAAGGCCTGGTGATCTGCTTCTGAAACATCAGCCAACAAAAACCTACGAAGTCGAGTTCTGCTCTGATATGCAGTCACCATGAGTCAGTCGGCCGCTGCTTACAGGCATGCCTCGCTTTATCGTGCTTTGCTTTACGGTGCTTTCCAGACGCTATTTTTGAAAAATTGAAGGTTTGTGGCCATCCTGTATCTGGCAAGACTGTTGGCATCATTTCTCTTAACAGTGCATCGGTCACTTTGTGTGTCCCATTTTGGCCACACTCACAAGATTTCAAACTTTTTTGGTATGATGCTGTAGGATCAGCACTTAGAATCAGCACTGGGCTGCAAACCACAAGGTTGGCAGGTCAAACCCACCAGCAGCTCCTCGGAAACCCTAAACGAGGTCACTATGAGGTAGAACTAACTCGACAGCGCTTCATAACTGCACACTCAGGGACTAAACTAGTGTCAACATCACTTTGATCTGCACCAGGAAAACCAAAAAGGTGTGTCACTTGCTTTATGGTGGTGGACTATAACCGAATTGACACCAGGTCCGAGGTCTGCCTGTATTGGTTTATAACTGGCTTTTGCCTATAAAATAACACACCAGCATATCTGTATTTAGTTCATCAGACTTTATTACACAGCAAAGCCTTGGGGATGTGGGGACCTCAGGTTGAACAAAACCCTGCAAGACTGCGGCGTGTGCCTAGTCAGTCCAGGTGGCGTGCAGTTACCTGCCTGGTGGGATGATGTGCCACTACTCTAAGCTTCACGCCAGTCCTTTCCACAAGTGGGGCCCCTAGCCCAAGATCACCTGGAAGCCTTCTCGGGAACCCTGACCTCTGGGCAGTGAGGTCTGAAAACTCTGCCACTGCGGATTCTCTAGTCCAGCTCCGACAATAGGCAGGCCTCTGCATTTTCGATGTGAATACTCTGTGAATACCAGGGTTCAGAGAAGGTCTGTAATTCATAGGACCCGTCTCTGACTCCCGGTCCTAAGTTCCAGGCCACTCTGCTCTGCCTTCTGACCCCCCCAGCAGAGCACCGCTTAGGTGAACGTGAGACAGCGTCCTTCCAAGACTGGTTCTCAGTTATTTGACTGAACTTCATACATGAGTGCAGTGAGACTTCACACACAGGGCTTTTCAAAACTAAACCTGCTCGCTGGTTTTTGCCTCGTGAATTTCTTCCTGATCCAGGTGGCAGCTGTTTTTGAGTTGCCATGGTGACTATAAGGCCTGAGGCTCTTTTTCCAAAAGGTCACAGGTTGTGAACCCTCTGAAGCAGGGTTCTTTGCGCACATGGGGTCACGATAAAGTTCCCAAGAGCCCTGGCGAAGTCTCCAGCATCACCTGACCAGTGGCCTAGGGCTCTCTGCAGGCCTGGCTCCCAGTTTACTTGAGCGTGTCCAGCATCCCGAACACCTGCGTGAATCGCTCTTTGTCTAAGATTCGCCCATAGCGCAGTGTGAGGTAGAATGTCTGCTTCTTGCTGTACTGCTGGATCTGGATGAAGACCTCCTGAGGCCGGTCCCTGGTCTCGGTGAGGGGGATCACGTCGGCCACAGGGCAGTAGGTGTCCTGCCGCCAGCCCCAGAAGGTCAGGTGGGCTACCCGCAGCATGGTGCCTGACTCGTTCACATACAGGATGCCCACCAGCCTCCGGAAGAAATGGCTCATCCAGCACAGCATGGCCAGGGCGAAGCCAGCGACCCCACCCACGAGGTACAGCGAGTCGAGGCTCATGAGGCCTTGGGAGTACCAGTACAAGCTGGGCGGTAGGACCACTACTGTGAGGCCCGTCTGCGCCACCTTCAGGCGGGACAGGTACCCAAAGGCTCGGATGGCGTCAAACCGGTAGACCATCTGGAATTTTTCTGTCTCTGTGTCTGATGGTAACTCCTTCATGGTGGGCGGCCTGCTTCCCACCCTCCTCCTGGGATCCCGCTCACCGCTGCACCAGAGCCCAAGGAGGGGCCTTCCGGCGGCGGCCGATCTCGGCCAGCAGGGCACAGCTCGGAGGATGGCAGCCTGTAAGACAAAAACACATTTATCACATGGAACCCAACTAATCACACAGTACCAGGGAGGCGCCCAATTCTGGGAAGCCACCAGTGTCACCAGGGATGGCAGGAAGGAAAAGCTTGCTCTTACCAACAACCAAGAGGAAACCAGGCCAAGGAAGGGCCCAAGGATATACACCGAGTGGAAGCTGACCAAGTTGGTACAGAAAGAAGGTCCAGCCTTCATTCATTGAACAAACCCCCCCAGCACCCATCCGTGGTCACCCAGCAGGAGAGAATGTGACTGTCACTTCGTTCTCCTCCAGAGCAGCTGGTGGGTTCAAGCCGCCCTTGGTTAACCGCTGCACCAACAGAACTCCCCAATAAAAACCCCAGGGTAGAACTACTCCGGGCTGGGCACTGGCTCCACAAGACTGTGCCAACATCTCCCCAACGAGAAAGTAGAGGGACCGGTCCCTGAGATGGTTACCATCTCTCCCCTCCGCGCCCCAGCCTCACGCGGGGCGGGGAAAGGGCCAAGGAGGAGGAAGCAAGAGGGACCCCAATCCGCGACGCAGAGATTTTATGAGGTGCTCAGCAATACCATCCTGTGCACTGCAAAGATCTGGGTTCCAATCCTGACCCCAATGGTCACTAGCTGGGTATCCTTGGATAAGGTACCTTGGATAAGGACCTCTGAGTCCCGGTTTCTTCATCTTTCCTAATGCGGATTCGTAGCGCACTGCGTAAAGTTGTGGTTTCAGCGAGCACGTTCGCTGGCCCACGTGACTTCAGGATGTAACCCAAGCCGGCGCACCCTCCCGCGGACTCGCACACTCAGAAACCCAGGCACCTTGCATGCCTGCTCCAGCCCTGACACCGACCCCGACATGCGTCACCTCCCCCTATTTCCACCCTTCCTCCTAACGTCTCACCATTGCCCCACCGCCCGCTTCCGGAAGTGAATTCCGCCTGCCCCGGACCCTCTAACAATGCACGTCTGTACTATGAGGAAGCGAAGGAGCGTGTTGCATTCTGGGAGTTGTGGTTCAAAACCAGTGGATGTTGCTAATCCCAAACATTACGGGAACCGATTCTCCTGATCCCGGCGTGCCCTGCGGCGCGAATGCCGACCCCGGAAGTTCTGGCTGAATTCCAGGTGCCAACAAGTCCTGGTAGGTGCAGACGGAACTAGGGACATGGCGGCTCCCGGTCCATCGCTGTGCCTTTTCGACGTGGACGGGACTCTGACGGCCCCGCGGCAGGTATGTGGCCCCGAGGCGTGCGGGACCCCCTGACGGGCTAACAACTGCCCCGGGTGGGCGCCGAGGGATAGCTAAGGATCCTCGACGGTCGGTTAGCGACTGCGTACCTGGGCTCAAATCCGGGTGCCTGAAAGAATGCGAAGGAAGTCCTAACCGGCTCTTCGAGAGCTCAGGGTGTTCAAAGATGGGACGGGATCGAACTCCAGAGGGTGGAACACTGGCACTGAGTTGGGACGTGCAGTTCTGGACGTTCACCGCCAGTCCTGGGGGCGGGGGGACGTGAATTTGAGCCCCGGTGTGCTCACCGCTTGTCACTCCTGAGCTGTACCATATAGTCTCATTTTAAGAATGTAGATTTCTGGGTTAAACAGACTTTGTTGAGTCTCAGCGTCATTCCTCACAGCTGTATGGCTTTGAGCAACTCACTTAATCTCTCTGAGCCTCCGCATCTGTCCCTTTAAATGGGAACAGTACCTATTGTATAGGCAGCGCTGGTGTGGCGCTGCGGGTTAATGCGCTGGACTAGAGTCTGCAGAGTCGGTTTGAACCACAAGGTTGGCGGTTCCAGCTCACCAGCTGCTCCTCGGAAACCTTATGCTGGGTGTCTGTGGGTCGGAAGCGACTCAACGGTGCTTAACAACAACAACCTATTGCATATGGAGGTTGTGAGACTGTTGATCGAAACTGAAACCTATCTATGTCTGCAGGGGAGCGCGGTGGCACAGGAGGATAAGCACTGGACTGCTTACCGCCAGCCACTCCTCGGGAGAAAGATGAGGCTTTCAGCTCCCGCAAACATTTACAGCCTCGGAAACCCGATACAGGGTCGTTATAAGTCAGAAACTACTTAAAGGCACAAAACCATAACAACATCCATACCTGTAGCAGCAAAATTTGGGCGTGGGATTTTTAAGACTATAGTTGTCCAGAAACGGATTCCTATTTCTGTAAAGGACCTATAGTATATCTTCATTTATGTGGACCATATGAAGCCGTACTGTGGTACTGTAGGATAAAGCACTAATCTGAAAGGCGAGATGAGTTTGAACTGCAAGGTCAGCAGTTCAAACCCACCAGCCACTCTTCGGGAAACCCTACACAGGGTTGCTATGAGTCATAACCAACTTGACGGCACTTAACAACAAAATATGATCCAAAGTTACTATTACTCAACTCTGCAAAAACAGCCATTGGCCATAAAAGTAAAGAAATGGGCATGGCTATATTCCAATAAAACTGTATTTACAGAAACAAATAACTCAGGCTGCTGTACTGTAGTTTGTTAGCCCCTGGTGGTATTGTTGTTGTTATGTGCCATGGAGTCGGTTCGGATTCATAGTGACCCTGTACAGGGTTTCTGAGGCTGTAAATCTTTAGGGGAGCAGAAAGCCTCATCTTTCTTTCTCCCAGAGATAGCAGCCCAATTCGTAACCACTATTCTACCAGAGCTCCTGGTGTAGAGTTTGCATTTCCAGGCCTGGACCTTTCAGCCCTTCTTTCCTCCTCCTTCAGCCCCATTTTACACATGAGGAAACTGAGACCCAGTGAAGCAATGACTTCAGTTTTACAACAGACCTGGGCAGTCCCTGGGCCTCAGGGTATTGTCAGTGGCCACTTTAGCCATTTCTTGTGACCTTGGGAAGGTAGAAGCTGTTTCAGTTTCTGGGTATGCTGTTTAGGAAGTTGCTTTCTGTTCCCAGAAAGAATTAGGATAGCTAAGCATACAGTGTGGAGTCGTGGTGTGGCGCTATAGGATAAGCACTCAACTGCAAGGTCGGTAGTTCAAACTCACCAGCCACTCCTTGGGAACCATATATAGGGGTGCTATGAGTATAACCGACTCAGCGACACTTAACAACAAGCATACAGTGTAGAATATTGAAAGTACCATGGATTGCCAGAGAATAAACAGATCTATCTGGAAGAAGTACCACCAGGATGCTCCTTCAGAGCAAGGATGGCGAGACTTCGTCTCATGGACTTTGGCCATGTTCTAAGGAGAGACCAGTATCAGGAGAAGGAAATCATGCTTAGTAAAGTGGAGGGTCAGTGAAAAAGAGGAACCCCCGTCCCCCCGCCCCCCAAGGAGATGGGTACACACAGGTACTGCAACTGTGGGCTCAAACAATTGTGAAAAGGACGCAGCATTGGGTAGTGTCTCATTCTGTTTCTCATGAGGTTGCTCTCCATAAGAGCATCAGCCTAAAGTAGAGTCCTGATGGCACAGTAGATTAAGCATTGGACTATTAACTGAGAGGTTGGCAGCTGGAACGCATCCACCTGCTGCTGTATGGGAGAAAGATGCCAGTCCCAGAAACCGAAACTGTAGGGAGCATTTCTCTTCTGCCCTCCAGGGTCGCCGGGAGCCAGACTGGACTCAAGGGCAGCGGGTTTCTTTTGAGTTTCAAGTGTAAAATACAAACCAGCAAAGAGACCAGGCAACCTACCATGTATTCCCTTAAAATATTTGAAATATGGCAGTCTTTGCACTGAACATAAATTATTTTTACACTCAAGAAAATAAAGCCTATAATTTCAAGGAGAATTGTTTCTGTGTTGGGTGCTCTAGGTCAACAAATCAAAGTTCTTTTATTAGCAAAAGAGCTAGTCAGCCTGCAGCCTCTTCATAAGTGCTCATCAGCGCTGATGCGACTGTTTGGAAATCCTGAAGCAACACAATGGCTGGCCTTATCTTGCAGGGGCTGCAACAAGGAGCCACCTGAAAAGGGACAGGTGCGCCTCATTTTATGGTGTTTCCTTTGATTGCACTTTGCAGATATGTTTTATTTTATTGATTTATTTTGTCTAAACTACAGGCTCTTGGCAACCCTGTGTCCAGCAAGTCTGTTGGCGCCATTTTTCCAACAGCGTGTGCCCACTTGCTGTCTCTGTGCCCCAGTTTGGTCCAGTAAGCACTGGACTGCAAACCACAGGGTCCGCAGTTCAAGCCCATCCATCACTCCTTGGGAGAAAGATGAGACTTTCTGCTTTCACAAAAATTTACAGCCTCAGAAATCTTATTCAGGGTCGCTGTGAGTCAGAACCAACTTGATAGCATTTAACAGCAACAACATAGCATTTCAGACTTTTCTTCATGTGCACACTTCACAGACAGTCTGGTGTCAACGTCACTTTGATTTGCACTGGGAGACCACAAACGTTGTGAGCCCCCTTTATTGTCATATTCACGTTATGGTGATGGTCTGGAACAGAACTCACTTGAGGCTGGCCTGTAAAAGCTAATCATAACGGGCCCCGGGGCTTTACACTGTCTTAGTATTGTTCTGAGAACTTTGCTTTAGAAACAGAAAATGCCATTCCACATAGACAGTTGGTACGAGGACAGCCTGTGAAAAGAAGGGAGATACAACCAAGGCGAGCTGTTGTTCCAACTTTCCATTACGAAAAATGTCGAACGTGCAGTTGTTGAAAGAATGGTACGCGGAGCGCCCTCATCCCCATCACCACCTAGAGTCAACGATGGTTGGCATTTTGTCGTATTAACACTGTCCTTTTTTTTTTTCTGCCTTTTGCTGAGCCACTTATTAAGCTGCATCTCCTAACAACGACATCCTCCTTCAGACGCACAAGAGCTTTGTGAAGTGAGTTTCAGATGAACCATCTCAGAAGCAGGAGCGGGATCTCACAACCATCAAGGAAGAGCCAGGAGTGAAGTGTGTCCTTTGGAGCCTGAGATCTCTGCTCATAGAAGCTTCTCTACCCTGAAACAGAGAGTGGTGGTTCTAAATCCTTTACTTGCATCTCCTAGCACGGGCATCCTCCTTCAGGACCATAGGAGCACTGTTGTTGAGGGTCACTGAGTCGGTTCCAGCTCTTATTGAGCCTGTATAGCAGGGATGGGGAACCTTTTGTCTGCTGAGGGTCATTTGGGTATTTATAACATCATTTGCAAGCATTCAGAATTATGAACTTAAAAATTCGTCTGCTACATTTGGTCAAACATTTAATTGACTCACCCCTAACGTGATGGCACTTAACAACAACAGTGTGATGACGTTGCAGGATAATGCGCTGGACCCCAAGGTCAGTTTGAGCCACAAGGTCAGTGGTTCAAATCCACCAGCTGCTCGGAAACCTTATACAGGGTCGCTAGAACCAACTCGATGGCACTTAACAACAACATGATAGCAGGAACTGTGGTTGCCTTGGCAGGGCCAGGCCAAATGATTTCGAGGGTCTTACATGGCTTACACCTTCTCCACTCCTGCTAGACAGGGTTTCCCAGCTGTACATCTTTATGGGAGCAGAAAAATCTCATCTTTCTCCCAACGAGCGACTGTTGGGTTTGAACTGCCATCCTGGTAGTTAGCATCCTGGTAGTTAGCAGCCCAGTGCTTATCCTACAGTGCCACCAGCACTCTTTCATTATCATACACCAACTGAGAAAATTACCACTGCTCCCCAAATATTTGAGACCCTAGGCCACACCATATTAGCCACAACCATTCCTTTTGGGGCTGGCTGCATTTGCAAAACTACAGTGCCAGACCAGCCTTCTTGTCTCAGCTGGGTTCGCTGATTTGTTGCAGTGGGCACACAGAACTCACAGTTTGGGGGTTTATTAGGAAAGTTAGCAGGTTACAGTTCCGGGTCAGAGATACCCAGGGTCCAATTGTTCTGGTCAGGAAGTCTCAGCTGTACCCACAGGCAGGCCTCTCTCTGCCTGGTCAGTGTTATCACAGAGCGCTTTAGGGCCGCTGATAGATGCCCTCAGGGTACACCACTCCAGCCTCAGCCTGGAGGCACTAAGCCCTAGCTCCCCCACTTAGTGCCTGGAGATACCCCACTCTGCATGGAAGCCTCCTTCGCAGGGCTGGGAAGTCCATGGCTCTGCCTCTCGCTCTGGTTCTTGGTTCTGCTGCTGCCCCTTGTCCCTGTCACAGCCGTCTGCCCCTGGGTCGAGGACGTTCCGTGTCCAGGGATCTCGGGGTCCAAAGGGCACGGTCCACTCCTGGTTCTTCTTCGATGGTAGAGAGTTCCTCCGTCCTGCATCTGAAATGGTTCATTTTAAACCCAGCAGGATGGGAACAGGAATCCTGGTGTGGTGCTGTAGGATAAGCACTAGACTACAAAGTCATTTTGAACCTCAAGGTCGGTGGTTCAAACTCACCAGGTGCTCCTCGGAACCGACTCCACAGCTCTCACCAAAAACAATCATGATCCTGTTGACAATCACAGTGAATCATATCATTGGTCAGCATCTTCTCCAGCCTTCTCGCTTGGTGGAGTTGACAGAGACTGACTAGAAGAGACATGAGATGGTTCACGACACCATTCATATGAATTTGACCTCCAGGCCCTAGTTCCTGACTGCCTAGCCTAGTCAGTAATCACATCTCCTCAATCCTCCTGTAATCCCCACCAAACCCACTGATTCCAGCTCAGGACATGGCGTTTCCAAGGCTGTCAGTCTTTACAGACGCAAACTGTCATCTTTGTCCCTCAGGTAGCAGCTGGTGGGTTCTAACCACCAACATTCAGGTTCTTAACTACTTAACCAGTGCTTAACTACTGCACCACCAGGGCCCCTGAGTTACCCCCAAAAGGCCTTTATAATTGGTTCTTTCAGAAGATGGAGCTTCAGCTTTGCCCCCCTTTCCAGTTTACAGCTCCGGGGTTCCACTTTGGGGTAACCTCTACAGGATTCTGTGTGGTTATTGGACAGGACTTCTTGGGGAACATCGGGAACATTAGTGTGGGGATTTCACACCTGAAGCAGGTTATTTACTTTTTAACTTTTGGTTGTGAATGAGTGAAGGTTCATAGAGCAGTTCGTTGGTTTTGTTTCCTCTTACTGATTGCAGCCCCTCCACCCCCCCGTGTGACATGCCTTATCCCTTCCTCTCTGTGTTTCTTGGTCCCATTCCTCCTCCTTTCCCCACCATTCTGAACTCTGCCTTGGGGAAACACTGCCCTTGATCTGAATGGGTGATGGTTCGGTGGTGTGTGAACTTGACTAGCAGTGACTCCATGTGTACCGGACCATTGCCTGGCTGACAATGGAGCTATGGGGGTGGTGGGGAGTTCAGTCCCAGACATGAAGGGAGACCAAGGGCCGGAGTATCAGGGTGAATCACCGGTCTCTAGCTGACCAGTGAGCTGCTGTTTTTTGTTTGTTAATGAGTTAGGGGTTATTTAGATGCTGTGTTCTCGTCACAGCAGCTGGTCTTTGTTTCCTATCAAAACATTTGCTGAGGAGCCCTGGTGGCATGGTGGTTAAGGTGTTAGGCTGCCGGCTGTTTGAACTCACTGGCTGCTCCTTGAAAGTCAACGTGGTCTGCCCCTATAAAGATGGACCTGTAATGGGGCAGCTCTACTCGGTCCTATAGGGTTGCTGTGAGTCGGATCCAACTTGACAGCTGTGGCTTTGGGTTTAGGTTTTGGCAGAGGAAAGATGCCTTCTGTGACCCATTTCCATTGCACAGCGGGTCATGTTTAGGACCACGGGGGTCAAGGGTGGTAGTCGTTAAGGGCCGTTGAGTCGGTTCTGACTCATAGCGAGCCTGTATAGGGTTTCCGAGGAGATGCAGGTGGGTTGAACCACTGGCCTCAAGTTTAGCAGTCCAGTGCTTATCCTGCAGCGCCACACCAGGACTTCCAAGGATTAAGTTGCAATAAATTGAACCCTTTTGCTTCCTTCTGTTTGAAGACAGAAGTATTGGTTTTTGTGGTGGGGGTAATGTTGCATGTTTAATATTTTGCAAGCAAGTCTTTTCCACTTCCTTCCATTCTGATTTTCAGTGTAAGTAAACCACTTGGGAAACTCCTCCCTGGTGCACAGACACTGGTGGTGCAATGGTACAGCACCTGGTTGCTAACTGAAGGTTGGCTGTTGGAAACCACCTCGCAGGCCCACGGGAAAAAGACCGGCGATCTGCTCCCGTAAAGGCGACGTCCGGGGAGTCTCCATGGGCCACTTCTACCGGGTCATGTGACGTCGCTGTGGGTCGGAATAGCTCAGCCTCTGTTGTCTCAGTCACTCACTGCTGTTGAGTTGGTTCCGACTAGGTGATTCTGTAGAGTTTCTGAGGCTGTCGTCAATCAGTGCAGGAGCAGAAAGCACCAGGTTTTTCCCAAGAAGCAGCTGGTGGGTTTGAACTGCTGACATTACGATTGGCTGTCCAATGGCTATCCTACAGCACCACACCAGGACTCCGTCTTATGCTGTATTTTAGTGCCTTTGGATAGGTTCCAACTCATAGTTATTCCGTATAGAGTGTCTGAGGCTGTAAACCTTTATGGGAGCAGAAAGTACCATCTTTCTCCGGAGATGCAGTTGGTGGACTTGAGCTGCCGTCTTTACGGTTGGCAGTCCAGTGCTGATCGTACAGGGCCACACAGGACTTGGTTGCAGAGTTACAAGTAACTTATTTGAAAGTTCACCTTAACTTCTGAAGCAGCGTGTGTGACAGGCAAAGGTTGAGTTAAGCCTCGCGGTTACCTGTTGTTACCATTCTGTTTTCTTTCTTGAAACACAGAAAATTACCCAAGAAATGGATGGCTTCCTACTAGAACTGAGGCAGAAGATCAAAATTGGAGTGGTAGGTGGATCAGACTTTGAAAAAGTCCAAGAGCAACTTGGAAATGACGGTAAGCCCGCCACCACTGACGCCCCTCAGAGGAAAGGTAGTTCTCACGAGACTGTCCTGAGGCAGCCTTCTTGCTTCCTTGCTTGGGGAATACATTGGCTCTGCCCTTCAGTCCTGTGAATAAAGCTGGAACTGCGGTGGAACACATGGTCCCAGATCCATAGGTAACGTCACCTGGACAGTCAGGTGTCTGCCTGGCTGCCCACCAGATCTAGGTGCCCCCACTTCCGTGTTGCTCCAGCACTGCGTCCCCCAGCTCCTCCCCACTTATTGAGCCAGAATCCCCAGTGCTGGGCCCTGGGAGCTGTGGGGTCTTGTTCACCCCTTGCCTGGAGATCGCAACTCTGCTGCTCTTCCGGGCCTGGGAGTCTATTTCAGCAAGTACCCCAAATGATTCCACTGGGCACCCCTGCTAACGCAGCACTCAGTGGTCATTGGTTATCACAGACTGTCTGGTTACTCAAAGGGGCTTCAAAAAGGTCGTGAGAACAAACTTTTTTTTTTTTCCATGTTGTTTCTTACTGTACATCGCGTGGAAGTTTACAGAACAGATTGGTTTTCCATTCAACAGTGCATCACCCAAATAGTAGTTCCTACCATGCACTGCCACCTGTCCAACCTCCTTCCTGTGTTTCCTGGCTCCTCCGCCTTCTGAACTTTGTGCCCGGATCAGCGCTGCCAATTTGCTCTCAAATGGTTGATGATTCTAAGATGTGCGTACCTCCCTAGTGTGATTGTTCCCCTAGTGGTACTTGTGTGTCTTGGAACTGGTCCCGACTTAGAGCGACCCGGCGTAGGCTTTATCAGACTGTAAATCTTTATGGGAGCAGAAAGCCTCATCTTTTCTTTCAAGAAGTGACTGGTAGTTTCGAACTGCTGACATAGTGGTTCGCAGTTGACTCGTAAGCCACTACCCTGCCGTAGCTCTTTGTTCTTTTACAGACCAGGCTTCTGCTGAAAATTGCGCCATGGGGATAAGTTCATTTCCAGACCTAAATGGTGACGAAGGGCTGTCGTCTCAGCTGTCCATCATCTTCTCATTCCGTTTTTTTCCATGAAGTTTTTGAAGCCCCCTTGTGTATACGTCTTGAGAGGCAGGCGTATGGCTCCCCGGGTGCCTGACCAGTCAGAAGCAGGCGTGAAGAAGTGGGTGAACTGGTCTTTCTGAGCCTGGGCATGGCACATCTGGGCCAGGTGTCTTGTGGAGACCGTTCTATGCATTGTCAGATGTTTAGCGACATCCCTGGCCTCTACCCACCCCTTCCAGCAGTGTCTCCAGGCCTTGTTACATGTCCACGGGAAGGGGGGAGGGGGGCTGGCAAAGAAGTGGCCACCAGTAGAGGACCACTGCCCTGGGTGTAGATTTCACGCCCCATGGGCGCATGCTGCGTGCATTGATCGCAGTTGCTGCAGAAGTAATTGAGCCTTCTGTTCCACTTCATTTCCCTTCCTGGGCTCTGCCTGGAAACACTGACGGCCACAGTCAGCCTCTGCAAGCCTGCTTCTTACCTGGTCAGGATTACCTGGTCAGTTGTGTGTTCAGAGAGGTGGTGTGAGTATCGTGTTGTGCGTGCATTCAGAGCCTAAAGACAGAATGGAAAACTTGTCAAGCTAGAAGAAAGCGAAGACCCACCGGTACTCCCAGCAACTGGGGAGCAGCTGGGGAGCTCATTCCAGTGCGGAGGTGGAGGCCCCTGTTCACCACATAGTGATGTAGTCTAGGGACCTAAGCCCGGGAACCTGCATTGTAGCAAGGCCCTAAAGTTTGAGACGTCCCCCAGGAAGAGTTTATGTGGATGCCTTCCAAATGTGACCGGCTAAAGAATTATCTGCGGAGCTTTAAAAACCTAATTGATTTGTAGCTGGGCCGCTGGAGTTCCTGTTCAGAACACCTGAGGGTGGGCGGAGCCTGGCCCACCACGCACATTCTCACAGGTTAAGATGATTCACAGGGAAGGAAGCTCGGGACGTATCTGTATTCACAAACCGGAGGACTGAAGGCAGACACCCCCAACTAACCCATCCCCAGTCTCCAGCGCCTGCCCTGGAATCTTCATCTACTCGTGTAATCCATCCAAGGAGCGCTCTTACAGTCTGTCTGTCTGTCTGTCTGTCTGGAGGACTCTTCCGCAGCCCGTACTTGACTTCAGCAGTACCAACACTGATGAGGTGTTCATCGAACAATAGAACCACAGGTTTCCATAATTGCGTCCTAAAGTCTTCTTTTGTTTTGGTTGTAGTGGTTGAAAAATATGATTATGTGTTCCCAGAAAATGGCTTGGTAGCATACAAGGATGGAAAGCTCTTGTGTAAACAGGTAGGTTCTCAAGGGTGCAAAGTCCTATTTACTAACCTGTTTCCTGGAGGATATGTAATGTCCTGTGGCTCTGGGCAGCTCGGGGGAACGGGTGAATGAGGCTGACCACTGTATGCGCTCTTACTGAAGTTTGAATCTGTTACCTACTCCAAACTGATGTCTAGAGTTTTATAAGTATTTTTTAAACATTGTAGTTTGGGTGAAGGTTCACAGAGTAAAATAGATTTCCGTTCCACAATAGACAGACTTTCTGTTTGGTGCCCTTGGTTGCAGTCCCCTCAACGTGACAGTGGCTTTCCCGCTACCTTCCCAGGTGCCCTTGTTCCTC
Source organism: Chrysochloris asiatica (assembly GCF_000296735.1). Classification (NCBI taxonomy): domain Eukaryota; kingdom Metazoa; phylum Chordata; class Mammalia; order Afrosoricida; family Chrysochloridae; genus Chrysochloris; species Chrysochloris asiatica. Next base: position 8,498,936 of record NW_006408620.1, on the reverse strand, counting down.
CTTTCTCGCCCCCTCCTGCCTTCATCAGGTCTCTCATAGTTGATTATACTATGGAGCCTGCCCCTCACAGGTGCTACGGTGTTCTCTATGTTGTTGTTGTCATGTGCCGTGGAGTCGGTTCTGACCCATAGCGACCCTGAACAGGGTTTCCGAGGCTGTGAATATTTACGGGAGCAGAAAGCCTCATCTTTCTCCCGCGGAACGGCTGGTAGTTTCGAACTGCTGACCTTGCGGTTCGCAGCCCAATTCTTAACCGCTAAGCTACCAGAGCTCCTTTATAGACTCTGAGAAACCATTCTTGTGGGCGTGGTCCATCTTCAGGAATTCATGAGATTGCTAGACCTGGCAAACAGATTGTAGAAACGAGCAGGCTATTCTGCAACTAGGAAATTTAAATTAGAATGCAGCCATTAAAACCATGGGCAAGCCATTTTGGCTTCTCTGGGGGAAGGGAAAGTGGGATGGACGAGCCATAGAATTGTATATGAGGAACTGGAGGGGAGGCTTTTTTGAGACAAGAATTAAAACCCTTTATGGCGCGCCTGCCCGTGTCTACGGGGGCTGGGCACCCAATAAAGAAAACCGCACTCTCTCTAAAATGAGTACAGATTGGATTCACTGAACGTTTGTCAGTATAGACAACGCTTCTCACAGAGCTGTCTGTTGTTTGCCTGAGAGTTGATTCATGGGGGTGGAGTTAGCACCAGGTTTGAACAGCGTCTAAGGAGTAACGTTTCTACCAGACTTTGTTGTTGTTAAGTACCGTCGAGTCGGTTCCGACCCATAGCGACCCTGTACAGGGTTTCTGAGGGTGTAAATCTTTACGGGAGTAGAAAGCCTCATCTTTCTCCCGCGGAGCGGCTGGTAGTTTCGAACCGCTGACCTTAAGGTTCGCAGCCCGATTCATAACCACTACGCTACCAGAGCTCCTTTTCTACCAGACTAGTGAGTCTCATTTATGATTTTGGATTTTGTTGCACGTTTTGGTCCACTCTGCCAGGGCCCTAGATTGGAGTCCCTGTCAGAGCCATTGGCAGTGGCAGCTGGGGTTCACATAGCCCATTAGGACTAATTGTTTCCTTGAGGTTTTTAATGACTTCTTTGCTCTAGACAAGAGAGACTAATAGTATCTTAGATATATAACTTTTTAAAAAGATATTTGCTCTGTGATACGGGTCATCTTGATATAAGCAGGTATGTGTGTGGTAACAATGTTATGTGTGACAAAGTGTTTGCCACGTTAGCCTTTTTTCCACGTGCAATCGGTGACGTTAATTCTGTTCATAGTGTCGTGCGGCCTTCCCTGCTCTTCATTGCCAGGGACCATAGGCTTGGATTGTAGACACCGTATTACACAAATAACATGACTTATGCAGTGTGTTTGGGTGTTTTTGCAACTGTGTAGTTCCCTTTGCACACTATGTATTGTATTCATGGGTGTGCTGTTTATATGGGTGCATTCATTATATGTGAAGAAATGCAACAGTTAGATCAAGGTCATTCCATTCAGACGTTATTAGAGGAAGTCAAAGCGGAACAAAGATAAAATATCTGTAGATATTTTAATAGAACAAAAGTAACAGAGATAAACCCTTGAGTCTTCCAGGAAGCATTAAAAAACTAATGAACAAAAAAACCCCAGAGTCATGAAGTGGAAGATGCTTTTGAATAAAAGCCCCTTCAAGTCGAGTAGTGTTTCACCCAGAGGAAGCAGGGAAAGAAGGAAAGGCAGTGGGGTGTGTCCCCATTGCCGCCCCCATCAGCTGAGTGAATGCCCCTCAGGTGGTGGTGGTGGATGGAGACCCAGGTGTGCCGTTTTGGAAACAGCTGAATCAATAACTCCAGTATTTTCTTTATCTAGAACATTCAAGGTCACCTGGGTGAGGCTCTCATCCAAGATGTCATCAACTACTGTCTGAGCTACATAGCGAAAATTAAACTCCCCAAGAAAAGGTTGGTATCTTTCCAACAAGGAGGTATGTTACTGGGTGGTACGCTGCTAAGAATTTAACTCTGACCCCAGCGTGGTGCAGGGAACTGTGGGAACATGCTGGAAAGCCACCAGTACAAGAAGAATGATATCAGTGGTGGCAGTGGTTGTGGGAAACCATCTAACACACCACTAAGTGGACTTGAACCACCCACCCTTCAGGGACCCACTGAGTATGTCACCCGTTTGTAACAGTCAGGGAATTCACAGGCTGTAGGACCTCCTGCTCTGGCTAACGAGTCCTGGTGATGTAGTGGGTTAAGTGTCAGGCTGCTAACCACACAGATTGGCGATTCAAACCCACCAGCCACTCCAAGGGAGGAAGATGAGGCTTTCTGCTCCCGTAAAGATTTACAGTCTTGGAAACCTTAGGCGGCAGTTCTAGTCTGCCCTCTCAGATCGCGGTGAGACTCGGATTCAGCTCATTGGCAGTGGGTTTACTTCCATTTCAGTAAATTAAAAAAGAAAAGTTTTTTTTAACCCTAACGTACATAAATGCCCACAGTAAGCAGATTGACATGAGTGAACCAGAACGCCCATTCTTGGGAGTGGACTACATGCACTGCCGGGAAAGTGAACTTGGGATTCACCACCAGCAGTACTGGACTAGATCGTGCAAGATCTCCCCCAAGTCCTGAAGTGGTCGCCAGTTCAAATCCCCTGCCGCTCTGCAGGAGAACACGAGGCTTCCTGCTCCTATAAAGACTTAGAGCCTCACAAACCCTACACGGGGTCGCTCTGAGTCAGAACCAGCTCAGCAGCAGTGGGGGTTTGGGTTTTAGTGACTTGACTGGTGACTTCTTGTATAGACTTGTCTGTTTCTTCTCTGTGATGATAACATGTCCCTCCTTAATCCGAAGGAGACGCACATTTTACATGTGACAGATTTCAGGATAAGCTTCAGATGATTAGGGTTCTTGCTCAGCGTCTCCAATCTGAATTTGGGGGCTGGCAAGGATGAAGCAAGCTGGTCCTGAGGTGCAGCTGCGTGATCAGGCCTCTTGGTCTCCCGCTGCTGTCAGAATAGCCCGTGTGGGGACTTTAAGAATTGCACGTTGCTTCCTTATGATTCGAGAGACTCAAAAAGTCCAAATCAAGGTGCCACCGTGTCAATTCTTTCCTTGTCAACAGCGCCTTGTCTTGTGGGGTCCTCACAGGGCACCCGTCTCCCCCAGAACTAGTCACAGGTCCCGTGCATGTCTTATCAGCCTTTTGTGTACCGTGGAAGTGATTCGGTTTTGGGCCTCATGAACTTACTAAAGGAAGCCCTGTTCCCAAACAGTATCTCATCTGCAGCTATTGGGCGGGGCTTGGGTTGGTAGCACTCAGTGGGGGGAGGACAATTTCATCCATAATGTGGGTCGTTGTCCTAATCTTTTACTTTTGTAGATGTTAGAAGTCCATGATGAAAAGTTAAAAGCCACATATAACCCACTCGAGTCTTTATTTTAGACTGAGTTTGAAAAGACGATTAAAAAAAAATGAGGCATAATCCTCAAAAGAGTTCACTGTGCCTCCCTTCCCCCTTCCCCTCCAGGGAGGCGGCCAGGCAGAGCTGTAATTCCTCCAACAGTGTGAGGTGCACTAAGGGGCAGCATGGGGACCCACCTCCATTAAGCATCTGTGCCCATTTCCTATCAGTACCAGCTGTGTGCCCCACGTAGGGCAGGGACATGCAGTCCGACCCGGGCAGCCCCGGTCTCCAGGGAGGAAGAGAACTGTGCTAAAGTGCACGATCCTCATTCCTGGAAAGGAGGTCTGTGATGCAGCTGCCTGCCTCCCTGCCCTGAGGCACAGAATGGTGTCCTTGTGCTGGGGTAAAGTCAGTACTCTTGTTCCCATGGTTTAGGACTCCCGGTCCTGGGGTCACCCCGGGAGTGCTCCCCAACCCCCTTGCCCTGGAGTGCAGGTGTAGATGACACCGTGCATGGACAGAGGACAGACTAGACTAGGGATTTTGGCCCATATGCCTCTGGGCCCAGGTATGTACATTGCATTTGCCTCCATCCCCAGAGCCTGAGGTTTGGTGGTGCCCACCTCACCTAAGGCATGTTTACTCCTGCCCTGGTCGGAAAGTACCATTACCTGACTGTCCTTAGGCAGTAACCAGAGCACTGCCATTAGCCCCTTTCTGTAGGTGAAGGTGCTGGCCTCCATGCTCTCTCCATGTGGCTGGGGACCACGGAGACCATGTGCACAACGGCGAAATGCTGTTCCTTCCAGTGCCATGCACAGGAGCGCCTGTAGACAGAACCTTGGTGATCCATAGGGATCTTGTTGGCAGGTTTTCAGAGGTAGATTACCAGGTCTTTCTTCCTCCGCTGTTGTAAAATGGCAGCTCTGCTGAACCTGTTCTGCACCCTGACCACACAGACCTGCACAGACAGATGGGTGGTGGCTACACTTGAAGTGTCCTGGCTGGGACCTGGGCCTGGGTCTCCCACATGGAAGACAAGCCTTCAAGTGTGTATTTGGCCACAAAATACTAAAATTGCATTTGTCAGGGTGGAACACAAGCTTCCCTGTTATCTGAGTTTCTCAAGAGGCTATTTTGAAGTTCAAAGTGGAAACGTAAGGGGGGGAAATTTGCTCTTTTTTTAAAGCAAAAAAAACCCCACATCGACAAATAGGTTTCTGGTGCCAGGGGCCTGCCTTTTCACTCTTCAGGAGCTATGGTGCGCCGTGTGCGGCTGGGAATCGTTTGTGGCTCTTTGGTAACTAAAAGGAGCAATGCTTCCCACACAAACAGAACGGGAGCCAACTACATGATTGTAGGGTTTCTGTTGCTGTTAGCTGATGGGTTGGTTCCGACTCATGTGCTCTGTATGACAGAGTAGAACTGCTCATGGGTGTTCTTGGTCACAGCCGTAACGGGAGCAGGTGTGGGTTTCTCCTCCTGAGCGGCAGCTGGTGAGTTCAGACTGCCACTGTTTCGGCCAACAGCTGAACACTTCATCATCACACCAGCAGGTCTCTTGGAGCTTTCAGAGGCCACATGAACAAAAAAGCCCAAAGGAACAGATGAAAATTGTTTTAATAATACATTTTCTTTATCCCCAACATGCCCAGAACATATCTGAACTTAGACTAAAACATGCTTCCTTTTTTATTAATACATACATTGTGGTGTGCCCTGCGAGTCTGTACCCAGAGTAGAACTGCCCCATAGGGTCCCAAGGCTGCCACCTTTACAAGAACAGGGTGCGAGGCCTTTCTCCTTCAGAGCCGCTGGGTGGGCTTGAACCACCAACTATTAGTTCGCAGCTGAGCACTTAAGCACCGTGCCACCGCTGCATATATGTATGTATGTATATGCGTGTTGAGTTTTGGCTAAATCTTTGCAATCCGGTCTCCTTTTGGACTGGCCACGTTTCAAAGCTCAGTAGCCACATGTAGCTCGTGGCTACTATATTGCACATCCAGGCCCTGGGAAATGGCTACACTGGTCTCTGCTAAATGTTTGTCCTGTTCGTTCCCCTGTAAGGTGACCAAAGTGGAGCATGTGTCTCAGGAAACCTCTGTCCCCATCTCTCCTCTCCAGGGGTACTTTCATTGAATTCCGGAATGGGATGCTCAACGTGTCCCCCATTGGGCGAGGCTGCACCCAAGAGGAGCGCATTGAGTTCTACGAGCTCGACCAAGTGAGTCCAAAACGGCCCTGTGGAATGGCTGGGTTTCTGAAACAAGACCAGAGGTGCAACTTTGTAGCCAGGACTTTCTGAGGGAAAAGAAGAGCTGTGTTCTTCCCATCTCTGTACAGTAGACGATCGGACCTTTTTGTCTTTCTCAGAGAGAGAATATCAGAGAGAAGTTCGTCACAGACCTGAGGAAAGAGTTTGCGGGAAAAGGCCTGACGTTCTCCATAGGTATGGGATCTTCAGTGCATTGTGGGTCGGGGAGCAACAGAGGGTGGACTGGGTCCAGTTGTGAGGTGGGGACAGGATGAGATGGTTAGAATGGTCTTGTTTCTGCTGTTGGCCAGAACAAAGCCGGTGCCTTTGGGAAATGACTTCGGGATGCTTGGGCTGGGGTCTGAATCTTAGCCAGTGGGTCCCTCAACTCAAGAATAAGAACATCTTTTTTCCACCCTAGTTTTTATGTTATTGATGAAAAATAGACCAGCAAAACACACACCCATCCAGCCATACCCAGCCATTCCTACGTGTACACAATCCAGTGGCACTGACAACCTCACGCTCCCTTGCCCACATTGGTCCCCCAGTAGCATAAACTACCCCCCAAGCATCCTGAGTTTCTGTCGTCAGTTTGACCCCATTCGGATCACTTTCAAGGACGGTCATTCTCAGGGCAGATGGACTATGAGCATGTGGGTGAAGGAAGTGCCAGAATGTACCCAAACCTCTGGGCAGCAGGGGAGCATCGATTGAGTTCTCCCGGAGACAGATGATGAGACTAGAAACTTTGTCTTTTCTATACCGTGTGTGTAATAACACAGGTAAGAAAACATGGCCATTTCAGCCTGGGGGGGGCGGTCCGTGGGGGGAGCTAGTAATAACATTAGGTGAGAAAACATGGGCCATTTCAACCATCTTCACCGGTAAATACGTTCATCCTGATGTTCAGTCATCACCTTTCTCGAATCTCCCCTCCCCCTTGACAGAAGCTCAGGTGTTCTCAGAGTGCTCTGACCCCCCGGCCCCCGTGCTCCTGCTGACCCATCGATGTGTCCAAAATGGGACCGTGCATGAGTATGTTCTTGAACCATCTGTAAGCATGTACTGTTTGATCAGCAGGAAGCCTCAGCCGTCAGTTGGGTTGAGTTTACAGACTGGAGGAGAGGGGGCCTCTGTGTCAGTTGGCCTGGCTATAGCAGCCTCTTCGTAGTCTGGGCTTGATGGCTCTGGTGCTCGGCGCCACCATCCGCAGCTCTGCCGCCTCTGCCTGTCACATCCTTCACCCCATTGATGCTGCTCAGTCATTTGCTAGTCTTAATCAATGCTGTGGGTTGTAGGGAGCTGCGATTGCAAGGGGTTCTAGGTAATAGGCTGCTCTGAACTGGGAGAGAAACCTTGCTCTGAAAGGGTTTTGGGGAGGTGGGGAGAGGTGTACTCTGTGAAAACAGCCTCTATCACCCACTCTGGCTGCTGTTTTTCCTGCAAGGCAAGCAGCTTCCTTCTGGGTATGTGCAGCCTTAAAACCAGCCATGTACAGCCACTGTCCGAAGCCCAGCAGCCTGCTGCCCTTACAGCCACCTCCTAACTGAGCAGTTAGGGCAGACCCGAGGGCACTGGTATTAGGAGAGCAAGACAGAGTCCATGTCCCATGTCTAGAGTGGTGTAAGGAACAAACTAGCGTCAGGTCAAGTCATCCTTACTAAGCAATCCAGAGAGCTAATGTGTGTTCGTGTTGGCCTCATAAATGGGCTTCTCCAGACACAATTCAGTGGCGTTGTTACGTCCTTCCAGTGGTCCGCCACTCCCACCCTCCTTTTCCAGAGTGTTCTGTTACACTCACTGCCAAGCCACACAGGTACCTGACTCATCTTCAACTTGCCGTTCAATCCCACATAGAGCTTTTCTTTTTGTTGTTTTTATTGTGATTTGGGTAAAAGTTTACAGAGCAAATTGGATTTTCATTCAACAGCTCATGTGCATTTTGATTCATGGCATTGACTAGAGCCCATCTCCCCACCTCCTCCCTGTGTTTCCCGGTCCCTTTCTGTCTTCTGAGATTTCTCCCCGGGCACAGGCTGCCTTTGGGTCTCTGGGTTGTGCACCTCCAGGTCGTTCCCTCACAGGCCAGTCTGTGGGGCAGAGAAAGTGGAGCCTCTGGGAGACTGTCTCTATCAGAGCAGCGGGCCTGCTCCTTTGGGTTTTTATAGGTTTTTGTTTTTTTTTAACTTTTTGATTGTGAATTGAGTGAAGGTTTACAGAGCAGATCATGAGTTTTACATCCAGCCAATCATACACTGCTTCGTTGCAATGATCACAATCCCCACCATGTACCCAGAGTTGACAGTGTTTACCTCTGTTCACTGTGACATTGTTTACCTGTTCACTGTGACATTGTTTACCTGTTCACTGTGACAGTCATCACCTCCATTCACTGTGACTGTTACAGTTCTCCCCGTCTCCCGCTACCTTCATCCTTCCTCTGCTAACCTCCCTCTTGTACATTTCCTGCCCTGTCACCCATGTGAACATGTGTTTACGCTCTAGCCTGTGAATAATTTTCCCTACCCTCAGTTCCCACCCCATAACCATCATAAATCTTTTTTTTTAAGTGTTAGGTGAATTTTCTTGTTATAAAACAAAACAAAAAGTCTGTATTCATTTAAATGTCCAAAGGGCACATTCTGCAAGCCAGCCTCCTGCCTGCAAGGACACAGCCTTCAGTCAGTCCATGGTCCTGGAACCCAAAGTTGCTATCTCTCCAGACCATTGACCTTGCCACCATCTCTGCTGTGTCCACTTTTCTAGAGAGGGTTCTCACACTCCACTCATGCTCTTCCTTCTTGATGGTCCTGGGATTGTCTGTTCCTGAAATGAAAGACTAACTACTCTCCTCTTGTAGTTTCCCATCTTCTACAGTTAAGAGTCTTGACCTCACAATTAATCCTGCTAATAATGACAAGTGAATCATAAAATCCTATCAGCATCACCCCCCACCCCCTTTTACCTGACTCATCTGGAGAAGAGGAAGACTATTCAGTGGGGATTCTATCTTAGCCCCCTCATTCTGACACTAAGCACACCCATGAAAGTTTGTAAGCCAGCCACTTCATGCCTTTTTAGCATCTCCATTTTTGATAGCTAATGTGTTGGAAGAAGTGCAGCAGCCAGAGTGCTCCTTGGAGGCCAAGATGGCCAAACTTAGTCTCTCATACTTCGGACATACTGTCAGGAGGGACCAGTCACTGGAAAAGGATCTCATGTTTGGTAGGGTGGAGGGTCAGAGAAAAAGAGGAAGACCCCCAGCGAGATGGAATAGCCAAGTGGCAGCATCAATGGGCTCAAGCATGGTGGCCGACAATTGTGAGGTTGGCCCAGGATCAGGCAGTGTTTCATTTTGTTGTACGTAGGGTCACTATGAGTCAGTACCGACTTGATGGCACCTAACAACAACAAAGTGTAAAATGCCCTCCCGATCAACCCAGGACACTGAGGGGACAAACTTTTCCCTTGATAGGAAGAATCCTTCCATTCTGGGTGGAATTTTGAGCAGCTGCCTCCATAAGCAAAAGTCCAGTTCATCAAATCCAGTAGCCATTTATATTTGCTCACAGTATCCAACATCTTCACCTTCAAGACCTTGAGTTCTAGTCCGCATTTTCGCCCAGTCCATCCAGGCCCTTCTAGTGTGATCCCATTCAGAGCAGAAGATTGTGGGAGCCAGCCACTGTCTAGTTCTTCAGGCCCCAGGGTCCTGGCTGGGGTTCATCCTCTGGACTGACTGGCCCTGTGTCTTGATTGTCTACACTCTCCCTTTGCTCTTGACGGGGAGAGACCAATAGTTGGCCCCAAAAGGATACATAGGTCTTAAAACGGCACAGTGCTCACTGACTGAGACTGTCACTGGGTTGGTTTGTTCATTTTTGAGTGACGGATCATTAACCTCTTTCCCCTGCCCCTTCCCCCCCCAACCCTGCAGGAGGCCAGATCAGTTTTGATGTCTTCCCTGAGGGATGGGACAAGCGGTACTGCCTCCGACACGTGGAGAATGACGGCTTCCACACCGTCTACTTTTTTGGAGACAAAACCATGCCGGTGAGTGAGGAAGGGCTTCAGCAATGTGGGGGTGGGCAGGGGGGGGTGGTCCACAAGTGGGCTTTCTTCCTGTCACTGCACCACACACTGAGTGACCCTCCTGTGACCGAGCCCCGTCCCCTCCACTCAGACCCCTGACCCTGAGCCCCAGCTGCACATCAGTTAGCAGACCCTCCTCAGTCTGGCTTGTGATTTAATAACGCCTGCCCTGTGCTGTTTTCAGTTTCCCAGCTTTGCAGAGTGCTGGGCGACTATTTCATCAGCCCCGGTATGTCTCCCCAGGAGTGCTCATTCTAGGCTGAGCACTGGGGGAGTATATTAGCAGAGGGCACCAGGGACAACTGAGAGGCAGACAGGGTCAGTCAGAGGCATCATACACAGGGTCTGAGGGTCTAGGGGATCCCAAGTCTGGAGTGGACCTCAGGACTGAGCAGAGCCCAGAGTTCAGGCACCAGAGGACGGAACTCACAAGTGTCCCCAGAGCTGCTCAGCAGTAGAGCTGGGCTCCCCCAGGACATGCAGTAGGTCTGCCTAGGCCTGCCTTCCAACTCAAAGGAAACGCCAGGGTCTAATCTCCTTTTTGCGTCGACAGAGCCAGCTCTCAGTCTGTGCACAGTGTCACAGCTGGTGACAAAGCTAGAGGGGACAGAACAAACCAAACAAGCCAAAGCCGTTGCTGCCAAGGCTGTGTGTGGCGTACGCCCAGGCTCCAGAGGGTCGCGGGGCTCCGAGCTCTCAGAAGCAGATCCCTAAGCCTGTCTCCCGAGGTGCCTCAGCATAGGTTTGAACCAGTGACCTTTGGGTTAGTAGTCTGCCCACTCTTCAAATGCGTGTGTGAGGTGAGGAGGCCTTTGTTGTAATATCCAGAGGAGCACAGTGCCTCAAGTTCATACAGAGAGTGTGTAGGGCCATGTCCTGCTGAACTGATCCCATGCACATTATCACAGGCTTAGAAACATGATGCCTTTAAGAAATAATGAAGCTAGTAATTGTGTGGATGGGCCAAGGAGGTTCCTGGCCATTTCTGACGAGCTTTGTATAAAGGCAGAGTCCTCTGGAACAGTGACACTTGCTGCGTGGCTATCACCATCCTGAAGCTGGCAGGATGACACTAAGCACACTTCCATGGAGTTTCTGTCCTGCGTAACCATGGCAGCACAGTGATGGTTCTGTTTTTGAAAGCTCTAGTAACAAAGTGGTTACGAGTTGAGCTCCTAATCTCAAGGTAGCAGTTTGAAACTACCAGCCGTTCCATGGGAGAAAGATGAGGTTTTCAGCTGCTGTAAAGATTTACAGCCTTGGAAACTCTGTACATGGTCATTATGAGTCGGAACTGACTCCCCGGCACACCAGTACCTTCTTTTGGAGTCCTGGTGTGGCGCTGGACCGCAAGGTCAACAGTTCACATTCACCAGCCGCTTCTCAGAAACCTTACACAGGATCACTTTGGGTCAGAACCGACTCGACAACACTGTTAACAGCCTCCTTTTTTATTTAATGAACTTTTCCCCTGCCCCTCTGGTTTTGAATTATGGGGCAATATGGAGATACAGGGTCGCTATGGGTCGGAACCGACTCGACGGCACTTAACAACAATGGAGATACCAGAAAGCATGAAGATGGGGAGCCCCTGTAACCACAGCCGCAGCTAGCTGTCTGCTCTGCCCACCCCCACTTGTACCCTCTGCTCGAAGCAAACCCACTACCATCGAGTAGATTCCAACTCATGGCCACCCTGTGGTCAGGGGAGAGCTGCCCCTCCTCTCTTCCCTGCCGAGGGTTTCAGCTGTAAATCATTGTGGAGGCGTGCTATCCTAGCGTTCTCCTGCCAAGCAGCTGATGCGTTTGAAACGCTGACCTCGTGGTTATCAGCCCAATGCTTAACCCACTGTGCCACCAGGACTCCTTTTTGCATGTCAAGTGCCATCTAACTGGTTTTGACTCATATCTACCCTGTGCATGGTGTCCAGGGAGCGGCTGGTGGGCTTGAACCTCTGACCTTACAGTTAGTTAATCCTGCACCACACCAGGACACCTTTCTGCATATACATGACCCCAAAATGGGGTTCTTTAGAGGCTCCGTGTCTTATTGCCACCTTCTTTTCTTGTTACAGCTAAGTGCCATCAAGTCAGTTCTGACTCATAGAGACCCTGTATAGGGTTTCCAAATAGCAGCTGGTAGGTTTAACTGTTGACCTTGTGATTCACACCACACCGGGACACTTCTGTGTTATTGAGGACAAGATCTTTTGTGCTCTGTAAAGTCTGTCACTTGGGCATAATTGTCTTGACCACAATTGTCTGTGCAGACATACCACAGCCTGCATTCTGGCTGGCTTCCAGGACACCTGAGCACCCAGCCTCTCTCCAACGCTTTACAGCAGGTGCCCTCGAGCTCTAAGCCAGCTAGAGGACAGAGTGAGGGAAAAGACATCAGCCCTTGCCTTTCAAATCACTTGTCTCAGAAATCCCCTCTGCTTCAACAGCCAGGGTTTATGAGAGCTGGCTCTGAACTTGGAGGGAGACCTTGGGCCCAGACATCTACTCTGTCATTAATACCCTATGGAGGTATAGGGGGCACCCTCTCAGCTGAAGGACCCCCAAATCCACAGGCAAGAGAGTAACTGCACATTTTGGTGTTCTGAGCTAACGTCTTAACATTCATCTACTTTATGAATACTTCCTGACTCTCTGGGTAATTGAGCCACTAGGACACTGGTACAAGGAGACAGAAGTTGGCAGTTCAAACTCTCGCAGCAGAGCTGAGGGAGCAAGGTCTGGTGATCTGTTGCTGAAGAGACAGCAGCCTAAATAACCCCATGGGGCAGCTATGAATCAGCATGGTTTCCACTGGTACAAGTACGACAGGACGAATGTGGGGCCTTGCTGGGGGCTGTCAGACTGAAGAGGCTGAATGACAGGCTTCACTTTGGTCTCTGTGAGAAACACTGCTTGTAAAGACACACAGTAAGTCTGCACAGATATGAAAGAAATACCAAAGGGTACATTTACAGCGCTTATCCTATGGGAAGACAGCACACTAAGACAATGGCATCTTTGTCTTAGTTTCTGAACCTTGTGTCAGCTACTAAAAACTATCTTCACAATGTCCGCCATAATACATTTAAAAACTATCTTCACAATGTCC
>NW_006408620.1:8454794-8485971 GCF_000296735.1 Chrysochloris asiatica | reverse complement strand
CCATAATACATTTAAAAACTATCTTCACAATGTCCGCCATAATACATTTCCCGTACTTGTATCTATGGGGACACTCAGATTGTACACTGCCCCCTCCAGTGACACTGGGTCTGTCCCACCTTGCTCCCAGGACAGGACATCAATCTCTGTGGTATAACTTTCTATCCTCCAAGCCTCCTCTGAAGTTTCAGAGGTCTGCCACAGCTGGGGCACACAGGTGATGACAACAGGGCGGTTCCTGAAGGGCTGTCAGAAGGTACGTTTCTGACCCTGGCCCTTTTAATGCTGTGAGTCTGCAGCCAGGGTGGGCTTTTGCAGACAGGGTCTTTACTCCCCATTGATGTTGAGTGCCTTCACTTCAGTTCATAGGGACCGTGTATGGGGTTTCCAAGGCTTTTTAAAAAATGTTAGCTGGAGAAAACCTCAGGATTTTCCCACAGCATGGTTAGTGAGCTCAACCCACCAACCTTGAGGTGCAGTCCTTAAATTGATCGCAATGTCTACAGGCAAGAGGCCCTCAAGCTCCATGCTATGGGACAGCAGGCCCTTCCCCTGCCCCATGCAGGATAGACCTGGCTCTCCTAGAGCAGGGACTTGGGGTTGTCTTCTCTTGTGGACCCACAGTAGACTCATAGCCTTCTCCCCCTGCTGCCCACATCCTGTGGTCCTGGTTAAGTGTGGAGTTCTGACTCACAACAGCCCTGTGGAGGGGTTTTCAGGAACAGCTGGTGGGTCTGAACTGCCTGTCAGGTACTATGTCATACAGACAGAAAATATTCACAGCCAAGTTCCCTGAGAGGCAGTTCTGTGGGAACTGTCGAGCAGAATGGTGTGGGTCTTGCCCTCGCCTCTCTTCTTGGTGGGTGAGTCCTCCTCCCAACTGAAGCCAGGACTGTTGGTACAGATGCAGGATTTGAACTGCCTGGTCCTCTGGCCAGCCCCCCTCCCCCAGAAATCATGAAGGAAGGGGTGGGAAGGAAGTGTGGGGGTGCAGATGTTCCCTTGGGAAGGCAGGCACACCCTTCCTGTTGTCATTGTCGGGCTGATGACTCCTTCCTGAACTGGTGGTTCCTCAGGACCTGGCAGTACCCCCACCCCAGTGTGAGCCCTGTTCCTTCAGAAGTGACATCTGTCCTGACTGCTGCTCTGCCTCCCTCCCCAGCCCATGTCCCATGGAGCCGCTGCCTCGGGTTTCCTTCAGAGGCATGGGGCTGTTCCGGTGAAGGCGGGCTTCCTCTGTGACCTGCCCCAGGCCCCATCGCAGGTGTCTTCACAGACTTGTGAGGAGGGCTATCTGGGCTGTTGCTGCCGCTGTAAATGGAGAGGCAACGGGCAGGTTTCTGTGGCCCTAACAAGCATTTCCTGTCTTTGCAGGGCGGAAATGACCACGAGATCTTCACAGACCCTCGGACTGTGGGCTACACTGTGGCGACACCTGAGGACACTCGCCGGATCTGCAAGGGGCTCTTCTTCTGAGGGGCCAGCCTTGGGGTCACCCTGCCAGCCTTGGTCCCCACCACATTGGGAACCTCACCGTCCAGACAGGGACAGGGCTGACTAGAGGATTATCTCAGACCACACACTCCCAGCCGAGTCTGGTCACACACACCCCACTGTCCCCTGTGGGAAAGTATGGGCCCCCTCCATTAGAACCCCAGGGGACTTGGTAGTGAGAGAAAGGACAGGGCATTTGGGGCCTGAAGGCAGGAGCACATCCTGCACACTGCCTCAAGGAAGCAGGATTCGACTTGGCATGTGCTTACTTGGTTCCAGCCCTGTTTCCTGTGTAGGAGACAGTCCCCAGCTGGGTTTGCCCAGCCCAAGCTTGACTCTTCTCCATCTGCCCCAAGCCCTGCAGTGACCAGCCAACTGCCTTCTTCCCAGAAGCCCTTTCCCTTTTGCCTAGTGGGCCTCCCAGCATTCCTCTCTTTGGTACAGAGTACAGGCCCTGGCTATTCATGACAACTTGGGGACGACTATGTTCATCCGCTGGTCGGTTAGTGAGCACTGCTGTCTTGATCCCGGCCCATTACCATGGCACCCTCCCCTCCCACAGGCCCCATCAAGAACACTGTAGCAAGGATCCCCTTGCAAGCAAACGGTTCCTGGGTCACCTTTTGATGTTTGTAAGGAGGCTGGTTCGCTCCTGTCCAGGGGTCCAGAGGCAGTGCCACATCTGTGCTCTGTTCTGCTCTGACCCAGGGCAGGGGACTAGGTTTGATTCTGCAAATGACACTTAGGGTCCTCCCAGAAAGCAAGCAAATTAAAATGTATTTTCAGCTAGGTTGCAGTTGTGTCTCCCTGAGGAATGATGAGGGAGGGGAAGCTGTTGGGTCAGGAATCCCTCCCTCCCCCCACTGAGTCTACAGTTCCAGCATCCTGTGCCCCAGGCGCTTCCCCCACCAGAGAAAATGAAGCCCAGGAGATCTTGTTTGCAAACAAGAAAAGCCAGTCTTCCTCACCACCCTGCCCCCTCTCCTTACTCTTCATCCACATCCCACCCCCAGGACTTGGGGCTGTTCCATCTGAGACTCCTCTGCAGCAAGGCAGGCGAGGCCCAAGTCCCAGCCAACTCCAAGCAGCTCCTCTTGGCCTCAGTTTACCATCAAGTAGGGTACTGTCCCCACCAAATGCACGGCAGAAATGAGTTCATTTAGGTAATGCACTGAAAAGGTGCCCAGTAGTGTCCAGCACGGCTCACTCAGGAGCCCGGTCAGCAGGAGCTGTTGCCCCCACTTGGCAACTGAGGGCTCCAGAGCAGGGCACTGCCTTGGTTGGACCCCCCCCCCCCCCCCCCAGCCAGGAAAACAGCAGAGCCTTAAAGAAAACTTGACTTGTCTCCAAATGAAACCCAGTTACTAAGGTGCTCAGTGGCAGGTTTTTGGAAGTGGGTGACCAGCCCTTCCTAGGTGCTCCTTGTTGGTGCCCTACAACCCTGTTATGAAATAAAGCACTTCCTCTACGTCCAAGCATTCTCAGGATAAAGACCCCATCACAGGTGCCAACCTGCCCTGCCCCAGCTGCCGAGGGCAGCAGGGGGGTGGGTGGGTGCTGTAGCTCAAGCAGGTAAGGTGTAGGGAGACTTGAATCACTTCCTGTCACCGGCTCCTCCACCCCCCAGCCCAGGAACTGATGTTAGACCACAGTCGGGACCACGGCTGCCGTCCCACCCTGTCCCGCCGTTTCCGTCCCCACCCCTGCTCAGGCTTTGCCAATCCCTCCCACCTGGGCTGAATTGGAACCGCTTTTGTCTAAACAGATCTGTCTGGTAGGCCGGCCATAGTTTTCCCAAACGTGCGTCATTACAGTAACTGCCGGCCCCTATGCAGACGTCACTTAAAGGACTTCCTTGGGAAGTGGGAAGGCCGTCAGCCCTGGTCCACCTCCCACTCTCTTAGCTCCATCTGCTCATCTGACAAATGAACCCTCCAGGGGGCGGGGAGCAACCCACTTAGCACACACGCAACACACTGCACAGACATGTTGGATTCTCAAAGCCCTGGTGGAGCAAAGGCTAAGCACTCAGCAGTTCAAACCCACCAGTCGGCTCTGAGAGCACTCAGTCTCGGAAACCCCATGGTTCTGTCAGCTCCAGGGCCAGTGGGTGGGGTCCTTGCACTGCCTGCAGAGTGGTCTGGACTAGGACTGAGGGGCAGCTAGCTACACTTGAGACAACTATGGAGAGTAGGGTGACTGTCTTATTCACCTGCACACCCAAAGGACAGAAAGCAGAGGCTGTATCAGCATTGTCACTGTAAACACCCTGACCTGACTGTAGCTCAGAGAAAACCAGCAAGTGTCAAAAACCATGGAGACCCCCATCGAAGGGACCCCATTTGCAGAGGAAGGTGGCCAGTGGGGGGGTTAGGGGAAAGTCCTGGACTTGCTTGGGAAACCTGGGTTCTGTCTCCATCTGTCTGTGTGGCCGCTCCACGGTCTCAAGTTGTCCCCATCTGTGAAGAGCTGTGTGCGGCTCCCCGGGGCAATCCCAGTGCCAACACCCTGCAGTTCAGCCAGGACTCATCGACAAGGAAGCGGGCACCCAGGGAGTTCAAGACACTGTGGAGCCAGAGCTGACTGAATGGGAGGACCTGTGTACGACAGAACACGACACTGTCCATCCTGTGCCATTCTCACAATATTGCCGCTGCCACGGTGCCAATCCGTCTCACTGGGGAGGGGAGGGTCTTCCTCTTTCTCAGTGACCCTCCACTTTACCAACCATAATGTCCTCCTCCAGGGACTGGTTCCTCTTAATGTATCTAAAGCATGAGAGATGATGTCTCGCCATTCTGGCTTCTAAGGAGCATTCTAGCTGCACTTGCAACACAGATTTGTTACTTCCTCTGCTAGTCCATGGCCCCTTTAATGTCCTCCAACACCCTAACTCTTAAATGCAAGGATTCTGTTACCGCCCTTATTCACTGTCCAACTTTCACAAGATTATGAGGCGACTGAAAATAATCTTAGTCCTCAAACTAACATCTTTGCTCTTAACGCTTTAAAAGAGGTCTTGTGCAGCAGGTTTGCCTAAGGCAATATTCCTGACGTATGCTTTGACTATTGACCTTGGATCCAAGCAAACTGAAGTCCTTGACAACTTCAATCGTTCTCCATTTATCATGATGTTATTGGTCCACCTGGGAACGGCAGATTCAGATTTCCAGCACCTGACTGACAGGGGCACAACTTAGGACTGGAAAAGGCCAGCTCTGAACAGCAGAAGACAAACATTTAAGCCAGCCACCAAACCAACCAGCCAGCTCTACTCAGTCCTTTCCAACCCATGGATCATAGCAGAACTCTGCTCCATGGTGGTGGTAGTATACCGTGGACTCAGTTTCAACTCATAGCAACCGTGTACAGGGTTTCCAAGGCTGTAAATTGTTACAGGAGCAGAAAGCCTCATCTTTCTCCCACAGAATGGCTGGTAGTTTCGAACTGCTCACCTTGAGGCTAGCAGCCCAATTTGTAACCACAATGCTCCCGAGAAGAGATCCTTAGGGGTTTCAAAGCTCAAAGCTATGACCTTTCTGACGCAGATCACCAGGCCTTTCTTCTGAGGTACCTCTGGGTGGTCTCAAACCACCAACCTTAAAAATAGTAGCTGAGCATGTAATAGTTGGAGCCCCCAAGAGTGCTCCTTCCAGGATCATAAAAGTAGAGGGGCACAGACTGAGCCTCAGTGGTGATAGTCTGTGTCTGAATGCCTAGAACCTGCAAACTGATTGGCTCATTTTACAGCATCTCCACCATCAGCAGCAGAAGGCTTCAGCCTTCCGTCCCCTTCCACACGACAGCACTGAAGACTGAAAGAACACACATTCACAAAGGAAAGAGCCTTCCTTTCCCCGACACCCCGGAACATTCCCAAGCATCCCCTTCTTCACAGTGCCATGGGGACTCCTGACCCCTGACCCCAAGTGGGTCACACATTTCGAGACATCACCCAGCTACTTGTATGTTTACATCACAGCAGACGCCAAACACGCACCCCGAGGACCTTGTTTACTGAAGCCATCTGCCAAGGTCTCTGCACAAAGCTCGCCCTGGGGGGCTCAGCTATTATAGGGGAGGAAAAAAATCCTGAAAACATTTTGTAACCCAGGCCTGAGTATACACAAAGGGGTCCTCAGTCTGCAGCACTTGACTTCAGCAGGCTATTGGGAAGCAACCAGAAACAGAGAACCCCCCCCTCCTCCCACCAATGCCCAACCCATCACCCCTAACCAAAGCAGTCACTGAACGCAGCAAAAAGGCACTAAAAGGTAAAGACCCCACTTACACATCCTGACCCCCCTTCTAGCCAACCCCCTTTAATCCAACTGAGCCAAGAAATGAGCCAAAGGTACCCTCCGCACCCCCAGGGTCTGGGGGGTCACTCAGGAGCACATGGATGGGAAAGGCATCAGACAAGTAGCACCGGCCCTGGAGTCTCTGAGACGTCAGCACCGGGGGATGGGAAGGAAGCAGGGCTGCTAGCATAGGACCACTCACACGTCCCCCCGTGGGATGGCCCACTGCTGGGCTACCAGAGGGGTACCTCTTGTTTGCAAATGCCTTTAATGCTTTTCAGATGGTGAGAGGTGGTCACGATGGTCAGTGGTGGTATTGGTGGCTGAGACCACCCTCCTCCTTCCCTGGCCTTGGTCCCAGTATCCCTTTCCACCAGAAAGTAGCGGGATGGGGAGGGCCGAGCCGCTCGCTCTCTGGGCCCATTTCGTGCTGTGCAAAGCCATGTCTGCTCCCCCGCCCCCTCCCCCAGCCCAGGAGAAGGGGCGCCGGCGTCTCCTAGGAGCTGACAACGTGCCCAGACCAGGTCTCGTGCTTGGTGCCCGGTGCCAGGTGAGTGATGACCACCTCCACAGCCTGCAGCTTCTCGTTCTTGGGCGGGATGGAGCACATCTTATAAGTGACCTCATCACCTTCTACCGGGACGTACTCGCCTTCCACACTGCAGGGGCGGGACGGGGACAGCAGTCAGTGTCCACCTGAGGGGCCACCCCCTTCCCCAGGGATGGCTCCTCTGCCTACTCACCAGAGGGTGCCCCACCACCACCATTCAGGGTTAGTCAGCTCTGTGGTACCCATAAAACTGTGTTCCACACACACACACCACCCTCGGTCACATGCAGGGAAATGGGGTCTCTGCAGATGAAGCCATACAGGTGTAGGGTGGGCTCTGCTCCCAATATGGCCAGTGTCTTAGTAGGAGGAGACACTGACAGACTCAGAGGAAGACTAAGCAAAGGAGAATAAGCAAGCAGAGAATGAAGTTAGGCAGCCATTAGGCAAAGAACGCCTGGGGCTACCAGAAGCTCGAAGAGACAAGGTCTCGTAAAGGCTTTGGTTTGGAGCGAAGCTTTGTGGCTCTGGAGTTGTAGCTTCCAGAACTGTAAGACATCCGTGTCTCTGTTTTAAGCCCCCCACTTGGTGCTACTTGTTTCAGCAACCAGAGAACACCCAAGACAGGCTCCCTCACCCTGGGGATCTTGATGCTGGAAGGATGCTCACCCCAAGCTCTGTGCACAGGGGGGCCAAGGGCTGGACAGGGGAACTGAGACCCAGTCTGTATCGGGCAGGCCAGGCCATCAGAGAAGAGGAATGGAGTGGGCTAGAGCAAGGTTTCCCAAGCCCAGTGGTCCCAGAAACCAAGCTACGTCTCCGCTCTTGAATTCCCAATACCCAGCAAGTCTTCCCCAAAGTCCTTTTGTGCTGAGGGCTCATTCCAGGTTAGCATTCTTCCTTGTGACCACACCAAGAGTCCCCTAACTTTCCATGGGGCGGAGCCTCCACCTCACCCATGGCAGTGAGGAGGACCCTTTGATAAGAGAGCACCCAGGAAGAAAACCCCCTTTAAGCCCCAAACACCAGGACCAGCTAGCTCCCTGGGAACTGGCTGGTTCTGAGTCATGAATTTTACACCTAATCATGCTTCTCTCTTTGATGTGGCCACCAGGAAGCTCAGGAATAAATTGGCAGCCTGGTATGATGCTGCACTAGACTACAAGGTAGGTTTGAATTGCAAGATCGGGCAATTCAAGTTCACCAGCTACTCCCTGGAAACCCTACACCGGCTCACTATAAGTCAGAACCCACTGGACAGCATGGAACTTCAGGCAGTCAAGTCAGGCATCCCGATATTGCCCTCTCTCTCCTTTGTCCAGCCCCCTGCCTCCCTCTCCTTTGTCCAGCCCCCTGCCTCCCTCTCCTCCTTCCAGTCCATGTTTCCCTTATGACTTAATTTTCCTGCTGGACTTGTAAACCACTGCAAATCCTTTCTGGAAAGATGCAGTGATTAGAGATTTACACCTTCACGTAACATTCTCACACACGTGCATAAAGCGTATTGCTTTAGCCTCTTCGGTCTGTGGAGCAGGTGGGCCTTAAACAGACCTGGCATGTAACAAAGTGGGGGAAGACTAGAGGGGTATGTTTATCACATCGGGACTGTATTTTCTAAAGTGTGGTTTCTGCTCTTTGTCAGATGTGCTAGGTGGGGTGGCCTGAAATGAAAAATTTGAGGGGGAATCTGGGGTGCACAGGCCAGAGTCTGAGCATCCTTGTGAGCATGCAGACCACCTGGGCTGCTCTGCTTCTTCCAGCCCCCGGGGGACACAGAGGGGCCCAGGCAGCTCCTAAAGCCCTGTGAAGACCCCAAAGTTTCCAGGCACTCAGTGGACAAGCGGCCCCAAGTTTTATTCCTGGAGTTGAGGGGCTGGCAGCTCCCCCAGAATATCAACTCCCAGGGCACACAGGGCACCCCAAGTCTGACACCACCACCCCCATCCACACAAAACCCTCAGGCCCAACCAAGTGGGTCTCTCACTCTGATACGCACACCCCAGACTCACATATGCACTCACACTTACATACACACATGGAAACATTTATCATCTGTGTAGACACTATCTGCACACACCACATGCTCACATTTACATGAATGTACACGCTCACACATACACCTGCACACACACATTTGTGCACGTGCACAGATGCACACACACACCCAGCAACAACCCCATCAGGATTGTCACTGGTAAGCTCATACAATCCCGCCCCACACAACACCCCACACCCAGAGAGTCAGCCAGAAGCTGTGTGGACATGGGTGGCCGCCCATACCCAGCCCCCAGCCCCTCAGTGCGGACTCACTCGGAGATGTGCAGGAAGATGTCGGGGCCGCCGTCGGCTGGGGTAATGAAGCCATGGCCCTTGGATCTGCAGAAGCATTTGCAGACTCCCTTGTAGACGGGGCCCTGGGAAGCCCGCACAGTCCTGACAGGGGAGAGGTGTGAGAGACCCCGCATGCCATGCCAGCCCCGCAACACAGCCACACACTCTCAACCCACAGACGTGGCCCGGGAAGTTCTGGTCATAGATACCATAAACAGCTGTGGAGGTTGTGCACTGCGCAACCCTGGGAGTCATTTCCAGAGACCCCAGAGACCCCAGCTCTGTCAGATCGACTCTCTGGGCAACGCTGGCAAGTTTCTAGGTCTCAGTTTCCCCATTTGGAAAGGGTGTTGGACTGAAACATGTCTGAGCACCCGAGGGGGCTTTGTATCAGCAACTTTCCGTGAGGGTAACAGCCTCACCCCCGCCTCCAGGCAGTGTCAGACTCGATGGGCACTGACCACTCCACTATAATGCCCAGGCCACCTGCCACCATGCCCAGTTTGCAGCTGAGGACATGGGTGTCCCTAAGGGAAAGGCTGTGAGTGAGTAAAGGCTGGTGGTTTTGAGAGTCCAGGAGTCTCCCATCTGTGACACCCGCCCCTCCCCCAACCCAGTGCCCTCAGAATTCACAAAGTACCTCCCTACCCCCACCCTTCCCAGGACTCCCCAGGTGACGCTGAGACCAGGAGCTGGTCAGACACAGTGAATCTCAGCCCTGGGGAGGAGACCCCTCTCAGGACACACCCCCAAGCTCCCCACTCCCAGCCCAGCCTGAGGCTCACGCAGAAAAGGTCCTCGTCCGGCGAGTGGGTAGTGGACTGGGGACCACGTTGCCCCGCAGTGGGGATGGAGAGCGATCCCGGCCCTTCGGGGTTTCCAGCAGCCCAACTGAAGCCTGGTGGGTGGGGGGCTGCGGCGGTGGGGGAGGCTCGGATGACATGGCTGATCTGGAGAGAAACAGGGTTCAGGGGCCAGGCTGTGGGCAGTCACGGGCACCCCCATATCAGAGCTTCTCATGGGAACGCCAGAGCTGCCCCAGGACCCGGGCATGGGGTCCCTCTGTCCGTCCCTAGTACAGCGGTTAGTGCAGATTTGTGGGAGGGTGAAGGGAAGGAGGGAGGAGGGGGAGAAGTAGGAGGGGGAGGAATGAAGAAGGACAGGCAGAAGACCCTTAGACAGTCCTGAGGGCGCTGGGTGCCCACAACCTGGGGTAGGGTGAAATAGGAGTAGAGTACAGTGGGCGCCTCCATGAGGCTCCGGGACACAATCCAAAGACAAGCTCCACCCCGAGCTCTGGGTCCCGCAGGGCTGTCATATGGCACCCAAGGGGCCAGGGAACATTTCAAAGGGACACTCAGGGCATGTCCACCCAGCCCAGGGCCTCCCTCCAGAGTGGTTGGTGGGGAGGGCTTCTCAGGCTGCCCGGCAGCCACCAAGAGAATGAACGCGGATCACATGGCTTTGGCTCAGGGTCACATGGACCCACATAGGTCCAGGGGAGGTCTTGTTCTCTGGGGGCTATGAGATGGGGTGGCCAGGTGGATGTCACACAGTCTGCTCAGGGCTGCAAAAGGGGACACATCATTGTCCAGGGCAGGGAGACATCTGAGCTCACAGCCCAATCAAGGTTACCTCGAGGCAAGGGCCACAGCTAAACATGGGACAGCTCAAGGACACTGGACTTTCTCCACCCAGCCCGCTGGATTTGGTCACAATGTTTCAATGTAAATGGTCAACTACAGGACCTCAAGCTCCCAATTTACAGATCTCCCTAAAAAACCCAAAAGTCTGACCACCCTCAACCCCTAGTGTGCTGACCTCCCAGGGCCCCCACTCACAGTAACCTTAGGGCCTCGGGGCACTTGAGATCACCTAGCAACGCCCCCACTGCTCCCCACCAGGACCCCAGAGCCTGGCTGAGTCCGCCCCAAGGGCAAACCCCCCTCCACACTTTCCCACACTCCCATCAGAGCTCAGTTCTGTCTGGCTGGGAAGGGAGGTGGCATGCTGGCCTTGTGGAGGACACCACATAGCTACCTCCTGTCCCTTCGCTCAGCTGCGGTCAGGGCAGACCGCCAGGGAGCCCCCACCTCATACAGGTCCCCGGCTGCCCAGCTGGAGACAAGACTCTAACATGACCTAGCACATAAGTCATAAGAGTCCTAGAATGTTGAGGCCTGGAGTTCTAGGCAGAGGGCTGGCCCAGCGAGAGGAGGGTCCCACCCAGGCCTCCCAGGAAGGTAAGCAGGACAGGACAGTAAGGCGTCCCCTTCCTGCTTGTCCTCAACAGTCAAGCACTTCAGACTTCAAATCACCCCACCTGCCTGCCAGCTGTGTGACCTTGGGCAGGTCACTTAACCTCTCTGGGCCTTGATTTCCTCATCTGGAAAATGGGCACTGTAGCAGTTCCTAACACGCACCACTGTCATGAAGGGGAAATGAAAGGCTAACAAGTTACACACTTGGCAGCACACCCCTGCCCAGAACAAGCAAAAAAAACCCCAAAAACCCTCACTTCCGTTGAGTTGATTCTGACTCATAGTGAGTGATCCGAAAGTACTGGGTACAAGGGCTCCCAGGGCTACCTAGATTAAATCTTTATGGGAGCAGACAGCCCAAGTTTTCTCCTGTGGTTTGAACCACTGATCTCACATAGGCGCCCAACACGACTTAACCCACAGTGCCACCAGGGTTCCTTCTCCCAGAACTGAACTGCTAACCACAAGGTCAGCGGTTCAAATCCACCAGCTGCTTTTAGAAACCCTATACAGGGTTGCTATGAGTCAGACCCAGAAGATGGCAGATATAACCTTGCTTGCTGAAAGCAAAGAGGACATAAAATACTTGATAACAAAGCAAAGATCAAAGGCCACAGCACTTTAATATAAAAATAAGAATGAAAACCTTCACTACTGAACCAATAAACAAAGTCAACATAAATGAAACTGTCAAAAATTTCATTTTGATTGGTTCTACTAACAACACTCGTGGAAGCAGCAGTATTGCACTGGGCAAATCTGCTGCACAAGACCTCTGTAGAGTATCCAAGAGCAAAAATATCAGTTTGAGGACGAAGGTGAGCCTGACCTAAGCCATATGCATTCAATAGCTTCATATGAACGTGAAAGTTGGACAATGAATAAGGAAGACCAGAGAATTAATGGATTTGAGTTATGGTATTGGAGAAGAATATTAAAAAGTACCATGGACTGCCAAAAGAACCAAACAAATTTGTGTGTTAGATGAAGTACAATCAGAATGGTCCTTAGAAGTCGGGCTGGCCAGACTTCATCTCTTAGATTTCAGACATGTTATCAGGAGGCAGTACATCATGCTTGGTAAAGTGGACGGTCCGTGAAAAAGAGAAGACGTCCAGCAAGATGGACTGACACAGTGGCTGCAGCAATGGACCCAAGTGTAGTAACAACTGTGAAGCAGGACTAGGCAGTGTTTCACTCAGAGGTGTACAGGGTCGCTGAATCGGAACCAAGTGGATGGCACCCAACGACAAAGAGGCAGACCCCTCCTGGACAGCACTTAATAACAACAACAACATGGTTATTATAATCTCCATCAAAGAATACAGAGACACATATCTGTGGCAGGCCTTGTTTGTGGCACTGTGGACTCAGGGCTGAACCTGGAGCCAGAAAATAAGCAGGCAAGCAAACAGATAGATGCACCAGATCGTTACAGATTACCAAATGGAGAATGAAGTCACAGAAGGGGTGTGCCACTCCAGTGAAAGCGCCAGCTGGACCCCGAATGATGAGAAAAGAAACACGGCAGGGGCGCAGCGGGGGGCAGGGGGAGTCCAGAAGCTAGTGATGACCAGGGTGTGACTGAGGGGGTCGATGGTGGGTCCTGGAGACAAGGCAGGAGATGAGATGGGAAGGAGGAGGGCCTGCTCCCAAAGCATGCAGTAGCAGCATCACGGAGTCCTGGTGGGGAGCTCTGGATAAATGTGCTGGACCGCAAGGTTAGCGGTTCAAACTCACCAGCTGCTCCTTAGAAGCCCTATACAAGGTCGCTATGAGTCAGAAGCAACCACAAGGTCAGTGGTTCAAGCTCACCAGCAGCTCTATGGGAGAAAGATGAGGTTTTCAACTCCTGCAAAGATTTACAGTACACAATTATATATATTGCGTTGTATATATATATTGTTGTTAAGTGCCATCGAGTCGATTCTGACCCATAACAACCCTGTATAAGGTTTCCAAGGAGCAGCTGATGAACTTGAATCACCGATCTTGCAGTTCAAACTGACTCTGCAGTCTGACGCATTAGCCCATAGCGCCACACCAAGAGACGCATGTGTGTGTGCGCACCTATGTATATATGGAAAGGAAAAGTACTCAGTAGATCAAACCAGAATGAACCAGTTCAAAGCCCTTGAGGAGGGAGAGGGCTGGGGAAAAGTCCAGCTGCTGCTCTCCTGGCATGGTCCAGGCAAGGAGCACCGCTATCCCAGCAACACCAGGGCCTGCCATCTGTGCCCACACACACACCAGTGCACCCACTGACTGCCCTTAGCAGGCAGCTCTAGGCCACACCCCATGGGCCTCTGGGAACAGCAGACTCAGAGGCAAACCCAGCCCAAGCCCGGGTCCCAGTTACTGTTCGTCTTGTGTTCAGGCATTCAGCCACATTCGCGTGCGTACAAGCAGGTGCACATCTGTCCACACACATCTGTGTTCACACACACAGCTCTCCGGAGGACCTGGAATGGAGCCCACTGGATGTCCACCTCCCATTCATGGGGCAGTTATGAAGCCAATGATGGAGAACAGGAAGTGATGGGAGTTGAGACATGGCCTGCTGCAACCCACTTAACAGATGGGGAAACTGAGACCCACATGCCAAGTACCTCTCCCAGGCTCACCCATTAGTGGAAAGTGAGAGGAAAAGAATGCAGGAATGGGGACTGTGGGGTAAAGGGCTACATTTTTAAAGCAGGTGGTCCACTGGAGGAGGTGAGCACCTAGCTGTGCTCCCTGCCCCCCCAGACCCCTATCTGACTAGTGCCTGGCCAGGGTAGGGGGCCCTGGTGGGAGGGGAGTCAGGAAATCATTTGCACCCCACTCCCTGAGGGAGGCATGCAGCAGGGCCCTGTGCCTTCCAGCCTGGGAAAGAACCAGAGAAGGGACCTCAGCCCAAAATAGCCTGGGAATTTTCCACCGGCCCTGCAGGTCTCCTGGAAGGTTCTGGAATGAGGACACTGGCCTTCATAACCTCTCCCGTAAAGGGTGCTCAGAATTGAATCCTCGAGAGCCCCGTTACCCACCCTTCCAGTACCACTCCCCCATCTCCCTTCTTGCCTTCTCTGCCTGAAACTAGACCCATACCCAGGATGAGCCTCTTCGGAGCCAGGAGTTGGGGGCCAAGGCACTGCTATCAGCCATTCACACCTTAGTGAGAGTTTGTAGTCCATCCCCAAAGCTCCAACCCTAGTAGCTTCACACCATTCCTTGAAGCAGAGAGGTGGGGAGCAGGGGGCAAGTTACAAAGATCCACAATCTCTCCAAGTCTCCTCTGCAAAGCAAGCTGCTGACTGGGGAAGGTCAGAGTTAAGCACCCTCTTCCCCAGATCCCAGCCAGGGCTGGAAATGAGCATTAGCCTGGGGTGGGAGGGACAGTGAGGAGTACCCACTGCCCAGTAACTTCTTTCTGTGAGGTGGTACAAACCTTAACTCCAGGAATCCAAGCCCAGCCTAGGATTCTTTGATAACCTGTATTTTACAGAGGAGGGAACTAAGGCACTCTTCTCTGTGCTCTGAATCTCTGGGGACACTGAAAATGCAGACTCCATTACAAGGTCTGAGGTGGACTCCAAGACTCTACATATCCAGCCAGTGGTGGGTGTGGATAAGGTTACTAAACAGATTAACTGCCCATGTGGCAGCCAGTGCTGGGCTGTAACCTAGCGCAAGAGTGGAAGAGAAACGGGGGTGGGGCTACTATGCTTCCTAGTGAACACTGTAAACTGAGGCAGGAGTGCCATACACATCCCAGCTCAGCTGCACCTTGTTGTTGTTAAGTACCGTGGGGTCGATTCTGACTATAGCGACCCTGCACAAGGTTTCTGAGGCTGTAAATCTTTAAGGGAGCAGAAAGCCTCATCTTTCTCACACGGAATGGCTAGTAGTTTCAAACTGCTGACGTTGAAATTAGCAGCCCAATTCACAACCACTATGCTCCTTAGCCCGGCATAAGTGACCCCCCCCAGCCCCGCCCCCCCGCCCCCGCACATGGGCTAGGGGTGAGGCTGGCAGGCTGGCCAAGGAGAAAGGGGAGGCTGAAACACCCGGGCAGGCCTAGGCCACATGTCCCTCCATTGTTCCCAGTAAAGAGTGGGGGTCTCCCGGGACAGGGGGGATGAGAGGCTGGGAAGGGGAAAGAAGAAGGAGGGGCCTGGGGAGAGCGGACAATCCACACAGAGAGACCCAGAGCCCCCTGCACGGGTCCGCTAGAAATGCAAGTCCACGTGGCAGGAGCGGCTCAGCCGAGCCCCCTCCCAGGCTCGGCCGGGAAGCGCTCCCGCCCCCAGCAGCCCGGGAGTGCTGGGAAGAGAGGCCGGAAACTCGAGAGCTGGCCCAACGGGAAGTGGTCTGAGCACTCCAACCTGTGTCCAGAGCAGCCCGGCAAGGCCCGCCCCTCCTAGGTCGGAATGACCAGACTGAGCACCCTTCCTCCGGGGGGTGGGCCCAAATCCTCGTTCTTAGCTAGCCTACTTGACCACCTCAGGTTACTGCGCTGGACTGCATGGTCAGCGGTTCAAGCTCACCGCCGCTCCTCAGAAACCCTATTATACAGGTCACTGTTAGAACCGACTCAACAGCACTTCTCAATTCAGTCACTCGAGGCTCTGACGTAACCTTCGCCCATTCTGTGACCCCTGGACAGTGACCTCATTGCTCCACGCCTCAGTTTCTTCACCTGCCAAATGGGTCCCTGGAACGTCACCCACGTCCCAGGGTGGCATTGTTGAATGCACTGTGGGTTCAATGAACCACGTTATGCCACCATGTGTGTTTGTGTGGGGGGGAGGGGGAGACTGGGAGGGGGGATGAACCAGGGAGAAGCCTCCGGAAAAGTCCTTCCTCTCATTCCTGTCCTACTGACTGACACAAAGGCTCTGCCAGCCACTGGACCTGAAGCTGGTTGGAGGACAAAGAAAGATGTTTCCTCCCAACAACACACCTTCAATCCCAACCTGGGACCCCAGTATCTTCCCCACGGGCCTAGGTTAGACCATTTACACCCCTCCTAGTACACCTGGGAGGCTGGAGTCCGGGAGTGACAGGCCAGCTTTGGGAACCTAGACCACTGAGCACTAGAGCAGGGGGATGCCGGGGAGCAGGTGTTGAGTCTTAGAGAATGACTCAGGCTGCTAACAGAAAGGCTGGCAGTTCAAATCAACCAGCTGCTCCACAGGAGAACGAAGAGGCTGCAGGTTCCCCTGAAGTTTGTCTTGGAATCCCAAACAGTTCTACTCTATTCTATAGAGTTGCTATGAGATTGATTCAACCTGATGGCAGTGGTGGTTGTTTTTTTATTTCAAGGGTTGTGTTGTTATATGTGCCGTGGAGTCGGTTCCGACTCACAGTGACCCTATACAGGGTTTCGGAGGCTGTAAATCTTTAGGGGAGCAGAAAGCCTCACCTTTCTCCCGCAGAACTGCTGGTAGTTTCAAACTGCTGACTGTGAGGTTCTTAGCCTGTTTCATAAACCACTACCCTGTGGGAGAGGTCATTCCCAGCAGAGGGAATCGTAGGACAAAGAAGGAAGCAAGCTGGTGAAAACCCAAGCAAATGGTTTTCTCTTAAATACTTAAGCAGGGGCTTGATGAGAACCAACTGTGTTTTCACAAGTTCTCTCTGGCTTGGGAGTGGAGAACAGATTGGAGAGCAAAGGAAATGAGAAATAGAAAAAGAGCAATTTTTCTATTTCTCACCCTCATACCACCCTAATTAGGGTTTTTGTTTTTATTGTGATTGGATGAAAGTTTATAAAGCAAATCACTTCCCATTCAATATTTCACCACATTGTCTTTTGCGACATTAGATGCAACCCCCTCAATGTTAACACCGTTCCTCGTTTCCATTAGACGTTCTTTTCTGTCTTCCAGGTTTGCTTTTGGGTAAACGCCCCCGCATGGTTGATTGTACTGAGGAGCTAGTTCCTCACAGGTGGTACTTATTCACTGTTTTTTGGCTGCAAGGTGAGCCCATAAGAGGGCTCTCTTCCAGATTTGAAGGTTGTCTAAGGGCCACAGTGTCGGAGGCTCCACCCGTCTCCACCAGACCAGTAAGTCTGGTCTTCCCACAGGGTTTTCCAGACTGCGATCTTTACGGAAGCAGATCGCCAGGTCTTTCTCCCATGGGGCTACTGGCTGTGTTCAAACCGCCAATCCTTAGGTTATAGTCGGGCGCTTAACCATTGCGCAACTAGTACGGATGAGGAGACTGAGGCTACAAGGGCTCTTATTTTGTAACTATGACAACTGGAAGAGGGGGCCCCGCGTGGAAGAGCTTATCTCTGCCCTCGCCCCCGAAAACGCACACAAAGCCACTCCAACCCCAGAAAAGCAGTGGGGCTAGGAGCTTTCTTTTGAAAATAAAAAAAAAAAAAACCGCTGCCTTTCCGTCCTCCAAATTCTGAGGGTGGGGGGACAGCAAAAGCCTGTGAAATTTACCTCCGCCGCCTCCGGGTGGGGTGTGGCTGGAAGGGTCCCCCATCCCGGCGCAAACTCTCCGGCGAGCGCTCCCCCAGATGCGGCCAATCGCCGGGCTCCATGGCAGTGTTCTCCCCGCCCCCCGTCCTATCGCTGAGCCCCCAGCACCCCGAGTCCTCCCACGACCGTCTAGCCTGCGGGTGGACGCGGGAGCCGGAGGCATGGCTTTCAGGCACGCACAAAACAGGTGGCCGACCGGCGGAAAGTGCTGCCCGCGGTCGGCTCGAGTCTCTCCAGCTGCGGCCACGCCCACTCCCGGGGCTACTGCCGCCTCTCTCCGAAGGCCCGGTGGCAGGCGGGGCTCCGGGGCCTAGCGCTCCCCTGCCCACCTTCCAGCTGCCCCAGCAAAGGCTTAAGTGTGAGCACAGCGGCCGACACCCTATCCCGGCAGTTTCCTGGGCCTCGGGGGCCCTCCAGGAACCCTCCCAAAGCCTCCCTACCTGGCGCTCCGCTCTGCTCCGCCAGCTGCTCAGCTCGGACTGCGAGAGCGGCCCTAGGGAGGGGGCGTGTCTCGGGGGGGCGGGCTCGCTGCGGGGGCGGACCCGCCCCTAGTGCTTCCCGGCCAATGGGGGCGGCGGCGTGAGGCCGGGAAGGCAGGGGCGGGACGAGTTCACCAAGGCCCGGCCCACATACCCGCCCCCTGGAGTTCTCCGGCCAATGAAGACGGTGGATGGAGCCTGGGCAAGCAAGGGCGGGGTGGCGCCGAGCGGTCAGGACGTTACCTTTGTGTAGACTACAGGGACTGTCGGAAGGCGGGACGCGGGGCGGGGGGAGGGATCCGGGTGCTGGCCCCTGAAAAGTGGAGGAGTGACCGAAAGGAATGAAGAGAGACTAAGGGAACACAAACAAGCAAAGACCCAGGAGCAAAGAACAGGGTGAAAAAAGAAAACAAAAAATAAATGCAAAGAAAGGAAAACAAAAAACGAGAACAAAGCTATTGATTTAGTTTTCCTTTTTTTCCCCTCAGGTTTTTAAGAAGTCTCATTAGGTCTCTGTCCTTGGACTTAAAGGAGTTAGCTCTCATTTGAGAGGAGAGGAAACTGAGGCACAGAGAGAGGTGACCTGCCCATTATCCAGCGAGTCCTGGGCAGCTTCTGCGTGCAATTCCAGTCCTGGGGATGCAGGTCGCTGTTTGAGGGGTCTCCCAGCACAACTTGGGGCTCAGGGGTGTAACTCCTGGAACCCACTTCCCTGCCTGCCTCTCTTACAGTCACTCAGCATGCTGAGGACCACCATGTAAAAGGCAGGAAAACCAGCTGTTATAAATCACGCACGTGGGGGCCACGGGGTGGGGACCCCAGGAGCCGCAGGGAAGTGGGGGCTGGTAAATGCCTCCCCTCGATCTGAGGCTGGGTACATGGCTGGGTTCCCTTTATGAAAACTCACCCACTTCAATGAGTTGTTGGGTGCTGGTAGGTGGGTTGATGACTTGTAGGGACCCCATGTGACAGGGTAGAACTGCCCCATCTGGTAAACTACCCTGCAGTCTGCAAGGGCAGACCAGGGGTTAGCAGCCAAGTGCTTAACTGTTGTGCCACCATGGCTTTTTTAACTAACGATTATCCTTCAATAAATAAATTGTGTTCGGTTTTTCAAGGCCAGTTGGAACCCTGGATTCCTACCTCCCAATTTCACAGAGGGAAACCGATGCCAAAGATAAGTGGAATTACCTTCCCCTGTAGGATAAGCACTGGACCGCTAGGTCAGTTTGAACTGCAAAGTCAGTGGTTCAAACCCATCAGCGACTCCTTGGAAACTCTACAGAGTCACCGTGAATCAAAACCAACTCAGCAGCATTTAACAACAAGAAGCCACTTTGTCTGGACAGTTTAGCAGGATCAGCTAAAGCACTCACCATGGGCACAAAATTATAGTGGGCGCTAAAAAAAACCCCTCAAAAACCAAAATTTTAGTGGGTGCTGAAAAAAAACCTCAGTGTGCCATAGGATAAGCACTAGATTGGTAACTGCAAAGTCCACAGTTCACATCCCCCAGCCACTTTTGGAAACAGGATCCCTATGAGTTTGAACAGACTATGAGTTTGAACCCACAACAACAAAACTTCAGTAATCATGATAAATAGTATTTTAATGCAATATTTTAAAAATCTAAATTAATGCCAAAAAAATTCATGATGAGTAAAATATCACATTTGAAAATAAAGATTGGGTCCAACCCAGCTAACCCTTTCATGTAGTTGCCCCACCCTAATTCTGATCAAACGACGTATTGCAAGTAAACGGTGTATTACGTACGTTAGGCAAACCTGCTGCACAAGACCTTTTTAAAGTGTTGAGCAGCAAAGGTGTCAGCTTGAGGACTAAGGTGCGCCGGACCCAAGCCATGGTATTTTCAATAACCTCATATGTATGCGAAAGCTGGACAGTGAATAAGGAAGACCGTAGAATTGATGCTTTTGAGTTATGGTGTTGGAGGAGAATATTGAAAGTGCCGTGGGCTGCCAAAAGAACCAATAGATCCATTTTGGAAGAAGTGCAGCCAGAATGCTCCTTGGAGGCCAAGATGGCCAAACTTCGTTTCTCATACTTCGGATATATTGTCAGTAGGGACCAGTCGCTAGAGAAGGATATCATGTTTGGTTAGATAGAGGGTCAGAGAAAAAGAGGAAGACCCCCAGCGAGATGGATTTGCCAAGTGGCAGCATCAGTGGGCTCAAGTGTGGCAACAATTGTGAGGTTGGCCCAGGATCAGGCAATGTTTCATTCTGTTGTGCATAAGGTCGCTATGAGTTGGTACCGACTCGATGGCACCTAATACAACAACAACAATTTTGATCACGCTATTTAGGGTCACAAATGGGAGGATTAACCTTAAACTAAAAATATCCCCTAAAGGATCAAACTTCTTGACCCAGCCAGCCAACACAGCTGTGTTTCACCCTTTGTAATAATGGAACTTTCTCCTTTCCTTTTTAAACAGGTGACTAATCTATAAAGCAGATAAATACTATATGACCCTCCTTGGGGTCTGAAAGACAAGCCCACCCACTCAGCACCTTCTTTTTTGCTAATCTGAGTCCTATAGCACCTCTGGAAAATGTGTAGAGTGCCAAAGACCACATTGGAAGCTTGAATTTTCTCCAGAGCAAAAGGGAAAAAAAATCAAAGATTAAACGAGGAAACTAATCTACAGGCTAAATCGTCTCCATGAACCCTGGCTTCATCTACTCTGAGACCAGAGTAGTACCAGCTGTCATCACTAATGATTCTCCTCAGGGCTATCTATAATACATGAAGGAATACAATAGAAGGAAAGAAAAATGTGGAACAGACTGGAAATTTCTAAAAAGCGACAACAATAAACGAAAACAGATCTCCAGTTCTGGTCAAGACTGGAAAACTCCCTGAGTCTATGGCCCAGATACATTCCTAAAACCTTGAACCAGAACTGACTTCTGAGGTCATCTTCTAGCTAAATAACAAATTTGCTCTAAAAATAATGAAATACTACATTCCTTTTTAAAAAAATTACCTATATGAGACCGAATGTCCAAGAATGGTGAACAACTACTTGAAAATACAGATGAGAATGTAAGAGGGCAGGAAAACTAGGTTAATGGAAAGAGACCAACCAGAACTGAAAAATGAAAATGTCATGGAATGTGAAGAATGGAAGCCATCTCACTGAACAATTTACACAGTCATTGTTGAATGGAAATCTGAAATGCTGTGTAAACCTTCACCAAACTCACAGTATTATTTTATTTAAGACAGAAAAAAACCAAAATCCCCTAAAGTCTGATGCTGTGGGTTAATCAGTTGGGCTTCAAAGTCGGTTGGAACTACAAGATCAATGGTTCAAGCTCACTAACTATTCCCCAGAAACCCTGTACAGGTTCACTCTAAGTCAGAACCAACTGGACAGTAGTAACAACAATATAACAAAGTCTGTAAGGAGTCTTCGTGTGGCACTGTGAGACAATGCACTGGACCCCAAGGTCACTTTGAACTGCAAGGTTGGTAGTTCAAACTCACCAGCTGCTCCTTGGAAACCCTATACAGGGTCGCTATTAGTCAGAACTGACTCGATGGCCCTTAACAACAACAACAAAGTCTTTAAACCAAACAATAGTTTACCTTGGTAAAGTGGAGGGTCAGTGAAAAAGAGGGAGAGCCCCAATGAGATGGATTGGCACAGTGGCAGCAGCAGTGGACTCAAGTGTAGCAGCAATCGTGAGGCTGGCACGGGACCGGGTAGTCTCTGGGTCTGTTGGTTGCTATGGGTCAGAACTGACTAGATGGTTCCTAACAACAACAAAAAGTAAAGAATGTCTGCTTTCAGGATGTCAACAACTTACTAGGGCAGGTGCTACCCAATGTGGTAACTTACGGTGTCGCCTCCCCACCCATGGACTCCCTCCCTTACCATAACACACAGAATTCTTGTTCAAGTGCCTTAGAGTCTGTTCCGACTCACAATAACCCTGTATAGGGTTTCCCAGGAGCAGCTGGTGAGTTTGAACCACCGACCTTGCAGTTAGTAATCCAGTGTTTATCTCACAGTGCCACATCAGCATCATTAGCAATGTTTATTATCAATTGTAATCATAAGATAATATGCAATCAATGTTGTTGTTGTTGTTGTTAAGTGCCATCCAGTGGGTTCCAACCTGTAACGACCCTACATAGGGTTTCCAAGGAGCGGCTGGTGAGCTTGAACCGCCGACTTTGCTGTTCAAAGGGGCAGCAGCCCAGCGCATTAACCCACAGCCCCACACCTGGACTTCTAGAGACGTAAATTGTTTAACTGCAACGTTTCTTAGATTATATAAATAACAACAACAAAATGGTTTGTAAAATCTTTCCCTTTAGTTAAGACTTCGTTCTCCAAAAAAGTTACTTACATAGGTTCACAAATGGTATCACAGCTGTGTATATCTGAAACAGCAAAAAAATGGACAAAATCAGCAGCTATAAAAAACAAAAACAAGAGCACACGCTTGTACCGTGTGCAGACAAGACCACGTGATTCAAAGTGTCATTGTAACTGGGTAACAATGCCAGCTTTAATCTGAGCACATTTAGAAAATTCAATAAGCAAATAAGCACAGTTCAGTCACGCAGGCATACTGATACTTGTAAACTGGGTTTACTAAAATCAGCTTGTGACTAATCACAGGGATATTTTTTCTAAAAAGTAATAAACTTCTGCTGAAACGCTATCATTTTTTTCCTTCTGTCCCAGAAAGCCTTTCTCAAATTCTCAAAAGAGGCATCTTCAAATTTCAAACCTGGGGGCAGTTTGAACAAAGTTCTGTTCAACAATCATTCACTGACAGGCTAACAACAATTCTGGGCACCAGACATCTCAAAATAAAAAGTGCCCACCCTGAACATAGAATGATGCAGCAGTTACGGACAACGCCTGACAGAACCTTAAAAAGATATGCATGCTATTACCATACGTTGTTGTTGTTGTATGCCGTTGAGTCAACTCTGACTCATAGCAACCCTGTCTAAGGCTTCCCAGGAGCAGCTGGTGGGTTTGAAACACCCACCTGGTAGTTAGCATACAAACCAGCAATTCTACTTCTAAGTCGTGGTGGTGGTGTGCCGTGGAGTCGGTTTTGACTCAAAGCCACCCTGCATAGGGTTTCTGAGGCTGTAAATCTTTACGAGAGCAGAAAGCCTTATCTTTCTCCTGCAGAACAGCTGGGAGTTTTGAACTGCTGCCCTTGAGGTTAGCAGCCCGACTCATAACCACTACACTACCAGAGCTCCTCCCACTTCTAAGTATATGCCCCCAAAGAACTGAAAGCAGGAATGCAAACAGACACGTGTACCAGTATTCATCGCAGCACTATCCATGATAGTCAAAAGGTGGAAACAATCCAAGTGCCCATCAGCAGATGGCTGGGTGTCTTAGGCTGGGTTTTCTAGAGAAGAAAAACCAGTGAAACTTATCTGTGTATATATAAAGAGAAGTTTACTTAGAATCGTAGCGTCCCAGGTCCCCAGTGGAAGAGAGAGAGAGAGAGTCCCTGGAGTTTCCATTATATTGGGATCAGGCCACGCCCCCAAGGAAGCACCCCTTCAATTGATTGGCTGCTCATAGTCGCTCATCATAGAGCTAACTTACACCTGTATGTGGTTTTAGCACCATGGGAATAAGCACATCTCAACTGCTAAAACTCTAGAAATCCTAGCCCAACACAAAACCCTAACCATGGCACTAGGTGGACACATTGTGGTACATAATTGGAGTACTACTCAGTCATGAAGAAATGATATTCTGACACATGTCACAACACAGCTGAACCTTGAAAACATGACACTGAATGAAATAAGTCAGTCACAGAGAACAAATAGTGTATGGTCCCATGTGTAGGAACTGTCTAGAATAGGCAAATGCGCAGAGACAGGAAGTGGGTTTGTGGTTCTCAAGGGCTTGGTGCAGAAAGACAGAACGGGGAGCTATTACTTAATAGATACGGAATTCCGGTTTGGGAGGATGGAAGAGTTTGGGGAACAAATAATGGAAATGGTTAAACAAGATTGTTGTGAGCGTGACTAATGTCATTGGACCAGACACATAAATGGCAACTTTCATGTTATATGTGTTTTAACGTAATAAAATTCTTTTGCAGGAGTGTCCACCCTGTCCCCACCCCAGAGGAGCCTGTCGCCTGCTGAGGGTGGTGCACCAATAATCAGTGTATCATATGGCACCTTGGATAAGCCTCAGTGACTAAGGGATGGTGCCCCACTCTCAGGTCCCGTGAGGCAAGGAAGTCTCTTGACTCCCATATTGTCAGCCCACTGTCTTTTGGTCACATCATCCTGAACACTGGATTTAGAAGAGGCCACTAGCTGCACAAGACCTCTTTATAAAGTGTTCAAGAGCCAAGACGTCACTTTGAGGACTAAAGTGTGCCTGAGCCAACCCATGGTATTTTCAATGGCCTCATATGCATGTGAAAGTTTGAATAAGGAAGACCATAGAAGAATCTATGCATTTGAATTATGGCGTTGGAAAATATTGAAAGTACCACCATGGACTACCCAAAGAACAAACAAATCTATTTTGGAAGAAGTATAACCAGAATGTTTCTTAGAAGTGAGGATGGTGAGACTTGGTTTCTCATACTTCGGACATGTGATCAGGAGGGACAAGTCCCTGGAGAAGGACATCATGGTAAAGTGGAGGGTCTGTGAGGAAGACGGAGCCCACACACAGTGGGTTGACCCAGCGGAACAACAGAACAGCAATTGTGAAGGTGACGCAGAAACTGAACCGTGTTTTGTTTTGTTGTACATCAGGTCGCTGTGAGTTGGAACCAACTCAACAGCACCTAACAACATGAGTCGCAATAGATTCCACAGCAGTAGGGTTGGTGTTTTGGTTTTACAACCTCCACCTTCACACACACACACACACACACACACACCTACCTGACTTGTCCAATCTTCAACACAAGCCTGAGGGAGGGACAGAGGGAGGGAGGCTGCCAGACAGGTTAGGAAATGCCTTGAGGTCACACACTGGGTCTCGGCCCTAGCCTCCAGCCTCCCTCTGTGTAAAAGAGATGGGACCCTACTCCGGAGCTCAGGACATACAGGGGACTCTAGGAAAAGTCCAGCCCATCACCAAGGAGGAAGGGGCAGCAGCTCCAGCCAACTGGTTTCACAAAAATCACATTGGAACCTCATTCCATCAGTTTCTGTCTTCGTCCCTGTCTGATCATCATATCACCTTCCTGAGTGAGGCCCTTTCTGGGAAAAGAGGAGGAGCAGGCAGGGAAACAAGTCTCATCTCATGTTTCCTTTAGAAAGTCCCAGAACTGATGGGGGTCTGCAGAGCCTTCCTTATTGCATGCCAAGTAAACCAACCCCAGGGACGGGGACTGGGGGAGCGGATGGTCAGGGTCACCCAATTGGAGAGGGACCAGGTGGGTTTCCCGGGGTCCCAGGCCCACCCCAATCCTGGGTTGTCCTGTCCCCTGCCTGCCCTTTGATGCTGCTTATTAATTTATTCTTGTTATTATTAATTGATAATTTATGCTCTCTATGAGCCAGGCATGGAGCTTTGTGCTTACATTCTGATTCCATTCATAAGTCATTCAGCAGTTCAAACCCACCAGCCACTCCTTGGAAGCCTTGTTCAGGATTGCCAGCAGTCAGAACCCACTCCACACCACTTAAC
This sequence comes from Chrysochloris asiatica, assembly GCF_000296735.1. Taxonomy (NCBI): domain Eukaryota; kingdom Metazoa; phylum Chordata; class Mammalia; order Afrosoricida; family Chrysochloridae; genus Chrysochloris; species Chrysochloris asiatica. The sequence continues at coordinate 8,460,395 of NW_006408620.1, read as the reverse complement.
AACAACAGTGTGACCAGCCCATACCAGGTACGGAAAGTTCCTCCTCTCCTGATGTTTGGGGGGCAACAGACAATGAATAAAGTGACTTGTCAAAATCGAGCCACGTTATATGGCAGAAGGCTACTCAGGCGGCAAGTAAGCTGAAAAAAGGAGGATGTAAAGGATTCAGTTTTCACAATAGGTTTGTTTTTATTGTTGTTAAAAATTTAAAAACCTTTATTATACCATGTATAGGATTTCCAGGGAGTAGCTGATGGGTTTGAACCACCGATCTTGTGGTTAGCAGAGCAGTGCTTATCCTACAGTGCCACACCAGGCTTGTTGTTGTTGTGAAGTGCCATTGAATTGGTTCCGACCCATAGCAACCCTGTATAGGGTTTCCAAGGAGCAACTGGTGAGCTTGAACCACCAACCTTGCAAGTTCAAAGGGCTTTCCAGTCTGGCGCATTAACCCACAAAGCCACACCAGGACTCCAGGCTTAGCAGCAGGAAATTTTATTCTAACTCATTTTGCTGAGGAGAAAACTGAGGCTCACAGAGGTGACAACGCCTGCCCAGGGTCACACAGCCAGGGAATGGCAAAGTTCAAACTTAAACCACTTTGCTGCTCCTGGGTACCATGCCTGGTGTCGGAATACAAAAGTCTCCCAGGAACACCCAGACCACTGAAACAAAGAAAGACAACTGATGCTCAAAGAAGACGTCCAAGAGACCACCAGACCGTGAAACTCACCCATGGAACACTGGGTGAGCACTGGAGTCTGCCACAGCTGGGTGACCTGAAGTCTGTTTCACACACTCTCTGAGGCCTTCTCGTTACTTCCAGCTTGGCCTGGGAGTGACCACAGCCCCGAAAGGGTGGGAGGCACCAGGCTGCCCTGCCCTAAATAAAGGTCTGAAGGCTGGGATAGCCCAGCTCCCAGCACAGCAAAACCCAGGATCCTAAAAGGAGGGAGGGAGGCTGACTCATGGCAGCTGGATGCTGCCCCCTGGTGCTCATGGCTGGGATGGTCGGAGAGCAAGGACTCCTTGACTCCATTCATTTATTCAGACATGGTTGCTTGATCCCAACCCTGAGTTAGGGGAACCAGTCCCCTGGAGATCCCTGGAGATGGGGCAGCCCCATCCCCACCCAAAATGTGCAAACTCAAAACTGTACAAGGAGCTATCCCCTCTGTACACAGTGTAGATAAGGTCGGGCAACTGAGAAATTGGCTACCTAAAATGAGGGGGCGATAAAGGCTCGAAGTGACTGCCTTACAAGGTTTCAAGATGGAGTTTAGTTTAAGAGTATAGGGGTGTGGGTGGAGAAAGAATCCCCACTGAATAGTTTTCATCTTGTCTAGATGGGTCTGGTTAAAAGAGATGGGGATAAGATTCCTATGATTCAATAATGAGTAATTGTTATCATGACTAATTGTGACTGTCACAATTGTAAAGGCGGAAGTTTTGTAACAAAAATGGGGGAGTAGTTAATCTTACAGTGAAGAAACAGAGGACCCTAGGACCATCAAGGGAGAAAAACACAAGTGGAATGCGAGATCTTATCCAGAGAAGCAGCGACACCAGAGATGGAGGCAGAGATGGGGACATGGAGAGAGGGAGCAGCTGAGGACTCTAGATTCATGGAAAGAGAGGGACTGAGGGCTGGCCGCCAGGAGGCAGACTTGCAGAATGTGCCCTTTGGTGGTGTAAATTATTATATATGCCTGAGTGTTTTAAAAAAAAAAAAGAGCTAAGGTGAATACAGAGAAATACTGTTAACTGATGGTACATGGAGGGGATTATAATCATTGCAATGAAACAAGGTATATGATTTGCTGAATGTAAAACTGATTATCTGCCCTGTAAACTTTCACTCAATTCACAATAAAAACCTTAAAACAAACAAACAAATTGTACAAGGACCCAAGTTCAGGGGAGTGGTATCAAGGGATTTCAGCCTCCATTGGGTGGGTTGTAAGGAGGGGGGTCCTTTGTTAATTAATTAATCCATTCACTCATCCCTTTGTTTATTCATTCATTCCTTTGTTAATGAATTCATCTACTCTACTCATTCATTCATTCATTCGTTTCTTCACACATTTGAAAAATATTACTGAGTAGTTCTCCTGTACCCGGCACTGGGGCGTGTAGCAGAAGAGGATGCAAATGAGGTCCTGGTCTTCAGATTTAGTGGTGGGAATAAGACAATAATAAAGTCTCAAGCTCCGATACTTACAGAAGTGTGAACACACTCTGAAGGAGACAGAAGGGCAGAAGACAGACAGAAGTGAGAAGGACTCATCAGGTATACGGGGACAAGGGAGACTGGGGTGCACAGATCAACAGACAGAGCTGGCTGGTTCAAGGCTGGCGGGGTCAGCTGTGGCCAGGGCACCTGGTGGAGAAGGGTTCCAGAGACTTATCAGTAGGCCCACTTATTAGGCTGGGGAGAGACACTTTCACATTGAGGGCAGTGGGCAGGAGGGGACGCTGGACAAGGACAGGATAGGCCAGAGGTTGGTGTGAAGTGTGCTGACTTCATTCATGAGCATGTTTATAGGTCAGGCAGCTTCTCCCAGCCTCTTCCCCCCACCCCTCCCAAAGAAACTTCCAGAATTCTGTCATACTTGGATAGCACCTGAATTGTTTATACACTTAATGAATGCTTTTTTTCAGGCTCTTTCCTTTTCTGAACTACATTTCACGTTAAAAAGAGAAATTTTCTATCACTACCATAAATGAAAAACCAGGATAACTTGCCAGAAATAGTAACTGTAAAAATAAATATGAAACTATTAAAATTACTTTTAAAATGTGCATCTGCAGGTGCCTAAAATCAGATCCACCAAGAATGCATACACAACTCACCTACTCATTTCACGAATGCTGTCCCTGTGTCTGTTCTGTGCTCGCTACTGTTACAGGTGCTGGGGTACTGCAGAGAACAAAACAGTCAAAAATCAAGACAGAGACCCTCACAGATACTTGTACACTTGTTGTGTTAGGTGCTGTGGAGTCAATCCTGACTCATAGTGACTCTGTATAGAGTTTCCAAGGAGCAGCCGGTGGGTTTGAACCACTGACCTTGCAGCTAGTGGTCCAGTACTGATCCTATACCACATCAGAACTTCATATATACATGTTGTTGTTACGTGCCATCAAGTCAGTTCCCACTCATAGTGACTCTGTACAGGGTTTCTGAGGAGTGGCTGGTGGGTTTGAACCACCGACCTTGGGGTTAGCAGTTCAGTGCTGATCCTACAGTGCTACCTCAGGACTCCATATATGTGTGAACTGCTTTTATGCAACTGTCTAGCCGTAGTCTTTTCATCTCCATAAAACGACTCACTGTTAGTTCTTAGTCTTGCTGAAAGGACATCCTTGAAATTGACAAAAACTAGGCTTATATGAAGGAGTTCTGGTAGCGTAGTGGTTACGATTCAGGCTACTAATCTTACGGTCAGCAGTTTGAAATTACCAGCTGTTCCACAGGAGAAAGATGAGGCTTTCTGTTCCTGTAAAGATTTACAGCCTCGGAAATCCCATACAGGGACGCTATGAGTTGGAACCAACTCCATGCATACCACCACCAACAACCACTAGGCTTATATGGGAGTCCTGGACTGGTAAACACAAGGTTGGCAGTTCAGACCCACCAGCCAACTCCTCAGAAACCCCACACAGGGTTATTGTGAGTTGGAATGGACTCGATGGCATTAACAAGAACAAGACAGTTTATATGAGGGCCAGTCTCACAGAGGTTCAAGGAACCTCACTAGTGTCAAAAAGGGTCTGCACTGGAGCATGTCCTTTGTACCAGGACCTGAGGTCCCTGCGCTAAGAACCTCCCAGACCCAGAAAACAGAGCAGCCAGTGAGGGCTTGCTGGTCCCCAGGGACAGGTGAATGTGGTGAACTTGCTGAGCTATGGAACAAGAACTGGGCACCTTTCGGTAGGAAGTTTGCCAGCAGAGTTAAAAGAACTGTTACTACTGCCCTGTGAAGGGGTTACAGGCCTTCCAGTCTGCCCGGGTTACCCAGGTACAAGTGGCACAGCCAGCGTGCAGACCGGTAACCATGGGGACAGCTGTGCTGTGAACCCACCTGACATTGCCTCTGAATCACAGTGCACCTATCCAGCAACGTGAGAATGGCCACCGGGACTGCGGGGAAGCATATGTCCAGCTCCTTCTAAGAATCTCTTCCGATTGTTTACTGTGTGTTTTCTATAAATAATAACAATGGCTTTCACTTTGCCAACAAGGTGTCAGTCTCGTGTGCCTGGCTCAATCCCAGATGAACGTAGCCCCCATGGAATGATTGGTACCAGCAGGTATACAAGTCTCATTTCTTGAAGTCCTAATGAGCCCGGAAGTACGAGGCGCAGCCTGTCTGTGTGTGTTCGCAGCAGCACGATTACAGAGGGCAGGCGAGGAAGACGCCCATCAACAGACGACTGGTGCAGACACGTGGAGGAAGTATCACTCCGCCAGATGCTGAGTGAAATAAGTCCAGCTCAAAAACAACAAATAATACATGTTTTCACTTACTTGAAACATCTAGAACAGACAAATGCATAGAGACTACATTTTACAAGAGGTGACCAGGGACTGAAGGAGACTTGGTGGTGCTGTGGGTTAGGCACTGGGCTGCTAACTATAAGGTGGACAGTTCAAACCCACCAGCCGCCCTTTCACCCTTCCCTGAAGAATTCTGCGTTTTGATTTACACCACGTCAAAACGGCAGTTTAGGTATCATCGAAGAACTCAAATAGTGTTCCTTGAATTTGTGGTACAAAAAGCCATCTGAAGGGGCAGGATCAGGGCTGTAGGGTGGATGGGATACAGATTCCCAGTGAAATTCTCACAGGACAGTCCTGGCTACCCTTGAAGAATGAGCAGGTGCATCGTCGTTACAGGAAAATAATTTCTCGGTGAAACTTTTCTGGTCTTTTTCTCACCAACACAGTTTAACTTTTTCATAATAAGCCTCAATGTCCACTTTGTGTCATTTGAGAAAATCTATCACGATGACCTCTTTGAAATCCCAAAATTAGTCCTGAAAACCTTCTGAGCTGCCCTTTCGCCTTTGAATGAACTGGCTCAGCAGAGCCTCTCAGAAGCCACTGTTTTGATGGCATCTTTTTGTGAAGGCTCCTACACAAGGCTAAGACAGGCAATGACTGAGAGAACTTGCCTGCAGCCGTCCACTGACTGTGCAGGCAATGGCTGAGAGAACTTGCCTGCAGTCGTCCACTGACTGTGCAGGCAATGGCTGAGAGAACTTGCCTGCAGCCGTCCACTGACTGTGCAGGCAATGACTGAGAGAACTTGCCTGCAGTCGTCCACTGACTGCAGAGACATGTTTAAACACTTTTTATTTGGAATAGACCCGTGTGTGAATAAACTGAAACCTAGTACCAAAACTTTATGACTCATCCTAGTTCATACAAGAGGGCTCCAAAAAGTTCATGGGAATGTGGAATGAAAAGATACCAGAATTTTTAAAGAGCCACGGGGGTGAGTGCTGTTCCAAATCTGAAGGGGGACCAAGGACCATAGTCTAAGATCCCTCTGGTCTCTTTCTGATCAGTAAATCTGATCCTTTTTTTTTTTT
>NW_006408620.1:8451818-8453719 GCF_000296735.1 Chrysochloris asiatica | reverse complement strand
TGTGGTAGTAGCTGGGCACCATCTAGCTCTCTGGTCTCAGGGTTGTGGGGACCGATGTTCACGTGTTCCATTAATCCAGTGGACCAATTGTTTCCGTGCATCTTCTGATTCCATCACTCCCCTTTCCTCCGTTCAGACAAACCAATAGCTGCACCCTTAGAAGGCTGCTCCTGGCCTCGTAAGATCCCAGTTGTTACACACAGGATGTAGAACATTGTCTTTGTGGACGATGTGATGCTAACCGATCATGATGTCCCCCGAGACTATGGGCAGGCTTCATATTTTTAAGACCTGTGATCAATCCTCCCCCTCTGCCCCCAAGTCTGCAGTGTGGGTGGTGAAACCATAGGGAAGGGGTACTCTCCCAGTCTCAACCCCCCTTCAGAGAGGTGGGGACACATCACAATGGTGTTCCCACCCTGAGCCACCCAGCAAGAAGGAGGTGGGGTGCCTGGACTCAGGATGGGAAATCTTCATAATGAGAGATTCGTTGCTTAGAGCCCAGGACCCAAGGCTATCAAGAGACCATTACTGGAACAAAGGGTCACCATGGCACGAAGATCGAGCCATCCCCAGGGTGAGCTATGGGAGGTCCGAGAGAACTAGACTCTGGAGTCTCAGGGGAAGCAGGAGAGAAGACTGTGGGTCCCCTTGCTGAGCGAGGGGCCAACTCCAATCCCCACCCTTCCCTCAAGTTCTCAACACATTCAGAGTCCAGCTGGGGATCTTGTGACTCAACAAGATGGGGTCTATAATGCCGGTGTCATGAGGAAATTGATGGCCAAGTCCAAGGACAACCTGCTCCTCCAGCCTCACCCCCGGCTTCCTCTCCTTCAGTGTGGCCAGAGACTCAGCAGACTGAGGGGGTGGGGTGAGGGGTGTTGTTCTGGCTCCGGCCTGGCCACACTGCTGTGTGCCCCTGAGCAAGGTATCAAAAGTCTCTGACCACAGCTCTTCATCTGGAAGATGACTTAGACTCTAGGGGACAGTTGAGAGGCTGAAGGAGCAGGAGATGCTGGACCAGGAAACCGCAGCTCCTGTGAGATCAAAATGAAGCCTGCAGCCAGCCTTCTCAGTCAGTAGTCCTGGACCAGTAACTTGCTTGACACATGAATGGATAAGCAAACTGTGGTCTCTCCACACCATGGAAGGTGGCTGGAAAATCATGTGGGACCATGTCTGACCTCCCCTGACTTCCCAAGGAGGAAAGAGAATCAAACTCAAAATCAGCCCAAGGCTGATTCCTATGAGATGGAGGTCAGACATGTTTCCACCCGACAACCTTCTTTATTCTGACATCAGCCATCCCTCCTCAAAGCGATCAAAAGTAAAGGTGTCATTTTGATAACCCAAGCCATGGTATTTTCAACTGCCTCATATGCACATGAAAGTTGGACAATGAATAAGGAAGACTGTAGAAGAATTGATGCATTTGAACTATTGTGTTGGCAAAGGATATTGAATACACCATGGACTACCAGAAGAATAAACAAATCTGTCTTGAAAGAAATACAGCTAGAATGCTCCTTAGAAGTGAAATGGTAAGATTTTGTATCACATACATATCGGACATGTTGTCTGGAGGGACCAGTCCCTGGAGAAGGAATCATGCTTGGTAAAGTGGAGGGTCAGTGAGAAAGAGGAAGACCCCCCAAAGAAATGGATGGACACAGTGGCTGAAGCCAGGGGCTTACACATCACTATGACCATGAGGGTGGTATGGGACCAGGAAGTCTTTAGTTCTGCTGTGTGCTGGATCGCTTTGAGTTGGAATCGACTTGATGCTTCCTAATAACAAAAACACAGAGTCATAAGGAATACACAGAGTCATTGTACCAAAAGGAAATGGTTAATGTTCAACCATTTCAAGAGATACCATATGAACAAGAGCCAATGATACT
>NW_006408620.1:8370351-8450325 GCF_000296735.1 Chrysochloris asiatica | reverse complement strand
ATGGCACCTGACAACAACAACAACAACAATAACAATACTATTGCTTTTTTCCTTTTTAAAGGGTACTGAAGGTAGCCTCAGTCAGGGCTTCTGGGGGATCCAGGTGGATCTATACCTCTGCCTGTCCCTCAGAATCTACAGTGTGTGGGAAAGAAGGGAGGTAGTGGTGTTCCTGATCTTTGGTTCTCTCCACTCTGGGAGGAGGCATTGGGTGGGAGGTCCCAGGTCGCCCCTTCCATAAGTCATCAAGCTCCATTTCCAGGAGGGAGAAGAGGATCTCTTGTTGTGAAGACAAAACCCAGGACCCCAGACAAAGTGCTTACAAGTTTCCAAGTGGAACCACCTAGGGTGCCAATCACACCCACTGTTACTAAGATTACAGGGCCAACGCCACTTCTTTGTCCTGAACTCACATCCATGAAGTTTTTACAGCCTAGAACATGTGGGCAGATGCCAGCTCCTCTGCTTACGAGCCACCTAATCGTAGACAGTGCCATCCATTCCTCTGTGCCTCAGTTTTCCTCTTCTGTAAAATGGGTGCCTCCCTCAGACTGGTGAGTTTACAGCTCTGGGCCTGGTTCGTGGTAAACCCTCAGAGCTGAAGGGGTCTTTCTCTCTCCATAGAGCCTGAAAAAGCAAACCAAAGAATGCAAGGCCATCCCTTCATCTATGCCTCAGGCCCCCAGGAAGCCCAGACAAGTGAGTGTTCGTCTGGCCCCTCTTCATGTCCCCATCTCCTCCTGAAAACCATCAGGAGTTTCTCTTCTGACCTGAGTCAACACTCTGCCCCCAAAGCACCTCCTCTGCCCAGCCACCTAGAGATAGTTCTCAGTTAGGGCTCCATCAGCCCCCACCACACTGGAATGGCCACCCAAGTCTCTCTTCCCATCTCTCTGATGGAGAACATTGGTGGAGGGGCTGATGCATGGGAAATACACAGTAAATATGAGGGTGAGTCAAAAACTATCTGCACGCTGGCTGGAGAATTTAATCAACTTTTAGAAAAGACAAATACATTGCTTTTCTACATAATCTTGTTTTTCAATACACATTGTCCATCTGTCAACAAGCTTTTGCATTCCATTATTTTAAATATTTTAGGCTGAGTTTCTACCCACCAATGCACTGCTGTCTTCACTGTTTCATCAGAAGTGAATCTTTGTCCTTGAAGGGCTACTTTCAGGGGACCAAACAGGTGAAGAAAGCTCAATGGATCAGTACTACAAGGAGGATGCTTTAACACCTCAAAACGAAGTTTCTGCAGAGTGTCAACAGTGTGAGCAGAGGTGTACAGACATGTATTGACATGCAAGATCACATCGCCCTTGGATAGCAGTCCTCTGCATTTATTCTGAAGTTTAGGCTTCAGCTCTTCAGTGAGCATCTCACTGTAATGAGCACTGCTAATTGTTGAAACTTTTTCCTGAGAGTGTTCCAATATTGGCCCATGAGGACCCCAGAAAACGCTAAGCATCAATTTTCCAGCTGATGATTGACTTTTGAACTTTTTCTTGGTTGGCGATTGAGGATGTTTCCATTCCATACTCTGCCGTTCACTCTCAGGCTCCTAGTGATCGATCCATGCCTCATTACCAGCAACCATTTTTTTAAATCAAAGTTTTACCTGTAAGTATCGGCCCAAATTTTGTTTGCAGATGTCCCAATGCTTTTGTTTATGCAGCCCGTGAGTTGCTTCGGTTCCCATCTGACACAAACGTTTTGAAACCTAAGTCTGTTGTGGAATATTTCACAGGCTGATTGGCAGATGATTTGCCACATAGCCCACTGTCACTTGTCTATTCGAGTAACTTCATGTGCACACTCAGTGTTGTCATCAGCATGTGCGTGGGTGGGCGTTTTAATATTACTGGACCGTGTATAATTTTTGACTCACCCTCATATTTAAGGAGTGGTCCATGGTCCCTGACTCACAGTAACCCGGTCCTGCGTTGTGCCCCTAGGGTTTTCATTGGCTGATTTTTGGAAGTAGATGGCCAAACTTTTCTTCCTAGTCTGTCTGAGTCTGGAAACTCCCCTGGTTGTCTTAGCAACAACTTCACTGACAGATGTGTGGTGCTGCATATGAGATAACTGACCAGGACTTGAACCTGGGTCTCTCACATGGAAGGAGAGAATCTACCACTTCAGCCACCAGCAAATGCACCCAGACCAGATTCCTGGGCCCTACCCTAGACCCACTGAATCAGAACCTGGATTTTAAACAAAAGTTCTGAGGGATTCTTGGGCACTCTCCAGTTTGGAAGCTGCAGAGGTTGAATTAGAAATTCTTAGAAAGCAGGTCTGTGGATGATGCAGTAGAGATGGGCCCACTGTGCAGATACAAGAAAGTTCTAACAGGGGAGTGACAAAAAGAGTTGTTTTTGTTTTTGTTTCTCATGCACGTACAATACCAAGACCATCTGTTAGGACTTCTTGGCTGCAGGGATGGGGGTCTCTGGATGGTGCAAATGATTCACGTGCTCAGCTGCTAACCAAGAGGTTGGTGGTTCAAGTTCACCCAAAGGCACCACACAAGGAAGGCCTGGTAATCCACTCCCAAGAAATCAGTCATTGAAAATCCCGTGGAAGATGGTTCAAAACTCAGACACACATGTGACTGCTATGAGTTGACGTTGGCTTGAGGGCAACTGGTTTTTATTGCAGGGATTCAAAACTGGCGCTGATGAACTTTTCAACATCGGGGGTAGGATATTTACAGACACAATATGGTGGAGGTTGCTCACAGAATTGGAGGACTATGTTTAAATCCAGAGACGCTTTCAAATTCCCAGGAATCTTACGCCTGCTTGGATTGTCCATGCCTAGGCTAGCAGAGGGCAAGGAGTCTAACTTGCAGGTTGGTGGGTGGTAGCAGGCAGTGGACAGTTTGGGAGACTGAATGTTTAAATGAGTACCTCACAGCTGCAGATGGTGGCAAGCATGGGGGATGTGGCCGGGTGGTGGACATGGGTGGGGAGAGGGGTGCTGAGCCTGAATGCCCCTCCTTCACCTAGTACTGATCACCAGACTCCCCAGAAGGAGCTCAAGCACCCCCCTGCAGACCACGTGTCCTTACTGCGGCAGTAACGTCATTACGGTCACCAGCCACGTCCCGGGGGTCATCACCTGGCTGCTGTGCACTGGCCTCTTCCTGTTTGGGTGAGTGGGTGGGTTGGCTTGCAGTTGGGGGTGGTCTTTGCATGAGCGGCTGTTCCCTCTCACTCCTTGGGTGGCAGCAAGACCCAGGATGGAAGTAGGTTCCAGCCTTGGCCATTAACCTCTCTCTGAGCCTGAGATCCTCATCTTTGTCACAAAGGCAGGGGATGGATGCATGGGAGGTTCCCACAAAGCACTCGCCCAAGGATGGGCTTGTAAGAAGCTGAGGAGCAACTCTCAACCCGAGTGGTACCTTAGAATCACCTAGAGAGCTTTACAGTGGCAAGTGCCCAGGCCTCTCTCACAGATGCGAGTTGAGGGAAGCCTAGGGGATTCTTGTAGGTAGTCCCAGGTGTGTGAAAACTTGGACTTCTCACGTCCAGCGCCCTACTGTGGCTGCAGGTGTGTGCTGGGCTGTTGCCTCATCCCCTTCTTCATCAGCGGCCTGATGGACGTAAGACACTCCTGTCCTGTATGTCACCAGCAGCTCTTCTACTTCCGGCGTCTGTGAGTCCCCACAATAAAGAGTCACCTGACCACCTGATCTGTGTCCTATACGGTCACCCCTCCTTCTTCATGGACGGCCAGTTTCTTGCTTAGAATGGTCCCTGGCACAGAGGAGGGGCTTGGTTAGTATTGGTTGAATGAGTCATGATTGGTAGGATACATGGGTGATGGGGTGAATGAATGATTGAATAATAATGAAAGAAATCCAGTAATGGAGTGTTTGAATGAATGAATGATTCATTGGTTGAATGAAGTATTGTTTGAATGAATCATATGAACAGACGAGTGACTGAATGGATTTGAATGTCTGATTGGCTGATTGAATGAATGAATCCTGTGAGTCCAATCGAGTGAAGGATGAGCCATGCATGGCCTGCTCCTCCCTTCTCGGTCATCCTCTCAGACTCCTTACAGACCTCAGTCCACGACCACCTCCTTCACCTGGGCTGAAGCCCCCATCCCTCTGTGGAAACATCTCTCCCTTTTCTCACTCCCTAGCCCACAGTTAGGTTCCCTGACCCTATCGGGAGAGACATGCCCATCGGGGTGACCAGTGTCCTCCCTGTGGCTGACTCCTGTTTGTTCCTCTTTCCCAACTACCTGGGTTTTCTGCAGTGCGTCAGCCGTCTGTCTGTCTGTCCTCGGGTTCTGGTTCTTGGGCCACTTGTGACTTTCCCGCGACCTTTCCCAGGGTCTATCTTGGGTGTCCGTCTGCTCTTCTCACATCACCTCCTGCATCCAACAGCCTTATCACTGATGGCCCAGAGTCTGGCAAATCCACCCAGGCCACAGAGACCTTGTCCCCCAGGGTGTCTGGGGCTGGCCTCTCCACCTCCCCAGCCCACCACACCTGGGCTCAGCCCCACCTTGGGTCCTGATCATGTTGTTAGATGCTGTAGGGTTATAGAGTAACCCCATGTACAACAGAGCGGAACACTGCCCTGTCCTGCGTCATTTTCACAACTGCTGCCCACTGTTGCGGCCACTGTCCACCCGTCTCGTTGAAGGTATCCCACAATTCTTTAATTTTTAAAATAATAATTAATACGGTTTTTGGTGAAAGTTTGCACAACAAATTAGGTACCTATTGGGCACTTTCCACATAAAGTGTTCACATTTTCCAGTGTGTCAATATTCTCCTCAGTTCTATTCTGGTTGTTCCGTTTCCAGTGGTCTAGTTTCCCTGCCCCTTTATCTTCTCATCTCTGCGTTAGTCATTGTTGACCTTTGGCCCACAATTACTTGATGTCTCTCTGCTTCTGTCTCCGTGTCTCCTTCATTCATTCACATCCATTCTCCCAGCTCACTTGGACAAGGCAGCAGCCTCTCCCCAGCCCCACCCCCCAAGTTTCACCTGCCCCTCAATGAAATACAACTGTGCTGGAGAAGGAATCAAACACTTGGGTCAGGCCCACACTCTTAAACACGGTCACCTGAGGTCACTGCTGTCCAATCCAAACCAACCCTACTGCCATTGGTGGATGCTGATTCAGAGAGACCTTGTATAGAGTTTCCAAGGCTATAAACCTTTATGAGAGCAGACAACCTCATCTTTCCCTCAGAGAGTGGTTGGTGGGTTTGAACCGCCGCCTTGCAGTTAGCAGTCCAGTGCTTTTCCTACAGTACCACTTTGTTGTTGTGAACTGCCGTCGAATCGGTTCCAACCCATAGCAACCCTGTATAGGGTTTCCAAGGAGCAGCTGGTGAGCTTGAACCACCAACCTTGAAGTTCAAACGGCTTTGCAATCTGGCGCATTAACCCACAGCGCCACACCAGGACTCCATTAGGTGCTGCTAAGTCATCTCACACCTGCACGTGTGTGTGTGTTGGGGGGGGAGGGGGGATTCCTGCCTACAGCCCGGACGCTTCTTTTTCACCCTGAATGGAAGGGGGAGGGGAGATGATGGGGAGGGGGCAACTCCTCCTAGACCTGTCCTCCTTTGGGAGCTGCTTCACAGCACAGGACAGCTGGTCCAGGATGACCTGTGGACAGCCGGCCCAGGACTGCCTGCAGCTGCCTGCTGTATGCACAGGCTGCCAATGTTGGGATATGCAAATGCTTTTAGACACTAACTGGCCTTGAATCTGCTCATGGAGGAGATCCCCTCCCTTGGGTAAAATAGGGTCTGCAGGGGAATGGGGGTCAGGAAGGAGGGTGGGAAGAGGAAAACCCTGTATCACGATTAGGGAATATTTTTTTCTTTTGCAAAATACCATCCACACACTTCAATCAGAATGCGTCTCATACAGAGGGAAGGGGGGACGAGAATTGGCACCCGTGGGGGAGGAAGACAAAGACAAATGGCGGTGCGTGAAGAGACAGGCATGGGGCTGCACTGTGTCTACTGCTGTGGTCTCGCTCTGGTGCTCACAGACTTGTCCACCAACAGAGGAGGACCCCGAGGGTCAGAGGTTCAGCAGTTAGAAAAGGGCACCTGGAACCTTGGGTCTGCTGACATGGAGTCCATGCTGACTCAGGGCCTCCAGGGCAGAGCCAAACTCTTCCAGAGGGTTTCTGAGGCAGGAGACTTAACTGAAGCCTCACCTTTCTCCAGCGGAGTGGCTGGTGGATTTGAACCGTTGGCCTTTCCTTTCGCTGGCCAGAGGTGCAGGCCCAGTAGCCTCGAGTCCACGTCCAAAGCAGGGGACCATCTGAGCTGGGTTTTTAGTTAGAGTGAAGCTCCAAATATCAGGCCCTCTGTCCCCAGGAGCCCTGGTGAGGGAGGTGATAAATCAGGGTCAGAGGCTGTCAACACAGGAGGACAGAGCTCAGGTCAGCCACACCAAGAGTTAGAGGCTGGGTGTGTGTCTGAATCACAAGGGACAGAAGGGGCTTCCCCAGGCCTGAGCTGGGACGAAGCTGGGGCTCCAAAGCGGCGCTGAAGTGTGGGGCACAGTTCTAGCCTGGTCTCAACTTGACTCCCCGGTGTTCCCAGACTCCTAGTTATTCTAGTCCTGTCACCTGTATCTCCCACCAAAAGCCTGGAGTGCTAACCATGGGTCCCTTCAGTCCACGGGTGCCCATGGTCTTGGGTCTGCGCTCCACATGGTCTTTTGGGGCTACTGCCAGGCCCTTTGATTAAAACTACCCGGCATTAGGTGTCTGCTGCCCATCTCTAAAACTTGGTAGAACCGACATTGCCGGCCCAGATTTTAGCGTCTATTTATGGAGTCAGGAGCGCTGGCTACACTAGTCCTGTCCCCTTGGCTGTCCCCACTGAGCCTGGGCTCCAAGGCCAGCTCAGCACTCAGCCAGACCCATGCATGATGCCTGGAGAGGGGTAAGTACCCCACGGTGTGGTCAGAGAAGAACAGGCCTGCTGGCAGGGGCCTCCGTGGACGGACATGGGGCTGGATCCTCAGTGGTTCTCCTTGCCACCCCAGGGGACTCACACTCCTCTCAGCCAGCTGTGCCTGGGGCATGGGGGCAGAGGAAAGCAGGAAGCAGTAAGGCTTGGTGCTTGATGAGGGTCTCCCAGCCAGGATGTGAGGGAGGATGATGGTGGCCCTGTCAGCAGGGGGCAGGTGGAAGTTGAATGTGCACCCATATATACCCCCCTCCCCCCCAGGGGCCTCTGCTAAGCCACCTGTGCAAAATGAGTACAAAAGGGCTAAAGTCCCTAACAGGGCAGGAGCATCCACAGGTGGTCCCCCTGTCCCCAACTTTTCATTATGAAAAATTTCCGACATACAACAAATTAGGAATCTTATTGGGAGCACTCATATGCCTGCCACCTAACTTGGCTTTGCTTTACCACATGACCCTTTATGGGAGGTTCTTGGACTCCTGTGGGGCCCCCAGCCACTGAAGCCCCCTTGGAACTTCCTTGGTCCCAACTAATGGCCTCCCATGAGCAGGGGGAGCAAGGGGAGCCACACAGCCATCTACCTGCAAAAACTGTCCAGGTCTGCTTCCCATCGAGTCCGATTTAGTTAACATCGATTCTAAAATTCATGATTGCAGCTCCTAGGGCAAACTCTTAACAACTTAAAAGTGAAGAAAATCTAGTCAGTATTGCACTCTCCAATATGGTGGACATTAATTGATGAGAAGTTAGAAATGCCTTCACTCTGGTACTTGGCCAACGTCAACTGCGCCACGCCTATGACACAGAATGGCAAGACTCGACTCAGGCATGCAAGGAAAATGAATCTCGTGGGAAGGCACACATGGAGGTGGCTGAAATGGCCAACGTTTTGTTGCTCATTTACCACAGAACTGCATACTGACAGAAAATGTCAGTTACCTGCCCGAAAAGCTCGGGGCTATGAGGTGATGTTGGACGGCGGCTTAGTAAACATCTCGTGTGAAGGAGGAGGGCCTGGCTTCCTGATCATTTAATGAAACTTCTTCCCCACCGACCTTCTTAGTAGGTTGCCAACTCCACAAATCTTCACTTGGGAAGCCTGTTGAGTCTCCAAAATGGGCAGAGTAAACTGAGTGTCACTGAGTTAATTTCCGACTCATAGTGCCCCTAAAAGGACAGAGTACAACTGCCCAGTGGGATTCCAAGGCGTTAAACCTTTAAGGGAGCAGACAGCCACATCTTTCTCCCTTAGAGTAGTTGGTGGCTTTCTTTCAAGTTTTCCAAGTGACCCAGTTCTACCCTAATGAACCCAAACTTGCAGTTTCAGTGAACTACTCAAGGACCCCTCAGAAATCTCCAACCCAGTGAAGTCCTGGGTAAGGCTCCTTCCCCCTCAGTCAGAGCTCCTGGGCTAGGGTCACCCCACGTCCCTTAGCGTATCACTATACACCAAAGCTGCACTCCTCAGTGTGTGATGGAGCTGGACACCATTTTCTTAACAGTTTTTGCTGTTAAGTGCCATCTGAGTGGGTTCCTACTCATGGTTGCATGTTTATGAAATAGAACTGCAGGCAAAGGTGACTGGGGGTGGGGTGGTAGCTCCAAGATGGTGGTGGGAAGCTCTTAGAGTGAGGCCCTGACAAGGGACAAGTCACATATGAAACTGGATGGTCACTATACGAGGCCACGTCAGTTACTACGGTCACAGCAGCCCATGGTTGGCAGCACAGCACATAATTGAGGACATCACATCTGCAGACTTCCTGGTGTGGCACTGTAGTATCAACACTGGACTATGAACCACAAGGTCGGCAGTTCAAATCCACCAGCTGCTCCTTGGAAACCCTATACAGGGGTGCTACGACTGGGAACTGACCCAACAGTATCACATCTGCAGGAGTCCAGTCTGTCCTTGAAAGTCTGTCTTCCTCCTTTTAAATGAAAATTCTTAACGTCTCCTCAGAATCTGTTCATCGGACGAAGTGGTGATGGTGAACGAAGGAAATGTGAACTCAGCGCAGGATGCAGATGTGACAAGCAGGAAACTGTAACACTAGCTGCACGTGACACTAGTCAACCGTTGGCCAAAGATTGTTGTTGAGTGCCATGAGTCGGTTCTGACTCACAGCGACGCTGTGTAGGGTTTCCGAGGAACAGTTGGTGGTTTTGAACTGCTGACCTTATGGTTCGCAGTCCAGTGCTGATCCTACAGTGCCACATGAGGCTGGCCAAAGGTTAAGGGGGTTAAATACCAAGCTCCCCAAACCAACACCTTGAGGGTCCTTCAAAGACAAACACATGGTGAATGAGCCTTGCTGGCCTGCCCACAATGACCTCTTTGCTGGAGGAAGTCTTGAGGGGAAGCGGTGCAGCTCCCTTGAGGAAGGAGACCCCTCTGATGGGTGTCTTGGCCCTGGTTGGAAGGCACACTCAGGACACGGTGGACAACTGGATTAGAGACTGAGTGTCAGGGTAGGAGCCCCCCGAGGTGCCCATACTGGGGGATCCATCTACTCTGGGTTGTCTCTCTCCTTTACCTGTAAACACCATCTCATCCCCTCCCCTCAACTTCCCGGAAACAGGAAGCCAGCATGACGGGAACCTGGGTTGGCACTTTAGTGATATTGAGAATGTGTGTGGGGATACATTTTAGTCAAGCCTTGTAAGAATCGAAAAGGGGCCCCGGGCCGGTTTCTGGGAAGAGTAGAATCTCCCTCAACGTCCAGGTCACTCATTGGATTATCATTTTTTATAGAAAATTTTATTCAACATACAACATGTTCCAGCAAAAAGGTAATATACAGGAAGAGTTGGTGTACACCGCAGCTACAGAAAGGGACCAAAACCAAAACCCAAAACAAAACAAAAAAAAAACCGGAAAAGGACAGGGGCGGGATGAAAAAACAAAACAAAACAAAAAACCAAAACCCAGTGTGATTTGCGGATTCTATTTTACTGCACTCAAAACTAGACACGCGGCTGGCATTAGCTCCCAAATGAAAAGGAAACGAGGCAGGACAGCAACGGAACAACACAGTGGGTTAACGACAGCGGCCAAGTCACTCGCGGACTCGGCCAGCAGAAGGAAGCCACCTCCTCCAAGTGGTCAGCTTTACACGGTCAGTCATTAAATATACAATTTCATTCATCCCGCTCTTTTTTATTTCAACTTTTGAAAAAAAATTTGTGTGTGTGTACAAAGTCAACAGCTTACTAGTGCGCATACCCTTTTGGCTAAAAGGTCTGTTCCGTTTTACTGACATTTGACTGACAACCCTTGCTCCCAGGTGGCGTGGGCAGCACACCTGAACTGTGCGAAACAAGGTTCTCAACGGCATGACAAGACCCCTCCTGTGTGTCGGCCAGGCCGGGATTCAGTGTGTCCAACTGTACGGCACAGGGGCGGACTGAGACGAAACGAGGTGACTACGGGGCCCCCCGGCAGCTGGAGGAGATGAACCCCGAGGAAGGGCCAACAATGCACACAGTGAGGAAGAAGAGATGGCTATTTATTAGGCTGTGGTTTCTGGTTTGTCTTTACAGATGCACAAAAGGTCGCTGGAAGTAGAACTGAAGGAAGGAAGTCAGACAGGCCTACCATGACACTTCCTAGCTGTCGAGTTGGTGGATGGGACCCCCAGGAAGGCAGCCAGCCAGCTTCTGCCAACTAGAAACAGACTAGAAAGATCTCTGGCCGGTGGCCTGCGTCCTGCCAGCCTCGTCTCCTCCCACTTTGCTGATGGCTGCCTTGCTTTGTGGTGCCCATAAAATAACTCTCATTGGCATCCGAGCTTTATAAAAACACCTTCATTTTGCTCAAAAAGGGCAGTCAATAGATACAGAGAAGCCAAACTGAACAGCCTCAACAAAATAAAATTAACATCAGCAGCAAATCCTCTTGCTGAAGACTTCGGGTAGAGTGCACGTGTAACCAAAGTCCTAAGGATGTTAAAAAGGGGCGCACCCCCACGCCCGGTCCCTGGCCTTGAACACACTGGGTCAGAAGGTCAGTTATGGATTTTAATGGCCTTTTCAAGGTACGTGTAGCGACTCCTCTTGGGGGCTTTGTTGAAGTGGTCAAGCCCGAGCCAAGGCCTAGGGTGAGACATGTTACCTGGGGGAGAGAGAAGAATGACTGAGATGGGACCAGCCCCCTGGGCAGTCACACCTGAGCTTAGCGCTGGGGGTCACACACGAGTTTTCCTTTCTAAGTCCCCGGTGAGTCCATGCTGAATGGCTGTGGAGGCAGCCCTGGCGGCTCTGTGCTGGAGTGTTCAGCTGCTAACAGAGAGGACAGCGGCCTGAGCCCACCAGCCACTCTCAGGGAGCAGCAATCTGCCCCCCAGAAGGATTGCCAGTAGGGTCGCAGCGAGCGCCAAGCGCTTTAGGAGCACTGGTGGCACAGTGGGTTGAGTGCTGGGCTACTAACCAAAAGGTTGGAAGTTGGAATCCACGAGCCACACCATGGGAGAGAGATGAGGCAGTCTGCTCCCATACAGACTTACTATCTGGGACACCCTGTGGGGCGGGGCAGCTTCACTAGGAGCTGGACCCAACTCGACTCAGTGGGGAATGTTTTCATCCTTCAGAGATGGCGAGCTGCGGCTGCCCAGTCACCTCCCAACCACATCGACGTCACCCGGGGTGAGGGCTCTTACCGGGCTGAGGCTCAAAGTCCTTCAAGCTTACTTCATACTCATCTTCGTTTATGTACTGGTGTCGGCCCATCATTACAATTGCAAATTTAAACTAAAAAAACAACCAAAAAGCAGAACTCCTTCACTCACTGTGCACACGAGAAGCCTCCGCGCCCCTCACCAAGTCGGGCCCCCAGGTCCCGGCAGCTCCCAGGAGCACCGGAGACGCGCACCTTTTCAAATTCCTTCTCCTGGATGTCCAGCAGGCTCTGGATCCGTTTCATGACCTCGCGGAAATGCTCACCCTATGGACCAACAGCAGGACACTTGTGCTCACCCGGCTCATGCAGAGAGCCTTTGACTCGCGCCGCCCTCCCGTCCCACAGGGACACCACTGCGTCCCCGCTCAGCCCCGGGGCAGTCACCCAATGATAGCCTGGGGCACTGGGAGCTGCTGCCGAAAGGTTAGGAATCCTAACCTGGTGTATCCTCAGCAAAAAGGGAATTCCAAACGTTCCGAACACCTCTTTGTGGAAATGCGCCACCGTGATCAGCATCTCGTTCTCCTTGTCTATGTCTACCTGGTCCAAAGGTATTTCCTGTGGAGACAGGTTGGGAACCCACAGCGATGCAAAGTGCGGTCGGTTTGGAAAGGGTGGCTCGGCAAGCTGAGGGGCCACTTCAGGGGTCTGCAGCTCCTGCCCAAAGGCTGGCTCAAGTCCAGCTGGGACAAAGGGCGCCCAGAGCCCGAAGACAGCTGTTTGTTAAGAGACCCAGCCCACTGCCAATGAGTCGATGCCGACTACTGTGCCCCCTACAGGACAGAGCAGAACAGCCCCCACAGGCTTCCCAGGCTGTTTAAGTCTGTTGTTGTTGTTGTTGTTAAGTGCTGTTGAGTCGGTTCCGACCCATAGCGACCCTGTACAGGGTTTCCGAGGGTGTAAATCCTTACGGGAGTAGAAAGCCTCATCTTTCTCCCGCGGAGCGGCTGGTAGTTTTGAACCGCTGACCTTAAGGTTCGCAGCCTGATTCGTAACCACTACGCTACCAGAGTTTAAGTCTAGGGGGGCAGAAAACCCCGTCTTTCTCCAGAGTGGCTGGTGGTGAGTTTGAACCGCCAACCTTACAGTCAGCAGACCAACGTTTAATTCACTGTGCCACCAGAGCTCCTTATGGGGAGGAAACGGGTTGCTCAGTGTCCGATGGGTCACCTAGTGCTGTGGGAACAGCAGCAGCGCTGGGTCCCACAGGGCCGCACAGGTCCTGCCTGCTTGGTGGCCTGTGTTCAAACCCAATCCTTAGCAGGAAAGAGTCACCCCTGGGGGATTCGCTCCACACAGAGCCGTTACCTCTATTCGAAACGTCCGACTTGTTGCAGGGGATAAACATTCTAATAGCTCGTCTTCTTGGTGCACACCGATGATTTTGTAGCTTACGATTTCTAGCAGCCTGAACAGAATGCAGAGGGAAAAGTCAGTCATGTGAGTTTCATGGAGCTGCCAGAGGAGCAGGTGGGAGACCCTGCTGGCTCCATGCAAACCAAGCATCTTCCAGGACATACGGCTACCAGACAGCCAAGATTTGCCTGCACCATTCCTTCTCAAAGAAGGACGCAGCAAGACAGGCTATGGAGAAAACCAGCCAGCTCCCAGAGGGAACCCAAGAGGGACCCTGAGTCCGAGCCAGGCTGGACATAGCAAACGCCACACACAGTTGCAGCAGAGCTGCCAAGGCTTGTGTGGGCTTTCCCACGTGAATTCAAACGAGGCCGGGCCTGCCTCGCGGCTTACTTGCGTTTTAGGTGAGAGACAGAAGGTCTGCTTTGGGGTTAATTTTACCAAGTAAACACAGGGGGGATCCAGGATCTTGGAGATCCAGGCTGGTGTCGAGGTCTGGGAGACACTGCTACACAGCTCAGAAGGGGCCCCCCCGCGTGTGCTTTCTGTCCAGCCATCACTGGGGACCATACCTGCCCCCCCCCCCCCCCCCCCCCCCCCCCCCCCCCCCCCCCCCCCCCCCCCCCCCCCCCCCCCCCCCCCCCCCCCCCCCCCCCCCCCCGATGCTGCCTCCTGATTACAGCAAATTCATGCCAGCAGACAGGAGGATGGAGGAACGAAAAATGGCTGAGAATTTTGAAATATTTCTAAACTTCTGTAAAAGACCAACCCTAAAGGGAGAGTATAAGAACCCTGCCCGAGGGACTATTGCACTGCCATGTTGGGGCCATGTCCTTAAGGAAATACTTGCCTAAGTTTCCCTGAAGCCTTCTCCCCCAGCTCCACAGCCTTTTTACATTCTTCTAACAGGTCCCGGACACACCCGTGCTTGTCTGGATATAGTGTTATTTCCTGAATGATGGAAGAACGATGTCAGCACTTTACAGCAAACAGAAAAGATCACTAACACCCCACACAACAACCCGCCTCTCACTGACATGTGCCCTCAACTTTTCTTCAGAAAATGCATTATGCTGTGTTTACAGTGAAAGGGGACCGAGCAAATGGGCTCCCAGGCAACAATTCCTACACAAATGATTCCATGACACTGGCTGCATTTTGCACCACACATCAGCATTCTCATTCATTCCATTCTGGTTGTTCCATTTAAAACACTCTAGGTCTCCTCCTACAGATGGTTTTTTTCAAAAGAAGCCTCAATACTGACAGTCTGTCATTTAGCAAAAAGGTGACCTTGAAGAATAATTTTGGTTTAAGGTTTACAAGTATCTCAGGGCAGAAAGGGGTGTGTGTGTGGTGTGGTGGTGGTGGTGGGGTGATGCTGGTGCTGGGCGGATGCTACTCCAAACACAAAGCTGTCGTCAAGAACGTTGATGACGGCACCTCAGATCGATCGCCCCTACAGCCAAGCTCTGGTGGCTGGAATTAACTGCTATCCCTGCAACATGCCAGCTGCACGGGCAAGGAGAAAACTGAGAAGAGGTCGAAGACCAATCAAGTCTTTTGTGAACGTTTATAACTATAATCACCTCATGCCCACGGGGTACTCTGTGGGTATCACCTTGGACAAAACTGTTGTCAACAAGGATGCTCTTAAATGCAATGCCTGCCGTGAGGCCAAAGTCAGGTTGGAGGAGAGGTACAAGACAAGGCAAAACCAGTGGTTCTTCCAGAAGCTGTGATTTTAGATCTTTTTTTTCTTTCAATGTTTTAAAAAAAAAAGTTATCTCAGGGCAAGTCTCTAGGAGTCTTCAAGTCTCAAGGAATCCCTAAGTCTGAACTTTTTCCGTTGCTGAGGTTCTATGCACATTTTCCTGTCCCTCTCTCAAGGTCCCGAATAGAACGGTGGTCCGCAGTGGTAGCTAGGTGCCATGCAGTTTTCTGGTCTCAGGGTAGACGAGTCAGATAGACAAGTCTGTAAAGTAGTTTTCTTCTGAGTCTCTGGTTTCCGTTTTTCTCTTTTGTTCTGGACCAGCAGAGACTGATTGATGTGAGGCTCTGAACTGTGATGTCGTGCGTGGTGGGACAACAGGTACCAAACGACAGACGACGCAGGACTGAGGGGAAAGGACTTTCAGGACTCTCACATTTGAGGTGGTGTTAAGTGCCATTGAGTCGGTTCCGACTGATAGCGACCCTGTGTAAGGATTCCAAGGAGTGGCTGGTGGGTTTGAACTGCTGACCTTGAGGCACAAAGCTTGTATTTACAGACAGACGGCTTTTCAGGGATGGTCCCCCTGAAAGGTCACCTCAGCAGTGAGAAAAGGACAACATGCTCTGCCGGGTCAGCTCGACTGTACGTGGGGCAGTGTGTTAGCAATATGTCTCCAATTTCACCCCCACACTAACGGGTAATGTGAGGGAGGGGCTAGACTCAGGATGCACCAGGCTACAGACAACCTGGAACCATCGCATGACGAGCAGAGCCAGAGGTTTTCTGGCCCAAAACCCACGACCGTGAAAGGCAGGAAGGGCTTATAGGCCCCAACAAGATGGACTGCCACTATGCCAGCAGTAATGGCAAAGACAGTGCAGGACCGGGCGGTGTCTCGCTCTACTGTACAAAAGGTCCCTTATGGGGTGGAACCAACTGGATGGGACCCAATAACAACATTGACAGGAAAATAAAAAGTAAACAGTATGTCTGGGCACGTCTTCTGTCACTGGTAAGCATGAGACTAACTCTGGAAGCAGATGCAGGAAGTCCATATTGAGTGCATCTACCAGGCTCCTTCAGCGGTTCGTGTTTGAGGATCACACAGTCTGAGTCAAGTTAAGAACAACCCCACGTCAGGAACCCCCAGTCAGTTAGGTATGTTGAGTCACCCCCGTAAGACCGCTCGGACCCATGAAATTCAGTCTTTAGACTTTGGGGCGACCATGCACGTGCCCCTGCAGTGCTCTGCGCTTACTGTTTTGGATTCCTGGGTCTGGGGCGAGGCAGGGACAACACTCAGGCGCTAATGCAAAGAACAAGTCAAGCTATTCAAAGAGACCTACCTCTTCCCTAAATTGGCTGTTTAACCAAATACACTTAAAACTTCGCCGGTTTTCAAAGTCTGTGATTTTCATTTTCAGCTGTTGAGATGAAAGAGTCAGTTTAGAGCCGCTTCCCCAAACCACCCACGCCAGGGCTGTGGTCCCCACTGTGACATGAATTTGGACTCGTACCTGCTGATAGTAAAGTTTCTTAGGCTGTCGAGGCTTGAAGAATTGTAGAAGATCTCTTAAAGTCCCTTCATAATTATGTCTAAGAGGGTTCCCTGGACCATCCCTATAACTACACAAGAAAGCAGCGTGTGATCAAACAGCCTGATCATCTGCCTCACACCTCCCGGTGCGTGAACCAACGTTGGGGGGCCTGGTGTGGAATTTCACTAAGGTACCAGGTTCCTTGGGTGCCCCACCGTGGTCACGCTCCTCTGGCCTGGGGTGGGGCCGACATGGTGGGAAAGGTAGCTATGGCAAGTCTGGGTTTAGACCAGGGGTGGGGAAGGGCTGGTCTGCAGGCCCTGTATGTCAGGCACCCACAGTTCTAGCTTCCACGTTGCTGCTGTCGTTTAATGGTTTCGAGTCGTTTCCGACTCGTAGTGACCCTGTAGAGGGTTTCCCAGGAGTCAATTAATTACATGTTTGATTAAATACAGCAGGATAATTTTTAAGTTGGTAATTGTTAAGGCCCATGAACGATGTCATAAATTTTAGCAGAAAAAAGGTTTCCCAGCCCTGTTTTGGAGTGTGTGCGGGGTCAGGATGATGATAAGTCTACATCAGAAACTAAGCAAGGAATGGCAGCTGAGTGGCTACAGACCGGAATCAGGCCCAGGATGCTGCGACGGAAGGGCCATGGCAGCAAGTCTGCAGAGTGGTCAGACGACATGTCCGGACACTGCTTACCCTTGAGACTTGAAAAACTGGAGCAACATTGGGTCTGTGTTCAGCCTCTGTGCAACCGTCTTCGCCACCTGGGAGGAGGACAAGAACCCCAAGACAAAAAGGAAGGTTCACATGTTCTGCAAAGAACTGCAATCCGCCAACGAGCTGAGGGATCCCTAGGAACTTGGTTCCGTCACTAAAGATGCAGGTTATGAGCAGTGTTAAGTTAAAATGTCTTGAAACATTCCTTAAGGAAAGGACTAAACCAAACTCCTTCTAAGACCCCCTGGGAGCCCATGGTTGATGGAGGAGACTTTTACAGGGTATTCAGTTTAATCCTAGGTCCACAGATGTTTTATGTTTGGACGATGTTTTAACGATAGTTAGGAGAGACAATACTTTTGAAGACGTTATGATAAAGCAGCGGTGCTATTAAAAACCAGGCTCTCACCGACCAGATTCTGAGAGGGCTGAAGGGGGTCATCTGAGAATGCCTTCTGTTAGCACGCAAACACAAACATGGCGGGCCCCCTGCAAGTGAGAGTGCCTCCCACCTGCCCCAAATGGTGGGAACGGAACCACTGTCTTCTGGACCAGACTTGACAGGCAGATGAGACGGCTTCTCCCAAAAGCGTTTAAAAAAGAGAGGGGGCCTCTTGGGGTGGGACCTGAAGCTTTCCAATACCTGAAAATAATTCATTCTATTGGATAACGTGACGACGAAGCCAGGGTCGTTGGGGATTGTTTTATCACAGAAAATGACGTCGACGCGATGGTAGAGATCTCGGAAATACTCCTTCGCGGTCGGCAGCTCACTGTTGTCGTTCTCAGGGTCATCCCTGGAAATGAGACAGGTGGTGGGCTGAGTGGGGCTCAGTGTGGACACCACGTCCACCTGTGTCCAGCGAGCTCCCCCTCCCCCACTGCCAATCCTACAGGAGGAAGAACAGAATGGTATCGCTCTTGGGGTTCCCCCAAGGGCCTCATCTTTCTCCTGCGGAGCAGCTGGTGGCTTCGAACCCTTGACATTTCTGCAGTCTCAGGGCAGGGCCTTGCCTGCAGGGGGTCTGAGGTACCGTAATGCTCATGCACGTGCTCTCTCTCGCCCAGGGGGTCAGCTCACTTCGGCTTTGGTCTAAGTCTGAAGGATCTACCATCTGGCTGACCACTGCTCTTGACCTGTGACCTCAGAACCCTGTCTGCCAAGTGCAAAGCATGTCACTTTCAGACCTGCTTGTTTCACGTCCAAACCCACTGCCGCTGAGTTGATTCAAACGCCCTAAAGACCCAGAGGGTTTTCAAGGCTGCGAATCTCTGGGGGAGCAGAGAGCCACAGCCATGCTGGAAGAACTGGAAGGTTCCAATGACGCTTGCCTCACCACTGTGCGGCCAGGGCAGAAGGACTACAGCCCAGAAAGCCCCACGGAACTGCTCTCCTGTCCCCTGGTCCCATTGTGTCATCAGTGATTCCCCAGCACCCTAACACGGCAGCAGCAGCTACACTGACAAAATCACAACGGAAGACATCGCTTTAGTCGGATCCGACTCACGACGACTCTGGGACACAGGATTCCCGAGGCTGCATGGCTCCCCAGCTTTCTCCTCCCAGGGAGCGGTAGGTGTGTGTGAACCGCTGACCTTTCGGTTAGCAGCCAAAGTAGGCACATTTCAAGGGATTGCAGGCAATTTACAGGAAGAAAAACGATTCTGCTACTCCATGAGGATATTCCTTGCCCAGCCCCCTAATGGAGACCACATCCATTATGATTTTTATAAAAATAAATAAGGCACGAGAGAAGAGCTTCAAAGGACAAATGGTCATCACCGCCAATTAGAAAACCGAGAGACTGATCACTGCTGGGCAGCCAAACAAGATACAGTTCAGGGTTCTCGATACAATTCTGTTTCCTGGTTTAAGGACTCATTAAACAAAACAAAGGACAGTGTTCATAAGCACGGAAAAACCTACTTCTGAAACACTATAATGTCACCATCCATGAGTTCATCAAGAGCTTTATCAAGGGACACGTCATAGTCCTGGATTCTCTCTGTTAAGTTCGGTTTAACTTCCTGCAAGAAAACACAGCAAGTACTTAGAATGCAAGGAGTGGCGAACGTTGAATATGCCCACAGAGTAGATAACATGGTTTCCTTGAACACACCCTGTGTTTTCTCTACACCCAACTCGACCCACCTTCAATGCGAACGGAAAAATCTCAACAGGTGGTCCTCAAGATCACTTGAGTCCCCAAGAGCAAACTCAGGGCTAGCTCACCAGTGGTATTTCCCCACCCCTGCTAGAGACTCAATGATTACGGAAAGAGAAGCCGTGCAAACCTCATAGAGGATAAGACTAGTATCTTGGATAAATCCTGCTCTGTCGCACATGACTGGGAGCAAGTCACCTGGAAACAAGGAAAGAAAGGGGAGAAAAGATTCATGGCTGTCGTCTACGATGGCTTGATTAAGATCGACCGAGAAGGCGGAGGCCGTAAGACGTACGTATTTTGCAGGATATTGGTGTGTAGATATGGCCACAGTAATTCAAGCTTCGCGTTTTGGGATCATACATCTTCAAAAATAACATCACATCATCTGCGAGGTTAATGAACAGGCTGTTAGGGTCCCCACACTCATCACAGTGTCAACAGCAAACACAGCACACCTGGCAGCTCTGTGACACTGATACGCTAGTTCCAGCACCTGACAGGTGAGGTGAGCTTTCTCCCAGGGCCGCAGAGATGGGTCCCCAACATCCCACCCACGGGAAGTAATGCCATTAGAGCAGTCAAGAGGGTGGTGGTCTCAACACCGGCACCAACGATGAGCTGGCTCAGGGATACTGGGGACCAAGGTCAATTTCATGGTAGAGTGTCTGGGGCAGAGAAGGGACAGCTTGAAGCAGGGCTTGGTTGTGTCATACACAAAGCTGGCAGGAACAGGATGGTCCACAAAGCCTAAGTATTTACTCCTGCTGTACAAGATCTGTCGACCATACAGGAGACTCGAGTGATAAGCAACACAAGTGACAGAGACCAAGGATATGCCATGACGTCTCCACGCTGCCGCCGCCTCCCTGCCCCTCCTGGAGATCGCACCAGCCCAGACTTAACCAAGCCTTAGCACTGGTGCCAGCTGGGCACTTCTAGGATGGCTCAACACTGTCAGGCTTGGGAGCCAACTCTCCTGCTCAAAGGCAGTCGGGCGCTGCTTCCACGGGCACTTACGATCTTTATCAAACTTGGGCAACGTCGTCCCACTAGCAGCCAGCTCGGGGTCCACTGTCTCCAGGAATATGGTCCAAGGGTTCTCATTATCACTGAGTTCAATCATCTATTTTCAAACAGACACCAACTTTCAGAAGACTGTAGTGGCCTTGGCAATGGGGCAAGTAATTACAATCGAGAAACATCCAGGTCTCTAACCAATCCCCAGGGAAGCACGCTGGGTCCACTACGGAGGGACAGAGAAGCCACTGTCCGCCATACTTACTGTTTTATTACCGTCTGCTTCGTTATCTAACATTGCTGGTCGTTTTGTCCCATTACTCCGGGCTTGCATGGGCCATAACCGAATCTGATCTTGTGGAAATCCCTAATGAGAGAATAAATGATCAGTCAAGAAAACAAGCACAACCTGCATTTTAATACCATACCAATGAATGACGCTGTGGTAATAAGATGGAAACGATCGTTACACCTTGCTCTTTGGATGTGGACAACAGTGACCCATCCCTTCAAGATCACAACTCAGGGCCTGTGCGCATGCTACCCGAACCCCCGCACTGCTGCACCCCCTCAGAAAAAGGGTAGAGGAGATGATGAATATTCATATTCCACTTCCTTCTTTGCAGGTATTACTGGACAATTAGGTCAGGAAGACAGAAGCCGGTTTCTGCAGTCTGTGTACTGCAAAGCCTTTCTTTAACTCAAGACAGGAAATGGAATCTGGTCATCATCGTGTTCTGGGGGCAGGGCCAGGACACAGTGTCTGCATGCCAAAAGGCACTTCAGGATTCTAGTTAGTCTTTCCAGCACTGAAGACTGAAGGTGGAACTGGAGTGCTAGCTGGAAGAAGGGGGACTGGCAACATGGCCAGGACTCACCATGGTCTGGGAGAGGTTCTGGACAAACTCAGCAAGCGAGGAGTTCTTCAACACTTTGAACACCGTGTACTTCACTTTCTCCTCATCGTACATATCATTTCCTTGGTGGCCACAAAACTGGTCCTCAGCGACAATCTGCAAAGCAGCAAGTGATCAGAGAGCAGAGCTGGCCATTGCCACGAAAAAGACGACGAGGCCCCGCAGGTCCCCACAGGGTTTAAACAGTGAAATGCTAACATCACAGACTTTTGTTTCCAAGCAACTTCTGAACAAGGACAGCACTTCAGCCCCAGGCCCTTCACTCATCCCTGAGCAGATAGGACTAGGGAGTCACTTGTGACCCCAAAGGTCCCGCGCGAGTGGCTCACCTGCACTTGCATGTAGAGGTGGGCTTCCTGACGCTCCTTCCGCTTCTGCGCCTCCACTCTCTTCTCCTCCTGCAGCCGCTCCACAAGCTGCTGAGGGATGTCGTGGTCGGTCACAGCCTGGAGAACCTCACCTGCACACACAAACGTGGCGCCCTCGCCTCTCTGCCCGCGGCCAGCTCGCAGCCACCCCCAAGGAAGGACGACAACAGCCCCAGGGGACTGCCGGTGGGTGGGTTCCAACTGCTGACCACCTGGCAGCAGCTGAGCACTCAAGCACGGTGCCCCCAGAACGCCTGTCCTTACAAGGTCCTAACTCTCATCACCGTCGCTACACCAGGCGACTGAGCACAGGGAGTGGGCTGCGGCGGCGTGCTGGCGAGGGTCCCGTGAACGTGGGCAGGGGCCATGGCAGTACTCACTCAGCTTGGATTCCCTGATATAAACTAACATGTAGGCGTTGGTGCAGTGCCGCACAGACAGGTCATCATCGTGCCCTCCATAGTTGTGTTCGATGGCCTCTTCCTTTGTGCACCGTGACACCACGTCATCATCAAACTTACACCACTGTAAAGACAGGCCCAGATACCGCCCACTCAAACCCGTTCCTGTACCCCAACTCTGCCAGTGGAGTTGAAATGTTAGGATGTGGTCACAGAATCCTGTGGGGCATGTTATCCCACCCCATTGCAACAAACAAAAACCAAACCAGCCCACACTGCTTGTCCACAGCAGGTCCTTTCAATTCTCAACTCCTGGACTGCACCGTTTCAGATGGTGGTGAGCTCTCACTAAAGGTGCTCCCTGCACCGGGTGCCATGGGAACACTCGGTTCGCCACTGGCTCAGCCATGCATTGGGGGTCCTGTCCTCATCAGTCAAGTGGGAACCACATCCCCTACGGCCCACTTCAGAGCGTCACAGTGGGGACTAGAGGAGGAAACCCACGGAAACTGGGACCACAGCGGCTCTGATCGCCCCCACACGGATCACTACTTGGCCTTTACACATAGGCTGAGGGCTCGGACTTCCGAGTAGACAGAAAGGAGTCCTGGATGGAAAGGAAGGTGATGGCTGGAATCTACCCAGGGTGGCTCAGTAGACAGACCTCCATCTAACACATGTGCCCCTGAAAACCCTATGGAACACAGTGCTTCTGAAACAATAGTAACCGCTTTAACTAAGTCCAATGTTCATCACAAACAGGGAGATGCCTGCGTAAAGCCACACAACCAGTTACTGCTCACTTTCACAGCATCAGAAACTAATGGGGCAGGAGACCAGAGAACAGAGATACCGCTGAGGCCGAGGAAGACTTCTGGGTCAGCAAGCCCACTGACCCTGAGCAAGAAGAATGACGCGTGGCTTCAGAATGCAACTCCCCGACCCGCCCACACCCGCCTCCACCCACATCCCCACTGCTTACTTTGCCGTCCCCTTTGGGGTTGAGATAAACCACGTAATGTCCGCCATGGTTGTCCCCACTGTGAACCAGGACTGCATGAAGGATGTAATTGGCAGGGTCCTTAGGATCTGTTTTTTGCAAAAATTCATCGAGTGGTAACTGTTCGGGGAATTCAAACCTATTGAAAAACATTTTCAGAGAAAGGCAGCTTTCATTTCTGTGTCCAACATTTCACCGCCGGGCTCTATTGATTACTAACAGGCTGCCTGGGCTTTCGAAGGAAAGGCGTGGAGAACCCTTTCACTAATTTTACAGGTAACCTCAAACCAACTGCCAATGAGTCAATTCTAGTTAATAGCCACCACCCTCACGGAAGCAGCAGTCAAGAAACCAAGTGATGTATTGACCTATTTCAGGAGCAGATGTCAGTTTGAGGACTAAGGCACACCTGACTCAAGCCATGCTGTTTTCAATAGTCTCATATGCATGTGAAAGGTGGACAGCAAGTAAGGAAGACGGCAGAATTGATGCATTTGAGTTATAGTGCTGGAGGAGAATATTAAAAGAACAAACAAATCTGTGTGGGAAGAAGTAGAACCAAAATGCTTCTTAGAAGCTAGGATGGCTAGAGTTTGACCCTCATACTTCAAACATGTTATCAGGAGGGACTAGCCCCTGGAGGAGGACATCATGCTCGGTAAAATGCAGGGCAACTCCAAGGAGATGGACTGACACAGTGGCAGCATCAAGGGGCTCAAGCTTAACAACAATTGTGAGGATGGTGTGGGTCCGGGCAGTGTTTCATTCTGTTGGGCATGCGGTCCGTCTGAGTTAGAATCGATTCACTGGTCCCTAGCACCACCAGCACCACCACATACGGTTTCCCACACCGTAAACCTACGCAGGAGCAGGCAGCCCCATCCTTCTCTCGTGGAGCTGCCGGTGGGTTTAAAGGGCCAGCATCAAAGTCAACAGCCCAATGCCTAACCCAAGCACCACAGGGCTCTTTAACCTCTACTTCTTATTGTTGTTGTGTGCCGTGGAGTCGGTTCTGACTCATAATGACCCTGTACAGGGTTTCCGAGGCTGTAAATCTTTATGGGAGCAGAAAGCCTCA
Organism: Chrysochloris asiatica; assembly: GCF_000296735.1. Classification (NCBI taxonomy): domain Eukaryota; kingdom Metazoa; phylum Chordata; class Mammalia; order Afrosoricida; family Chrysochloridae; genus Chrysochloris; species Chrysochloris asiatica. The sequence continues at coordinate 8,426,392 of NW_006408620.1, read as the reverse complement.
TCTTTCTCCCACGGAACAGCTGGTAATTTCGAACTGCTGACCTTGCGGTTCCCAGCCCGATTTGTAACCACTACGCTACCAGAGCTCCCTCTACTTAACAAGACAAATTCACATAAAGTTAGATTTACACAAAATATGAACTCGTCATGGCGGTCTGACAGTTTAAGCTCATGGGCCTCACACTACAGCCGATCTTTTGATAAATGGACACCCTGGATTGTTCAGATGTGAGTGATTCTGAATGTAAGTGAATGATTCTGAAGGTCCAGGAGTCAGACCACGAGGCGATACTATAGCTTGAGAAACAGGACAAAAATCAGATTTGGAAAAGGGAAGGAGACAGCTCAAAAGGCATCAAGGCTGGGCACCTTGGTTCGCCAGAATGGGCTTCATACAAAAGTATGGCTTTACACAGGCAAACGCAATCTTTGGGGGTGCCCACTGAAAGCTGCCTCCAGGGACCAGAAAAGACAGGGAGGTGGGGTGAGTGGGGGGCTGCAATCAAAGCAGAAAGGCACCTGCCCTGTACCTGGTATTTCAAGGATCTAGAATTCAACACCTGAGACGGGACACACTCCCGCAGACGGCAGCACTTTGAAACATTCTAGCACATTCTATGAGTTCATAGCAACTAAGATACTGTCAGGTACTAATGAGCTCTAGAGGGTCCCTGGTGGAGCCCATGGCGAAGTGCTCATCTGCTAACATAAGGTCCATCCTTCAAACCCACCAGCCGACTTGCTCTGTGGGGAATGATGAGACCTTCTGTTCCCATAGTGTAAAGCCTCAGAATCCCTGTCCTATAGGCTCACTTGCTATGGAGACAGAAGTGACTTTGATGGCAGTGAGTTTGAGTTGTATTTTTTCATTTGTCTGTTTCCTATTTACAGAATACTATTTTGATAAATAACACTAATGTCAAATTTTCACATCTGAGCTTCAACTGCCTTCTGGCCACAAACAAACCAATGCTATCGGAGATGCTGGTGAGAACAACACTCACGAAGCGGCAGTTCTGTCTTCAGGAACTTTAACCCACCACAGCGCAGAGGGGATCTGGGATTGACGACCTGTGACCAGGGTATCCTCCAGGGCTTCCCTCCTCCCCCCCGAAGGTGACACTTCTTGGGACCCTGAGGATGAGGTGGGAGAGCTGAGTACACAGAGACAAGACCCCACCCCCGCAGGCTGCAGGCCATCCATTACCGATCATTGATCTTGATGTTTTGGTCCGTCTGAGGGTCGTACATAAATCTCATCAGTTGTAGGTGCAACACTGGTGGTAACGTTAGGAACTTCACACCTTTCTCGGCTTCCTGAACAATGGAAGAGAAATACAAAGTTAGTTCACCTCGCCGCCTTGTTTCTCAAAGCTTTACAGCAAGTGGTGGTGGGGAAGGGGCGGGGGGCCTTTCTCTGGTTGGCACCCTGGCTCCTGCTGTTACAGGGCACGTGACACAGGCGGGCTTCTAGCGAAGGGGACGGCGAGGAGGCAGAGGCCTAGCCACGGCTGCTGTCCAAGACCCTGGTGAAACATTACGAGAACTACGGAACCGCACAAAAACCGAGGCCAGCGCTGCACAATGACGCCTGGGGGCAGTGGGCTTCCGGTCCAAGGGCTCGCCCGTGATGTTTCTGTGCCATGTGCTGGGGCACACTCCATGCATACTCTAAAAGAGAGATTCTAAAGCTCTGACCAAGCAGCACAGGGTTTCTGTAACTGCAGTCTCTGGTTTACAGGAGTCCGTCCAGGCCAGCCCTGACACAAGGCCTCGGTCTTCCCAGGTCAACTTTTCCTTCTGTGCTAGCCCTTGGTGACCCCCACCATTGGGGCCTCACATCTCGTCTGGGGTTGAATTTCCACTGCAGACTTTTCTTCTCAACTGTCACCACCTGCCAGGGAACGGGAGCCTGGAAGGTGGGCAGCTGGACCCAGGCACACCTGATTGGCCATGTTCTTTGCTGAATGTCAGTACTTTTAAGGGACGGGGCATCTCAGGAATGACGAAAAAACCAAAGCCAAGGAACCTACTTCACACAGAGGAACAACCTGCTCCCACGGTAACGGGAAAGAAAAGGGCTCTAAACGACACACTGTGTATCCCGATCTCAAAGTATCCTGGTTGACACAGGTGGCTCTCATGAGCTGACCACATTGTCCGGCAGCACGTCAGGTGTCTCTGTTCTAACTGCTGTTTGCAGAGTGACCTTCTGATCTGCCAGGCAGGACACGTGACTCATGAATTGGCAGCTTGTTCACACAGCCCAGGCCTGTCTACATCAGCAACTTTGTTTGAAGGGCGAGTCAAGGTCATGAGCTTGCAATGTGGACCCTGGGCCCACCTGTGACTGTGGCCTTCCCAGTCCAGTTACAGCCACACTCGGGCTACCACCAGGGCCTGGCACTCGCTGCGCTGCTTGCATCTCCAAAGGAAGAGGCAGGGCCACCATGTCCCTGTGGCATGCACAAAGAGCCATTTCTCGCACAAACAGTAAACACTACGCAGGTACCGTGGCTAACATACTCCCACTATCAGCACTGACGTCATCAGGTGGGGGGACCCTGACACACAGACCCTTGGGTCTCAGGACAGAAGCAATGCCCAGAGCCTTTGCCAACAACACCCTCTGAGCACGGTGAGGGATCGCATGCAGAACACCAAACAAAAGCACACACCCCACAGGGCTGCGGAGTATGGGATTCACCGAGAGGGCTTACCTGCAGGCCATGTTCCCCGGCATCGTACTTGTTGTCACCGTCCAGCTGTTCGACCGCCACATAATCCACGAAGGAATCAAAGACTAAAGAGAGAAACAGAAGTCAGCCAAAGCAAGCACCGAACCTTCGTTACCAACGCAGTTAGTCCAGGGATGAACTCTTTCGTATATATGCACAAAGGGGCATCCCAAAGTTCGCGGAATCATTCCAGGAGCTGTTTATTCCTTTTTTCCATGAAAGTTCTGAAGCGTCCTCCTACACATACACATAAAACCACACAGTCCAGAGCCATCGAGTCAGTCCTGACTCACAGCAACCTCACAGGGTACAGGGCTGTTCCAACACAAGGTTTCTGACACTGTACAGTGTGTGACAGGTGCGGTCTTGTCTTTCTCCCACAGACAGGGCGGTGTGCACACATGTGCAAACTCGAGTACTAGAGACGAGAAGGGGGAAGTGAGGCTGCTCAGGGGAACTCTCGCCCTCTGCTAAAGACGGTAGCTCAGTGAGCCATTCCCACTCACGAACAGGTGTGAAGGCTAGGAACATGGCTACGCCTCTCAAGGGTGTTCCTGATGGTTTTAATAACATCATCAGGTAACAGGAAAGTGCAAGTTTTAAGCACAGCACTTATTTTAAGGGCACCGCTTTTGTAAACCAGCATGAAGATGGCCCAAGAATCAACAGATACATGGAAGAAGAGCCTAGAAAGAGACCCATACAACTAAGACTGCGGACTGGCGGCAGAGGCGTGTTTCAGAGCGAGGAGGAAGTCTGGCAGAGCAGTGAGACATCCACATTGGGCTGAGGTGTCCCAGCACGGAACTCTTTCAGGGGGGCTGTGTCCATGGCGTAAACAAAATAATACAAGTTCTGGAACCCCAAAGAACTACTGTGACTTTCAGGAAGGTGACCGTGTTTTAGGGCTAGACACAGTGAGTTTCGCTAAAAGTTAATTCTGTGCACCCCACGGCAGTATCATGAGGGTAGAATCAGGATGCACGCAGGGTGAGAACACTGGTAATCCCAAACAGAGCAAGTGTCCAGAGGACAAAGGACGGGAAGGACAACTTGTCTTCTGGTCTCGATGGACTGAGAGGAGCAGATTCTCAAAGAGATGAAATGACCACACTCCCTACAATTCTGCCAACGACCACATCTAAGACACGTAAACTTAGGGGCTGGGCCCTCAAGATCAGTGTTTACTGGTTTCCTCTGGTGAGAGGCGGCGGCAGCTGTGAAAGGACAAGGCTCTGGGGACTTGCGTGTGCCGGTTGGTGCTCTAGTCTGTGACGTGTGTAACACTTAGAAGCATGTGAGCTTTAGAACGCTACAGCATCCATTGCCCTAAAGAGGACTCGTCTAAGCGAAGCATAAAGCAAAGCTGAGGTGACCCCAAAGCTCATGGACTCATGACACACTTACTGTTCTTTTTCCCTTTTATACTGAGCTGGATGTCATAATAATCCTCTCTTCTATCAGACCGGTAATCTACTTCCTTACACTGGATGTAGGACTACAAGAAGGAAGAGAAGACCACGTTATGTACTGGTAGTGAGAAAACACATACACACATACACATTCACATCTCTCTCTGTGGGGGTGTTGTGTTGCTGTGGGGTCTCTGTGTGTTTGGGCCGCGTCTCCAGCGCTTTTCACCACCTCTATGTATGTGGCTCTGTTGTCGTGTTGTTTTTGCATTTTGGTGTGCGCCTCTCGTTGTGCGGTTTTTGACTCTCCGCTGTTTTGCCGGGGAGAGATGTGGGTTTTTGTTCTTGTGTAGATTTTTACCGTCTGAGACCCTCTATAGGGTGTCTCTGTGTGTGAGCTGTGTCTCCGGGGCATATCACCACCATATATATATATATATATACACACACACGTATACACAGTATTTTAAAAAATCATTCTTTGAGACTGGTCAGCACATACCACCATTTTGCCTCTGAATAATTTAGGAATGGTGCCTTCTACACAAGTGCCTTTCATCTTATTTTCCACATTATCAAGCAACTGAAAAGAAAAAAAGTTGGGGCTTTAATGAAAAAAGAAAACATGCATGTTACACTCAAAACAGTCTATTTAGAAACCTGACAAGGCTATTTTAATGGCCAACGAAATTCTAGATGAGACATACTATTATGACCCTTGGCATGCAATTATTAAAAACTTACGACAAAACCATCTTCTTCGATTGGGTATTTACATTATTGAAAAAAAGAAGGAAAAACCCTCTACACGTAGCAGTTGAGATTGCGCTCTTTCATAGCCTTTGGGATGAATGGTCTGCCGTGCCTTTACAAGCACTGTGTATGTATATATTCACTGTAGCTCTGTGCAAAGTCATGTAAATTAAGCACTGAACTTCACTTGCAATGGTCCACACCAAGGGATTAATGAGGTTGAGGAGCCTGTCAACAGGACTGACTGGTTTATCCATGGATACTTAATGAACTGGATTCAATCCAGCCACTGCTGCAAAAAAGAAAATACACCTTGCCCAGCCAATCGCTTTGAATAACCATTCCATGTTTTATGTGTGTGTGTGTGTGTGAGTGAGTGAGTGAGAGAGAGAGAGAGAGAGAGAGAGAGAGAGAGTCTCTCTTCCTGGAGGGACTAGGACCCCTACAAGTGGGAGAACCAGAGGAGGATCTACAGTCATTGTCTGGATCAACGCAGGACAATCGGGGCGGTAGCCTAAGTCAACTCACTGTGTCACATTAAGAATCAGCTTCTATTTCCACTCTAGCCACCCTGAACACCTGAAACAGTATGCCACCTTTGTTTCTTCTCTCTGGCTTTTAAACTAGATGGCGTGCCGGCTGTGTCTTTCTAGCCTGATTTGGTCCTGTGTGAAGATAGGTAGGTGTTGTTTCAACTATAGTTGACGGAAGGATGAAGGAAGCCTGTGGGGTTGACTCGGGGTACTGGCTTCCGATGCGGCTTCGGATCTGAGATGTCAGAACTATACAATTCATGGCTTGCAACTTACCACACGACACAGCTCTTGAACATCATGCTGCATGAAGCTGTCTAAAGTCTCCCACCTTTGAAAGAAAAGGAGCACAGAACTTAACCTCCCAAAGTGCACAAGAGAGGGTTACAAAAACCAAAATGGTGAGTAATCAACCACTGTGCTTCACTGCATTTATGAATGGAGACTATGTGTGAGAGGGGGTTGTAATTCAAACAAGAAGGGGCCCCAGTGGTTCAAACCCACTAGCGTTCTGCGGCAGAAAGCTGAGGCAGTCTGCTTCAAGAGAAGACTACAGCCTTCAAACCCAAAGGAGCGGTTCTACTACATTCTGAAGGGTTTCTATGAGCTGCAATGGACTCCTGGGTCCATGAGTTTCATGGATCCATGGACACTAACGTGTCCACATTGTTTGGATCTTGGTCCTAAGGAAAGCAAGCAGACTGGGGACGCTGCATGTGCTCTCCTTGGAAACTTAAGTGGTGAATCAAATTCTTAAAGAGCTTTGGTTTCCACAGAGGTGACGCCAAATACAGTGACAGAAACACTGGGGGTAATGAAACGGCAAACCTGCGTATATGTGAGGCCCACGCTCTGCCTCCTCCAAGCCTTCGTCCTGACAAAGCAAGGAGGCAGCCGTGTGGGCAGGGCCGGCTTTGCACACTTACCCGAATGACTTGGTTAGTTTTTTGGTTCCTACAGGTTTGTCACTGTGCTGCAGTTCATAGAAGACCCTCTGCAATGCTAAAGGGACGCTCTTAGATGAATCGTCGCCCTCTGTTGGCATCATGTACACAGCCTAAAAGAATCGATGAAGAAATCAAGAATTACACTGTACATGAAAGGGACCATTTGGGAAAACACCAGGGCGTAAAGGTCACTGCTAGGGTATTTAACTGTGGTGCTGCAGGATTGGCACTGGGCTGCTCACAAGGTCAGCAGTTCAAACCCACCAGCCGTTCCTAGGAAACCCTAACCAGGGTCGCTATGAGTAAGAACAGACTCGATGGCACTCAGCAACAAATAGGCCAAGAATATTCCATTCACACACACACACAAACTCTTAAACTAAACTCCCTCTTGAAACCTTGTAAGCCAGTCACTTTGTGCCTTTATCGCCCTCTCATTTTCAGTAGCCAACGTCTAAGTTGCCCGTCCCTATCTACCCTGTGTACAGAGCGGATAGCATTGATATTTGATGTGAAGACTCCTTCCGTTTCTGTTGGTATTTTGAGCTACTACCTCCATGAATAAGGTCAAATTCATCAAATTGTAGCAATTTGCCATCGTTTCCTTTATCAAAATTATCAAGTCATCGAGGCTAGGTCAAATGGATACTGTCTGCAAGTTTGGGTGTTCTTGTGCATCTCCTCTCACTTCATATCAGCTGAATGCTTCACTCTCAGCTCTAGCCCTCTGTGGCTATGTCTTTGTCGATGGTCTCAAGTGTCCCCAGGTCTCACCACACTTTGGACCAACCAGTCCTTCCTCTTCTCTTGCTCATCTCCAGGTCCAATGGGAGTCTATGGAACATGGTTCAACTCAGCCCATTTCTTCATTGCTGCCTTTCCCTCTTTCACTCACCAGTACACCAATGTGGTCACCAAGCAAGCTTACATGCCTGCTCATGTGTTCCTTCTGAGCTTCCGTCTTAGAGGGGGGTTTGTCCTAAAGGAATTAGATTGCTTGCCTTGATGGCTTCCCAATGAACAACTTGCTTATTCTTGTAGTAGCCAGTCATGCTGACACTTTTGTTTTGGGTTTTTCCTGATAATCTTTCTATGAAGATTTATCTTCTGTTGCTCTAGCTGTTCCAGGCTGGTCTACTTGTCTTTGCAAGTTGGAATGTCCCACCTCATAAGGTTCTGGATGAGACTCAGGATTCCACCTAAGGTCCTATACTCTGCAAAAGCTTTGTAAGAGGTCTATTTCACTGGGCAAGTTCTAGAACCCCTTTCAGGTATTCCAATCAGTTATAGGCTGAAGACGGGCTTACAAGTTTTCTGTAATCATTTTTCAACATTCCTTTCTATCCCACTAAAGTGTCCATTTTATAATAGTAGGCAAGGGAAACCAATTCATAAGACAGTCAAGCATTTTAGCATTATTTCTCCTCTTCAGACTATGCCTCGATCCCTGTATCACAGAGCCCTGTTGTTCCAAGGTTGAGCATGCATCACTATTTACCTCTGTCCCATTTAGCCCATTTAACCTGTTCTAAGTGTTCCCCTTATCTCTCTTGTTCTTCCACCCCCTCCCCCTTCTTGTGTATCGCCCTCTCCAACACCTGAACTATGATGTGTCTGCCCCCTACCCTGTGCTCTACCGTCACTTCCATCCACCTCCTCCAACAAAAATATTTTTTAAAACTCAGTTAAGTCCTTAGACACAATTAAGAAAACTTAAGAAATTTAAAACAATTTTTTAAAGTACCTGTAACTTATCGGATGCCCTGGTGGCCCCGTGGGTTAAATGACAGGCTGATAACCAAAATGTCAGTGGTTCAAACCCAACAGTCAATCCATGGAAGATACGGCTCTCTGCTCCATGAAAGATGGACAGTCTTGGAACCCCTACGGGGATCCTCCACTCTGTCCTACAGGGTCACTATGGGTCCGAATTGACTTGATGGCAGTGTTCTTGTTTTTATAATTTTATGGTTTATAGCTTTTCACCCAATGACAACTACTCTTATTTCACACTTTTGAGCAATATCTAAAGCTTACCGCTAGGTGCAAACAAAAGATTTGATACAAATTTATAAGCTACTAATATGTGCTGTGGGCTAATGCGTCAGACAGCAAAGTTGTCTGAATAGCAAGGCTGGAGGTTCAAGCTCACCAGCTGCTCCTTGGAAACCCTATACAGGGTCGCTATGGGTCGGAATCGACTCGACGGCACTTCACAACAACAACAATATTATCCATGGAGTCCTGGTGTGGCACTGTGGGTTAATGAGCCAGACTGCAAAGCTGTTTGAACTGCAAGGTCAGTGGGTTCAAGCTCACCAGCTGCTCCTCGGAAACCCTACACAGGGTCGCTGTGAGTCAGAATTGACTTGATGGCACTTAACAACAACAATATTATCCATGGAAATCCTGGTTTAGTGTTGTGGGTTAATGCACTGGATTTCAAAGTCGTTTGAACCACAGTTGGCAGTTCAGGCTCACCAGCCACATCTCAGAAAGAGGGTCGTTTTGAGCCAGAACAGACTCGACGGGCTAGCAACATTATCCATACCCAGCTCTCTCCATTCTCAGCTGCAGGGGGTAATTCCTAACATAGTGCCTGAGAGTGACTAGAATGGTATGGTGAATCTCACCAGCCAACCAACCAACCAATCAACAGTTCGATCAAACACCAGGAAATCCTTACATTACAGGTAACTACAGAGTCTACATGAAGCTCAAGGGAGGTGCAGCTATAGTTTTTGTTAATATTGTAAGTTCTGTCTGTTAGTAAGTGATTATCAGACTTTGCAGCCAGTGGTTTTTCTAACTGGATGGCTTTTCAGATGCCACATCTCACATCTTTTACATGAAACCACCACCTCTCCCTTGTGTTATAAAATGATTTCTTAGGCGAATCCATCCCAGTTAGGTGGGTCACATTATGAGTGGTAGTATGAGTTTTCATCACCCAAGTACGGGGAAGCAGTTAAGAGGCAGATAGATGCCTCCGGGGAGTGGGGTGGGGAATCTAAGTAAGGGGCTCCAGACAGAGCGCCCTTCTTCAGAGTCTGTGTGTGGGGGTCCAGGGAGGGGCCTCTGCTTGTCTCCTTAATGTGCCCGAGCAAGGAAGCTGAGTGGGAGGCTGGGGGACATCAACACGGTCCACTGACCTTTCGTAGTTGGTTTGTGAAAAACAGAGTCTGCAGCAGGCTGTTCATGTAGCAGGTTGCTCCCTGGTTCTTTAACCCGACGTAGCCCGTGTGCTTCTTCGAATCCCACCTGAAAGACCAGTGGAGGTGAAAGTCAGGAGTTTGTCAAATCTGAGGTCAGGGGTCCACAGGACTGTAGCTCCTGGGCTTGTGGAAGCAGTGGCCACTTGTGCCGTGTGGCCCCAGGTATAGAGCGCTTGCAGGTGTGTGGAGGTAATTAATAAAGAAATGTTACACCGTCAGGAGTCCTGAAAACCACACTCAGAAAAAGGTTTACATGATAACATGAGGCTGAACTGATTTTGACAAAACGGAATCCAGAAATGTTTTGATTGGAAAGACTAAAAAAAAAAAAAAAAAAAAAATCCAGACTACTAGCTAGATGGACAACAAAAACACCACCACCACCATCAATTAGGAACACCCACCCACGTTCACGTGGTGCTGCAGGATACACACTGCACTGCTAACCAAAAGGTCAACGGTTCAGACCCGAGCCGCTCCTTGGAAACTTGATACAGGGTCACTATGAGTTGGAACCACCTGGACGACACTTAACAACATGTCTACATACAACCTAAGCATAGGTTTTAAATGTCGGCTGAGAAGATTGATTCCTGTTCTTCAAGTGGAAATTCATCCAATGAACGCTCATAAATCCTATTTAGAATGGACTTCTCTTGCATTAAAAACTACAGTACCTCTGACAAGGTAGAGCTGTTGGAAGAATCTGAAGACAAGTTCAACTGCTCCAGGCAGCATGCCCTCAGGCCTCGGAAACGAGGACCCCAGGGTTGGGGCCATCCCAGCATCAGCGCACAGCATCACCCACAGGGTGGGCTACACGTGCAAACACAGGGATCCTGGGAAAGAATCTCCAAACCTTCAAAGTCTCCAAAATGCTTTGTTGCTGTTAAGTGCTATCAGGTCGGTTCCAACTCATAGTAACCCTGTATAGGATTTCCGCGGAGTGGCTGGTGGGTTTGAAGCGCCGATGCCTCGTGGTTCAAACTGACCTTGCGGTCCAGAGTATTATCCTGCAACACCTTAATCCCAAGTTTCCTTTTGGAATGGAGACACTTTCCATCTGATACTAACTGGAGGGCATCTCTCGTCCCTATCTGTCTGGACATCCTATCAGATGAACCATGAAGGCTGGAGATGGAGCTTATATTCCAGAGCTCCAGCAAGTAAACCTGCTGTAGACTCGTGTCCCGGCAGAATCGCCACAGCCACCAGACGCTCAGATAGCCAGCGGGCTGCTCTCGCATACAGCTATGGCTGTAGCACACCTTCCACGGTGGGCCCAGTTGTCTCCAGAACCCTGTGTCTCGGCATGACCTTCACCACACCTGGTGGTCCCCAACAGTGTAACCTCCACTTTCTGTTTTTTTTCCTTGGCCCCTGGTTCAGAGTCTTCATCACATCCCTGTCTCCTGACCGCCTCCCTCCGCGCCCCAGTCCTCCCTGCATGGCCAAGGTGCCTCACCACAACACAACCTCACAAACGCACTCCCCTCCGCCTCTGAACTAGCCTCCCACTCCTGAGTTCTGCCTTCCCTTAGGAGCCACGTTCCCCCCTTTGTTTCGGGCCCCTCCAACCCACAGCTGTCTGGTTACATGGGTCCCACCTGGGTTCTCAATGCCACCCCCCCCACCCCCAGGCCACGGGCCCTGACTGCTCTGCCCCTGCCTTTCCCCAGGCATCCTGTGCTTACTAGCCAGAGTGGAAACAGAGAGAATAACATGTGAGAGACACCCAATCTTGCTCAGCATGCGTCACCATAGAAAAGGAGGCTTTCAGAACCTCATCCCAACTTCCCTCGTCCTCTCTGTCTTCGACCCAGTGTCCACGTTCCCGCTGTTCTGCCTGATGCCTAGCTTTTCTGCTGGTCTTTCTTCCAACTCTCCTCCCTGAGTCCCTCCTCATCAGCCAATGGCTCAATCCTCACACGTGTCAAGGGCAGAAACGTCCTCTTGCACAGAGATTTTCCAGGACTGGACAGCACAACGTGGCGGGTCCGGAGGCCTCACTATCACTGAGCTTGCCCGGCGGCTCCTCCCCTCTCTCCCTGCTCCCCATCACCGGACAGTCTCTGAGGACAGAAAACTGTGATGTCCCGGTGATGCAGCCAGTGACCAGCACAGGGCACTCCCTGGTAAGGTGTGTGTGTGAGCACAGAGAGGGGACTTGTTTCCGGGACACCCGCACCTCCGTTAAATAAAGACCCGAGTACAGTTCACCCCAGCACAGACATATGGATTATCACTCCGTTAAATAAAGACCCGAGCACAGTTCACCCCAGCACAGACATATGGATTATCACTCCGTTAAATAAAGACCCGAGCACAGTTCACCCCAGCACAGACATTTGGACTATCACTCCATTAAGGGGAAACTTACGCAACTCCATGGGGAGCATCCGCTTGGACGAAGACTTCAAAGGTAACTTTGTCATCGTCTATGAACCCTTTCTCAGGATCGGTCACCTCCTATGAAAAAGAAAAGAGGAGATCCAACTTGCATAAGAGCTGGATGCTTGCTACCCGAGAGCCCTGTGGTAAATGGACTCATTATGTCCCAGGTGTGACTGTTAACTCAGGGATGGAGCCCGATGTGCTGTTTCTTTTATAGGAATCTCAGCTCCTCAGGAAGGCTACAACTGCCTTTCAGTATCTGGTGACAAGATGAGACTTGATCCAGACAACTGCTAACAACCTCTGCCGGGAAAGTGGAGGAAATGCGTGTCCACAGACCCCTCACCCCAACGTCTGGAAATTTTTCAATCGACAAAGGGGATCTACAGAAGGGAGCGAGGCGGGGACAGGCACTGATGCCCAGACAAGTGCACTGCTAACTCACGCTCCAGGCCATGAAGTTGGAAAAGCCCCAGTCGTTTTCCTTATGGAAGAACAGGTGGCTGATACGGCGGCTGAAGGACCGCTCGTCGTCTCTGTAGTTTATGATCTTCAGTACGGCCTGTGCGTGGCAAGACCACGACCTGTTTACAGACAGACAGACAGACAGCAGTCTAAGCCTTCCGTGGTAGGTCTGATTCACCTGCATGCATTCTTCTGGTACAAAAAGACACCAAGCAAAACCAGCAGGGGAAAAGTTCTGTTTATCTATACACACACACACACACACACACACACACACAAAATGCACCCATATTTTTTAGAGTTAAAAAAAATTTGTTTTTTATTTGTTCTTTTTATGTGTGCATGTGTGTGGCCACATTTAACCTCTGATGGGAAAGATGTTAAAATGGTTTAGGGGTGCCTGTATATAGAGTTTTAATTCACGAGTGTATTAAACAAAAAACTGTCATGTCTACACAATCTTAAGCTAAGTTTATTTTGGTCTCTATACAGTAAGTTTCTGAATTAAAAAAAATTTTTGATTTTGTAGAAGACTAGCTTTTGATCATCAAACAGTGCCCGTATTTGACATGAATATAATTTTTAAAGAAGAGGAAAAGGAAAGAACTATGACAATGGGGATTTTGGGATGGATGAACAGACAACAACCTCCAGATTCAAATAGTGCTGCGGCCACTTCGTTATGTTACCCTGTCCCTGCAGGACACAGGCACAGTGGCCTCCAGGTTCTCTGAAGGAGCAACTCCCTCCTGCCTGTCTGCATAGCAGACCCCAGAAATATGGCGTCTGTGACCTGGTAGCTGTTTCTCCACCAATGCCAGAGAACTCTGGGCATGTGCACACCTGCCCACAAGAGAGCGGACCCTCAAGGCAGCTGAGTGGTACAACGTTTAAACACCCTAAAGACAGGTGGCTTCAAAAAGCCACCAAAGTGAAGGATTGTATTAAAATGGGGCTTTATGACTACCTCTTGCACTGTGCGCTTCTAAGAACCATCTACATGAGATCAAATCAATAACAGCAACTTGAGAGAAGACAGGACGCTTGGGGCAGTGACTTCATGTTAGTGGGAGAGGAACAATTTAGAAAAAGCAGGAGAGAATGGCTTCACAACTTGAAGAACGTTAGCAACGTCACTGAAGTGTACACACAGACACTATTGGATTGGAAGAACGTTAGCAACACAGACACTATTGGATTGGTGCGTTTTCCACCCTGGCTATTCTCAGTAACAAAAAACTGGGCTGTCTGAGTGAGGGTTACAAGTGAATCCTGAACCAGTTAAGACGCTTTAAAACGAGTGCCGGCACAGCGGTCTTCTGGCTGCTTGGGACACCTACACTTGGTTGATGGAAACCACACTCTGACCAACAACAATTCAGGTTAAATTCGTCGACTCATCTAACCAAGTGCAACCCCATGACACATCTGGTCAGACCCCAGTGGGAACACCATCATGGGCAAGACTCTTAACCTACAGCTAAGCTAGGCCTTGATGCGGTACTGCAGGATAATGTGCTCAACTGCAAAGTCATTTAGAATTGCAGGGTTGGCAGTTCAAACCCAAAAGCCACTCATTAGAAACCCTGTGTACGGTTGCTATGAGTCAGAACTGACTCCACGTCACTTAACAACAACAGGCCTTAGCTGCATCCTTAAGTTGGCTTGGCACTCTGAACATTAAAGCCAAAGAAAGAAAAGAATGGATTACAGGCTGGAGCAAAGTAAGGGCTCCAGGAAGCAACACGCTGGAGGTGGCGGGGCGCTCGGACAATAACCCACGTGCCTCAGACAACCTGCCAATTTGACGTCTGCTAGAAGGTGACACTGTCGGCAGTTCAAACCCACCAGTCGCTCCTTGGAAACCCCACAAAGGGTTGCTATGAGACGGAACCGACTCAATGGCATGTAACAACAACAACCCACGGAGGGGAGAACCGTAAACCTTTGACTTAGAACCAATAGGCGTAAAGCTTGAAGTACCCATAAAAAGGTGAAATTTCTAACTGTGGTGGTTTTATCTCAATAGGCCACCAAGATTATTCTCAATTTTAAGTCTTTTATAATATATTTCAGTTTTGAAATTACATGAATTAAAATATATCTATGTGTGTGTGTGTATACATATATATATAATTCCCTCCCCCACCCCTAAAATAAGCCAGGGGCACAGGTTACAAAAGTCTTAAGGAATGCCTTCATCTGTATTCTGCCCATGCTGTTGTTGGTTCTGACCCCTAACCACCCCACATGTACAGAGCAGAGCTACTCCACGGGGTCTTCAAGGCTGAGCCCTTCAAGAACAGATGCCAGGCTTGTCTTCCAAGGTACCTTCTTGGAGGGTTAGAACCTTCTGCTTGACAGTTCTTTATTTGCTTTTTTAAAATAAGCTTTTCTGGTTTGAGTATACGGAATACCTACCAATGGGTTTATAAGAAAGAAATATATTTAAACAACTAAAGGGATGCAGCAAGGAAAAGAGAAACGGCATTTGGCCAATCAAGTCCGGCTTTTGATTAAATCACAGAAGCACTAGGGGCCTGGTAAGCTCATTGTTCAGCAATCTTACGTGGAATCAGATTCAGCATTGCACTGCAGAAAGAATCCTACGCTTTTTTGGTGAGGTCGGTCTGGATAAAAGCGTGGCATCACCATAATCTTCCAGGGCAGATTTCGCACAAAGCACGGAGGGCTCAGGACCGATTCACTCAGCCTGCTGAAGCGCTCCACGGTGAACTGAAAGGTGGCCTCAGAGCGCCAGCTGGTGTCTGCAAGAGAAAGTGGCATCAGTCACCGAGGCCCGGGCATCTTCAAACTAAACTCACAGCATCAAACATATCTCTGCAACCACAACGGTAAACAACAGCATCCTTTCCAGCTTGCTGACCACCTACACGCAAGCGAGGTGGCTTATGGATCTGTATAAACAGACCCTTCCCTTATGAAATCCAGAACTCAGAAGACCCATGACAGTCAGCAGCCCAGCCTCCCCTTGCACATGGTGGGAGGAATGTCTATGCTGCGGGGTTTCCTTCACAAGGAATCGGGGGCAGTGGGGCTCATGTGGTCAGGAACAGGACTGTGGAGGGGAGAGGACCAGCGATGTGGTAGCATCTAGAGAAGGAAACTGAGGTAGGTGGGGGCACCATGAGGTGAAGGGGCCCGCCAGTGCCCTGGAAGCACAGAACTGTGGGAGGCAGGAAGATGGCTCAGAGGGTGTCCTAAAGCTAAACATGAACGTCATGGAATCACAATTCCCATGGAAGACCCTCCATGGGCTCTCTCGGGGGGGGGAATCACACAAAACACAGGAAATGTGAAGAGTCTCCATGGCAGGTGTTAACATAACGAATTCAGATTCCTGTCAATGAAAAGAACAGTGTGGCGGTCACAGTCTAAAATCCAACCGTGTGCTGCAAGCTGAGGCGGGTGTATGTATGAACCACAGACTGGAATCAACATTCCACATGTGGGTGCCCCCAACCTGACGAGCACTTTTATAAAACCCAGGGAAGTTACTGCCACATGGACAGATTGCCACGTCCATTTGTGAAGGTTTCCTCATGCTTTCTGGCCCTGTCCTGCTGGTGACAGGTGGGACCAGAGCCGCACTACGGGATCAGTGGAGCCTATGGACAAGCGTCTCTTGGGTCAGAGTCAGGTGCAGGTTTGCGTGACCTCCCTGCCCCTCAAGCTCCCAATACCAGCGAGTTCTCAGTACTTGTCATTCTCAGTGTAAGAACTTGTGCATCTGACTGGATTGGTTCTTGAGAAAACATGTCCAATAGTCCTCAGGAGAGGGTGGTCGCTGGCACCAAAGAAATAAAAATCGAAAGCATGCGTGGCAGTTGTCACTTTTACCTTTTTAAAGAAAACCTGATCCCTAAAGTTTGTACTTTACAGAGCCCAGCTCAGCAGAGGCCCTTGGGAAGGAGAGTCGCTGCAAGAGGGGAATTTTGTCTGAAGGAGGACTCGGATCAGAGCCTCCTTGGCTGAAGGACACCACGCTTCGTCTCGAGGAGGGATAAATGCTGCGGCATGTTTTTCCAGACATGCAGATCACATCTGAGCAGTACTTAAATGGTGCCAGGCAAGAGTAGGTGCTACTCAATTCCTGCTTCACAGGTGAAGAAATGGAGGCTCACTGAGGTGATGAGGCCAATCCCAAGAGCTTTATAAAAGAGTGCTGACGGAGAGGCTCAGCACCCAAGATTTGTTCACACTAACCAGCCGACAGCAGACTCTGGTAACCTTAGAGCAGGAACATGTGCCTGCTTAACAGAGACCATGGAAGCATACAGAAGGCGACCCAACGAGGACCACTGCAGAACAGCACACCTGGAGAGCCAACCCATCCCCTCCCCCGGGGGCAAGGCTGGCCTCACTGCGCGCCAGCCCACAGTATGGCTCTCCTTAAGGGGAGGTTTCTGTAGACATAGACTGATGCATTCGATGAGTAAATGGAAGCCTGGTGTGGTGCTATAGAATCAGCACTGGAAGGCTAACTGTAAGGTCAGTGGTTCAAACCCACCAGCTGCTCCTCAGAAACTACAGATGGGGGGGACACTTTATGAGTTGGAACCACCTCGATAGCACTTAGCTCCAACAACGAGTAAATGCCATTTTGTTCTTCAATCTTATGTTTTAACCAAACTTGTGAATTCCTCAAATACTTGGCAGGCACAAACAAGGGTGAGAGTCCGTGTTTCAGTGGCAGGCTCTCCTGTTCATGTGTCTCTGCCCCCACACATGGGACGGCCCCAGCACTTCATTCACGTGTGTCCAATTATGCATACAACTTGGCCCCTGCGCCAGGCGCTTTCCTAGAATGAACTTTCCTCAGTACCTGCATGAAGTGGTTTAGCAAGAGGCTTCAAAGGAATAAAAATCTCAGCCCAGTGGTTCTAAACACTTCAGACTGATACAATAATTGAGAAAGGAAATGAAATACCAACATGGCAAGGCAGGAGGCCCTACCAAGCCGACCCCCACATCCCTTCCTCCCAAAACAGATGCAAACTTGAACTCCATCCCTGGCAGAGAGGTTGGCCTAAATCAGCTTCCCAGAAGGGGTTCCTTGAGTCTGACCAACACATGTCTTCAAGGAAGCGTGTAGCAGCCTCTGCGCTGTGCCACCCCTTCCTGGGCATCTGCACTCAGAGGCAGTGTGCCAGGGCAAACAGGAGCCCTTCTTGTAGCTCTAGCTTTCTGATGATTTTGCTGCTCAGTCAGAGCACACGTGGATGGTCCTCACTCAGCTCCCGGCCTCTCCATGACTTAAAGCTGCAGCAAGGGAAGGTGAAGGGGTTAACAAACTGCTCTGTGTGTGTGTGTTGTGTGTGTGTGTGTATGTGTTCAATCAGCTCAAAGTCAGGGCAAACCCACGTCGCATGAAAGGGCTAACAGGATCTGTGTGTAGGTCAGTAAGTTTGTAACCCGCGGCCCGTCTATATGGTAAAAGAGAGGGGTTGACATTAGAGAGGATATGCTGTATCCTCAGGACTGACGGTTATCCAGGTATAAGCACTGACCCGCTCGCAGCCACTGTCGCTAAGCTAACAGAGTGTTCACCTAGCATCGGTCAACTCCAGACGAGGCCTCGGAGGATGTGGGCGTGGCATCAGCTATCCCATTGCTCAGAGCAACCCAACCACGCACCCATTCTAATACCAATCCTACCTCCGCAGCTAAAAGGCCAGTGTACTGACCGGGGCTGTGGCTACATGGCGAAAAGCAAAGAAGAAGGCCACGCTTTGGGTTTTTAAATCAAAAAGGCCAGCCTGACACTTTCTCAAATGGCTTCTGTGTAGTGATTTCATCAAACCTGGACGGTGAGCTCTAATACAAATCTTTGCAGATCCGAGTTAGATCCCAAGGCGGTTCCAGCACTCTAAATCTAGGTCTGTCTAGGTCTGTGGCGCAGTCTGATTGTCTAAGGCAGAGCTGAAAGGAAGCAGAGCAAGTGTGACCGGAAAAGCGACTCCACCACCGATGGCAACAGGCCGGCTTTCATTGCGGATGCTCCCCACTGCAAGTGTACATTCCTCTAGTCCCTCCCCAATCCCTCAGACAAACAAGGACGCCTGAGCTGCACACCGGTCAAGGCACTGACGACTCAGGTCCCAAACAATCCTAATCCAATGTTTCCCTGATCAGCCGTCCTAATGTGAGACTCAGGGAATGGGGGTTCTGAAGTGTGCGGGTCCTAATGAAACTCTTCAGGAGAAGCGCTGTATGTGAGCAGAGTGAAGAGTGAGAAGCCCTACCGTCAAGACACTCTTTGCCCTAGCCCCCGCCATACACCCTAGAATTCTGGACACCTAGCCACATGCTTACACACACAGTGCCTCACAAGACACATCACCTTGGAAAACGAGGCCTCAAACTAAGAATTCTATGCCTGGAACCACAGGGGGTGGGGTAGGGGTGGGGTGTGTGTGAACGATCTTCCAAGCAGGTTCTGTCCTGCCACAAAGTCCATACAGCCTTTTCACTCATCAATCCGTTCTGCCTTTCAATGGGTACCTCACATTCCAACCAGAAGGGAAGCCCTACAGAAGACTGCCCTCTTTCTCCTGCAGCTAGCTCTCCATTTCAGAAACCAGAACAGGGGCACAACCCCGCTCTAAGGCACCATTACTTACTACTGGAGACTCAGCAGGATGTGCCTCAAAAGTAAAGAGTTTACCTTCACCAAGCCTCACAGGATTAGTGGTTCTCAGGCATGGTGATTCTGGGCCCAGAGACATAGGCACCCTCCTAAAGTGCACAGAACAACCCAACTCTTCCCCACCCCAAAGAATTCTCTGACCCAGACTGCATCTAGGCTAGAAAGCCTACCTTATATCTACATCTATACACCGTGCCCAGCACTCCCCACCCCTTAGAGAGGACACAAACAAACTGCAGAAACACTCGTGGGAATTGCCTTTGTGGAAACTAAAGAATCCTCGGACTCAAAATGGCAACCATGTGCAGGCTGAGCCTACCTGAGACCTACAACCACACAGCCTCCCCACCACAACCTTAGGTGGGAAAAACAAAATGAAAACTGCAGACACATTAGTATCAATCAGCTTGGTCTGGGGAAACTTAACGGGGTGTGATCTGACCTGGTTGGGTCCACTCTTGCTCCACAGGGAAGACAACTGATCCCAACCTCACACCCTGTCCTGAAGAAGAGACCACACCCAGACCGCTGCCCTGGTCTCAGAAGGACGCGTGCTCCACAGGTAACCAAGCATGGGGTTTGACCCACACCTCTTTACCTTCCTCAGATACCGCCTCGGCCAGGGAAAGCAGTACTGAAGTTTCTCAGCTCCAGTTTCTCTGGAGGCTGACCTTTTGGCAGGAGGTCTGGACAGCAGTCCTTTTGGTGGCGCAGCCTGTGACTGATGGTCTCTTTCAACTGCCCTGTTACTCCCCTGGGAAGGACACACCCTCATGAGGATGGATGGATGGACGCGCTCACGACACAACACGGCTGCGTATCACAGGGCAAGATTCCGGGGGCTGCATAAAGCAATCACCTGCTGCCACCTCCTTGGGATTCTGACCACGCAAACGTCTACGTTATAATGAAGACATACTCCCAGAAGAAAAACAACCAAACCAACGAAACACCAGAGACCTCCTGAGCACAACGTGGCCACGCACATACACATGTCTATGATCGAGACCAGACGTTGGTGTGGGAGAATGGCGCCCAGAGCTTGACTCTCTCATTCCACACCTCACGGGGCTAGGAGGGCTTATTGGCCACAGACAACCGATATACACATACACAGTGGCAATGCAATGGAAAGCCGATTTCCAAAGTCTGGAGGTTCTTGTTGCAGACAGAAAGGAAAGGAGAGTGAGACACAGTTGTGCTGAACTGGACTGCCACAAACCGTGGCCGGAAAAGTGTGGGCAGGACTAAGTGCCCATCTGTTACAAACACCGGCATCTGAATCGCCTCACCTGGGCTGGGGTGAAGTCTACTTACCTGGGAATGTACAGGGAACCTTTTGATTCAAAAGCAAAAGCGGCTCAGATGTTCAGATACAACCTCCTGAAAGCTAGCTGCTCTAAAGTAACTCAGCCGCATCTGGTTTGTGTGCTCCCGGCAAGCTTTCCGCCCACAGCAAACACACAAGCCACCGGCACTTACCGTCCTCCATGTCCTCCTCTGTATTGTTATGTCCATCACTCATGGCCACATTCCCATTGATGACAGGGTTCTGGGTAATCCTGGGTGGGTCGTCTGTGTCTCCAGCTTTCAAGAAACAAAGAAGTTCATGGTTTCTATTTTCGTGGCTTGGATTAAATATACACAACTGTTACTTCTACAAGAGATCATTTTATTTACTGTAATAAAACAGAAACAGCTAATTTAATCCTAGAGGTGCTCACTGCTTGTGGGGTCCTAAGAAACTTGCTGCTTTCAAGACGGTGAGTGTTAATTTTAACACACAGTATCTGCTCCATCGGCAATATTGAAAACTGCTTCTTATTTATGTGAAATTTCGAATTTAACTTGAATTCTACTGGTCCTTCATTCTATTCTTTAGATCTGAGAACCTTTACGTGTACGTGGAGGTAGAAGTTTTGAATCATTATCTTGCAAACCAGTTTCCTACACATTAAAACTCAACCCTAGAGACAATTTAATTGTAAAGCGATACTAACTATATACAGAACAATACAGATTGAAATAAACACTTCTAACTTTTCTTCATGGACACATGTGAGTGCCTCGAACACATCACATTGTTATTCTCCAGGTGCTGCTGGACAACTGCTAAATAATGAAAGCATACATCCATGCAATAACCAAGCCCAGAGTTCTGGGGGCCTGGAGTGGAGGAGCTATGGGGGAGATGGCATTCTCAGAGCCCAGGAAGGACAGAGAGGATAGACGGATTTTTGTCTTTCTGCGCGCTTACTGAAATCTGCTTCAAAGGTTTTATTATGTATCAGAAGTTGAGGCTCAAAACTTTTAAGCAACAACTGGCAAATTTAAGGTGTAAGCTACAGTTGTAACATTCTCATCACTATTTTTATTTTCATTCATTAAAAAGGGAGAAAAATGCAGAGCAGAATCTCAAAATTTCATGGAATCCAAGCAGTTCGGAAACTACCAGCTGTTCCGAGGGAGAAAGATGAGGCTTTCTGCTCCCGTCATGATTTACAGCCTCAGAAACCCTGTACAGGATCACTATGAGTCGGAACCAGCTCCACAGCACATAACAACAACAACAACAAACTTCCTGGAGCCATGGAGGCTGGATGAACCCCGGAAACTATGGCTCATTTTAGAACATGTTTAAACTTACACCAA
The DNA here is from genome assembly GCF_000296735.1 of Chrysochloris asiatica. Taxonomy (NCBI): domain Eukaryota; kingdom Metazoa; phylum Chordata; class Mammalia; order Afrosoricida; family Chrysochloridae; genus Chrysochloris; species Chrysochloris asiatica. Next base: position 8,404,614 of record NW_006408620.1, on the reverse strand, counting down.
AAATATCCCCTCAAGCCTAACAACCAAACAACAATTGAGCTTAATTAGTAAAACATGCCTGCTTGAGCACTGAGCTCCTTTAAGAACTGTCTCTATAGGACCAAACTGACAACAGTAACAAAAAGGTTAGACCTGAACCTTGGGGCAGCGAGTGTATGTTCTCGAGGGGGGAACCACTCAGAACGCCATCAATGTCACCAAACTGCCCATACAGAAACGGAAGAATTGGTGTGTGCTTTTGCTTTGTGTATATTAACGGGAAAATTTTTTTTTTAAATCAAAAACAAAACATGACCTTATCTTACATTGACATAGATCAACCTACAGAAGAAAAAGGCGACATTTGTGACGTAAATAGTGGCTGTATTGGACAAAAAGGCCACACTTCTGGACTCCACCTTTTCTTCCTCAGTAAGAAAAGCTCAGTGGAAGAACACCGGTCCCCACGTTGTACAGCTGGCTTTCCCCAACAGCAGGCAATCAAAAATAAATGAAAAGTCTTGGGCACAAACGAGAGATGTGCTCTTTTAAATGTTAAATGTGAGCCGGGTCTCCTCTCAAAGCCATCCTGCCCTGCGGTTTAGTTCAGCACCGTGGAGAGCACCACTCCCAGCCCCCTCTAAGCAAGCTCCCAAACTCAAAGCTATCAGATTACTTCAGTAAACCCCAAAGTAGTTTCTGGTAAGTTATACTTTCTTTTCCTCATGTGGACCACAAACACTTGAGAAACCCTGGAAAATATCAAGAAAGTTGCTGTTGTTGTTAAGTGTTATAGAATCAATTCCAACTCATAGCAACTCTGTATAGGGTTTTCTGAGTAGCAGCTCGTATGTTTGAACTGCCGACCTTGCGGTTAGCAGTCCAGTGTTGATCCTACAGCACCATGCCACAACTCCACAAGAAATTAAGTACTACCACCTAAATGGAGACAGATACTTGCTGACAGTTGTTTTATGAAATATTCATATATAGATACTTTATTTAAAAGCTATTGTTAAAAAAATACACATATATTATTGCGCTGGTCCTTCTAGGATCACATCACTCTTACCAGAAACAAAATAAAGTTGGGAGAGGAACAGCAATTAGATGTATATTTAGTGGCGAGACAAAAAGGAGAAAAACTCCTTTTGTTGGTGTTGAACAACTAGTCCAAGCTCTGGGAATAACATGTGCCAAAGTGAGAAGGGAGAAAAAAAAATTAAGACTTCAACATGTCTTTAATTCACACCTGTCCTCTTGTGGCACTGCAGGATAAGCACTGGACTGCTACTGCGAAGTTGGCAGTTCAAACCCACTAGGCTGCTCACTCCTCGGAAACCCTATACAGAGTCACTATGAGTCAGAATTGACTCAACAGCACTTAAAAACAACATCCTCTTGAAACAGTATCAGAGTATCATAAAAGCACTTTACGAAGAAAAATGCTTTTATCATGGCACATCCCAGCAATGGGACGTTATCCAGCAGTTTAACAAAAATAGTACTCAATGTACCTATATGGAAACTTCTCTATGTTTAAAACAGTCAAGACAGCACATGCAATTTTTGTTCTAAAAAGGGACTTCTTGCTTCCCTTTACATCCAAGAGGCTTCAGAAGGACATGAGAACCTATTAGGGGGCTCAGGACAGCAGCATGCTGGTGGTGCTACGGTTAAGCACTGGGTTATTATCGCAAACCCAGCAGTTCAAATTTATCAGTCACTCTGCTGGAGACAGTCGAGGCTGCATGCTTCCGTAAATACTTATCGTCTGAAACCTGAGAGAGGGTTTCAGAGAGTAAGTATCTGCCCTATAGGATAATAGGATCACTGTGAGTTGAAACGGACTCAGTGGTAGTCGGTGGGTGACAGGCAGGGACGACAGTTGTCGTTAGTGCTTTTGAGTCCAATCTGACTCATAGTAACCCTGTATAGGGCTTCTGAGAAGTGACTGACTGGTGGGTTTAACCTGCTGACCCTGTGGTTACCATTCAGTGCTTATCTATCACCATGTGATACCATACGCCTTAAAATAATGTGCTTGAAGTATGCCTGATTTTTTAAAAAATCGAGTGTGTCAGTTCAAATCTGTTCTACTACGATTGCTCTTAGACTTGATTTGTCTAAGATTTCTCAGATATGAAACAAGACATCGCTCCTAAAACAAGGATTCATCAATGTAAGCAGTCTTAACTGTCCATAAGTCACAGGATCCTACAACTAATCTCGATGCAAAGCTTCATGAGGTGACGAGATAGTTTAGACTGTAGCTGAAAGGCCTCTTGAAGGGGTTGGTTCTGCTGATGTTAGAGGGGGTCCTTTTATCACTAAAAGTCATGGCCATCATCCAGATCAAGACCAGGTCCTGAGATCCACGGATGACCATGCCAACACTCTCCAGAGCCAGCGTGGCAAAGAGAAATAGGTTCTGCTCTCCTTTTTTCTAACCATGTGATGAACTGCAGTGTGGTGACTGAAGCAAACCCAGTAAGTCACGTTCCAACGCTAATGAAGACAACTCTCCAGCATCGGCCCCAGTAAGGCCCAGCTTCTGAGCAGTACACCAAGGTATGTACTCATGCTGGGGTGGCCAGTTTGTGCTTCTCCATCCCGTAAATCAACGGGGACGGGGCTCAGCTGGTCAAGGCCAGTGGCTGTGAAGTGACAAAGGCTCAGGGTCGGTCCATCATGTGAGTGAAGAACACCATCTGGTCAACACGAGCCCCACGAAGTTTCTAGTGAAAGGCGGCGGGGTCGGTGTAGACTATGCTGGCAGTTCTAGCCTCGCTCCTGAGGGACCACACAGCCAGTTTTAAAAGCGCCTCAGAAATGAAGCAGTTCAGCAGGAGGATCCAAATGTTAATTAAGACAAGGCAAATCCCTGGACCACACAAGGTTTGTCCTGGGCTTCCAGAAATATCCTAAATTCTAAGGCCGTAAGGACTCGGGGTGTGGCGCTGTGGGATCAGCATTGGACTGCGATCCACAAGGCTGGCAGTTCAAACCCACCAACTGCTCCTTTGGAAACCCTATTGTTGTTAAGGGCCGTCAAGTCAGCTCTGACTCACAGCGACCTTGTATAAGGTTTCCAAGGAGAGGCTGGTGAGCCTGAACCGAAAACCTAGTGATTCAAACAGACTCCTAGAAACCCCAGTGTTGCTGTTGTCAAGTGCCATTAAGTCAATTCCGACCCATAGGGACCCTGTACAGGGTTTCCAAGGAGCAGCTGGTGAACTTGAACCGCTGACCTTGCAGTTCATACGACTTTGCAGTCTAATGCATTAACCCACAGTGCCACACCAGGACTCCAGCAACCCTATAGAGGGCTGCAATGAGTTGGAACCAACTAGACAGCACTTAACAACAAGGTAGTAAAGCCTGTCTCCTCGTCCTGCCAAGTCCATACATCTCTCACTACATAAAGTGACCCCTCCGTATATACAACTTGTTCAGCTGAAGCTTTCTCAGACAGCATTAACTCTGATGTGACCAAACATATAAGAAATCTTATTATTATATATATTTTTTGGACAAAAAATCAGAGTAGCAATCTGTAATACCTCGTCATTAAGACATGTCCCTGATAAGCCAAGTGTTTATAGGAAAAACATAAAGTAATTAGCGTTCCCAAATGAATGTATTGCACTCCGAAATATATCAGGAGATGGTTTCCATGACTTGGGCTTGGGAAACTTTTAACGGCAAGTCTTGTGGTAAGTATCACAGGCATAATTATAATTATATATATATATATCATATATGTAAAAGGCACAAAATGCTCTTTCAGAGAATAACTTTAGAAAATACACATGAAGCCACCTTGGCAAGTTATAAGACCTGTTTTTTCGAGATGATTACACCAACTTTTATATTCACATTTACTTCCCACTAACTTCCATTTGTGATGTCACAACAGCCCCCCACCCAGCCCCCAGAGAACACATGTCAATTGCTACGGAAATGAGGCTGAAGAACCATCAATCACATAGGGCCATCCAGTTAACAGACCAAAGGGCAAAGTGGTCAACTGTTTGTTGGCTTTGACATTTTTGGTCACAAATCGTTAGCAGTCCCCACTCCCAACACTCCAATGAAACCTTGTGGCTATCAAAAGCTAGAGTCCAGCATGGTCCCCAGGTGGTGCCTTGGCCACAAAGATGGAGCTCTGTCAGACCTGAAGGGTGGGGAATGGGGAGGAATGAGACCCTTGTCAGCCCCACACTCCCCCCTTACCAGTACTCGATAGAAGCCTGTGACCACAACCAGAGCTCTATTAAAACTGGAGCATACGGAGTGTGCTGGCCAGCGTGCAGTCCCTGCCTAGTTGAATTAGAGAACCTCTTCTACCCCCAGTTCCATCCAACAAAGTTGACACCCCTGCTTCTGACTGGGGCCTGTGTGCTCCCCTCTCCAGGTCTCACTAAACATCTACTACCATTTCCTTTGTCCTTTCTCCCAAGGGCAGGTGGACAAAGGGTGGGCAAGAGGGGGAAGCAATTGAACAATATGGTGCCATGGGAAGAGACAAGCCCCAGAATCAATGGCAGGTCTCCAGGGATTATGTCTGCCCTCAAACCGACTCACCTCCCTCCAAAACACCTCACCTTTCGAACATCCATATTGTTGTTAAGTGCCATCGAGTCGGTTCCGACTCATAGCGACCTTGCAGAGGGTTTCTGAAGCTTTAAATCTTTGTGGGCGCAGAAAGCCTCATCGTTCTCCTGTGGAACAGCTGGTGGGCTCGAACCACGCTTGTGGTTCACAGTCTGGTGCTTGTAAGAGACAAACAATTCCCCCACCTGAGCTCCACGCCACCCTTCAGATCTGTGGACAAACCCTGCTGGCTAGACTGGCCTTCTACAGATACATGACTTCTTCAGGGTCACGCCATGACATGTCATGAAACAATTCCCCCAAAAGCCTACATTCTTCACCAAGGACAGAAAGAAGTGAGTGAGCACGCACTTCTGAGTCCGTGAAGAACACTACTTGAAAAGAGGAATTATCGAGATGAATTAGAAAACCAGATAGGGGACTATAGAGAAATTTCAGTCCCATACTATTTTTCCACGACAATCCCAACTCCATTCCAGAAGGACCATTTAGATACATAGATACTGGTCCTCTGAAATCATCAGTAGCAGAAGGAATCCCAAAGAAGTTACCTTCTCCTCCGAGCCTGTGGTTCCCAGCCATGTTGGCATGATTTTGCAGCAGAATCTTCTGGGTGGGGGAGGGGAGAGGGAAGGTTCTTCTCACACCCACATCAGCATGACTGCACAGAATCTCTAGGTGGTAACCGCAACATTCTTGACCAAAAAAAGGAAGCTCCCACAAAATTCTGATGCTCAGAACCCAAAACACACTCCAACAACTTGGCAAATTTAGATCACTCTCTTCAAAAGGCAGGGTGGTCCAAGAACACAAGGGTGTTGATGGGAAAACTGTGAAATCCCAAGAGAAGCTTGGGGTTTGGATAGTGGTCATGCACCACCCCCAGCCTGACTTATGACAGGTGAGTCCTGGTGATGTAAGATGCCAACAATAGGGACCAGGGGGGCTCCCTCCCAACTCTCTTGTATTAACTTGGCAACTTTCCTGAAAATGTAGAAATAATTACTCCAAACTAAAAAGTCATGGAAACAAAGGCAGAGCACTGCCAGGAGACACGAATTGGATGGTGTCTGGCTACCACTGCTGAATATTTTGATTGACGAGTCCATAAAAGACTCCTGGCCAGAAGGGGGAAAGTGAAGAAAAGAACTGAAAATTCTCGTGGAGGCTGGCTTAATCTTTGAAACAACAGCCAATGAGATCACCTTTAAACCTTCAACCAAAAAGCTCCTCTGAAGTCTTCTTAAAACCAAGTAAATGGTTTAGCTTAACTAGTATAAAAATGTCTGTCTTGAGCACTATGTTCTTTTTAAGATCTATCTCCATGGGACCAAAATAAGGGGAAGCTTAAGAGACAGTGAGCTTATGTTAATGAGGGGGGATCAACTCAGACAGGGAGGGTGAGAATGGTCCCACCGGAAGACCTCATCAGTACCACAGAACAGTATGTGCAGAAACTGTTGAACTGGTGTGTGTTTGGCTGTGTGCAGTGTCAACAACAACTAAATAAACAAAATGCAGCAGCAAAGCAGAAAGTCTTGTCAAGATTAGACTTGCATGCATGGAGATGAAAACCGCTGCACTGAAACGATGAGTGTAAAACTGATGTTCTCCCATGTAAACTATCGCTCAAGTCACAATAAAAACTCAAAAAAAAAAAAAAAGATTAGAGTTGGGCAAAAAATAACTGGTATCAAAGTTGTAAATGAAGCGTTTTGGCATTATGCACCCACATGAAATACGTCTTTTCCCCTCACAGACACCAGGGGGCGAGCTTGGAGGAGCAGTTAACCAGGACGGCTGGAGAAGGGCATGCGTTGGCGCTGGGGCACTAGAGCCTCAGCCCTCCCACTCCCACAGGTGAGGAGGAGCTACATGAGTTAAGAACTATGTGCACTGGACACAATCTGATGCAAATCAGCATCCTGGAGGAAGGCAGTGTAGAAGCCATCCCTCCATTTACGGATTCGGGAGGTGCTGTGGGCCAAGAGCTGGCTCACAGCTCAGACAGGTGAAGGGGTCAGGAGGCCCTAACCTATGTAAATCAGCTCTTAGAAACGCACACTTCTGTGTCAACAGTCTGCGCGGTTTTTTGTTAGGTGCCATCCAGTGGATTGCAGGCCAGACAGAACCTAACTGCCCCCAGGACGGCCCAGTGAGCACGCTCAGATCCTTTACAGGAGCAGATTGCCAGGTCTTGCGGCTGCTGGGTACCAACAGTCAACATGCCCATTAGCAGCTGTGTGCTTAACTGCTTGCATCACCAGGGCCTCTTTGGGGAAACAAACCCACAAAAACAGAATTGTACACTACTGCACAGTTCCTACCTACTCTATCAGTCTGACTTCATTTCCAGGTCACATAAGATTTACATGCAGGGGTAAGAAACACAGAGATCCGTGTTAGCTCTAGACAGCTCACATAAACCCTATGAGCACCAGAATACTAATGTTGTAGCAAGCTACACACCAATCCTCCAAACTGACTTGTGCCCGTCTGACTGTGTTCAGTTCTGTGCCGGGGGTCACTTCCACAGTCAACAAAGAAACAGACTGCTTCTGTCACCACACGGATCCCTTTTATATCGCCACACCCTTGTCCTTCCTGTGGGTCCCTCTCCTCCTCCCACACAACTCCTAGAAACCACTCATCTCTCCATCCTTACCATTTCAAGAATGTTACACAAATGGGCATGTGCCAGGTAAACTATTGGGAGCACCTTGAGATTCACTGCATTGAAGGCTTGTGGAGGTGCACACAAGCATTCAGCTGCTAACCTAGAGATTGGATGTTCAAACCCACCCAGAAGTGACCCAGGAGAAGACCTGGCAGTCTGCTTCCATAACGATTACAGACAATGCAAACCTACGGGGCAGTTCTACTCTGTCCTGAGGCATCGCTGTGAGTCGGAAGCAACTGGACAGCACCCAACACCAGTAGTCCATGGACCGCACCAATGTGCCTGCTTGTGTGCAGTCATTCATATGCTAACATGTGAATAACTGGGGCTGCTATCAACAAGACCAACTCAGGACAGATCCTAGCTTAATATTTATCGTCACTTTGGAGTTTTTAAAGCATGAAATGCTCACAGGAGTAAGGCAAGCAAGCAGGGAGGAACAAGAGGGAGGTAACAATGACGTTCCTCATTCTGGGCCAGGGATGGGGACCAGTGTGGTGTGTCCTTGGAGAGGACACACAGGCACACAGCACGCATGCAGAGATGCGTATGGACTTTAGGGTTAATAGTGCCCCATCTGTCATGATTGACTCTGCCCCTCACCTACTGACTGACTGTTTCCAGCTTGTCTCCATGTGATGCCATCACAACTCCACCGCTCTGGTCCTACTGCCTCCCTACATTTTACAAATGGCTGTTGTCCTCACACATGCCACCCAAGAGCAGCTAACCATGGCTCTGACAGTCCAAGCACCATCCCTCGGCAGAGAAGGCCACACAGCTCCATTGGCTGACTTCCTGCTGCCCGTGTGCCTCCCCACCCCAATCTCTGATGCGTGCGCATACATGCGCACACACACACACACACACACACACACACAACACACACACACACACGAGAGAGACAGAAACCCAGCTCTAAGCTCACTCAGGGAGTCCTGGTTCGGCACTGTAGAATAACCTCAAGTCAGCAGTTCAAATTCACCAGCTGCTCCTTGGAAACCCTATGTAGGGTCTCTCTGACTCGGAACCTGATGGATGGCACTAAACAACAACAAACTCGCTCAGATGGAGCACGGGAGACAGAGGATGGGCCAAGAATGACCTAGGAGCTGAGCAGACACGTGAAGGTCGGAGGTGGCTGCTGTTAGCTGGGGAAACAAGAGTGAGGACCGTCTGCCGAATTCCCGTCTAGCTTTTGATTTTGAGGAGGGTGGTTATCTAGGTGTGCTGACTTTGGTAAGTCACTGAGCTTTTGTAACTAGGGGTCCCTCTACTCCAACAAAAAGTTCTTCGAAAGAAAGGAAAAACAAAAGCACAGAGGAGAAGGAGGGGTGTGCAGCTGCTCTGAAGGGAGGTGGTGGAGCCGCCACGTTTCAGAGTCATTCCATGACCGCTGTCCACTTTGGAGAGGTCTCGGAATGTTCAAGTGGTGGCTGCCGAGTGGCAGAGCTAGATGTGAGTGTGCCTCCCAACCACTGACTGACACCCAGGGTTAAAGGTCACATGGGTCTGAAAAGAAGGGCTTCTCCTGAAGGTCATGTGGAGGTTCCGGTTGTCCCTGAGACCACCAGTCCTCAGCTGGGAGGCAGGCGGAGTTTGTAGCTCCCCTTACCATCATGGGGGCTGTAAGTTAGTCACTGAAGTTTTAAACAAGATCAAAGTTAAGGCCAGGACTGCAGGTCTCTGCAGCTTCACCTCCCCACCCCAAGTCTAATGAAAGTCCTCCCCCTACCCAGGACCCCATGCAGTCTGTGGGTGGAAAAGCTCCGTGTTGAGTGGACGACACTCATCTTGTTTGCCAACAAGAGTGGCATCTGCAGGCATAGAGACCTCTTCTGATGTAGGCAGTGTCCACGGGGTTCCTATGTACAAAGCCTCAACTCTGCTTCAGAGCTGGCCCTTCCCCGTCACTTCTACTCCATTATCATGACACTGAAGTCCAGGTGTGGTGCTGCAGGATGAAGCACTAGACTACAAGGTCAGTGTGAATCACAGGTTGACAGTTCAAATCCACTAGTCGCTTCTTGGAAACCCTACACAGGGTCGCTATGGGTTAGAACGGACTCAACAGCTGTTAACAAGAATGTGATACTACCAAGGGTTTCATGGCGCTCTGAAAAGTGGGCATGCCCTGTGCCTGTAATTACGGTAAAGACTCTACTAATGAAGACACCTTAAATACGGTAACAGGTCTACTAACGAAAAAGATGTCTTAATTACTCCTTGACCTAACAAATGTCTCCAGAGGCAGGAGTGGCTTAGAAAGTAAAGCAATGCATTTCCCACCCACTTCTCATAGTCAACCTACTTCTCAGGGGCCTCGGAGGAGCCAGGAGCTGGGCTGGGCCCTGGGGTTCAGCAGGGAACTGGACCAACCAGCTTTCGGAAGAGAATTTCACCTGGTGATAACTGCCAGGGAGGGAGGGACTCGAGAGCAACTTGGATGTGGACGACTGGCCATGAAGAAGGAAGCCCACATCTGAACCACCTTCCGAGACCCTAGCATGAAAAGGAGTCAGCCGAGAAAAGGTCCTGGAGAAGACAAGAGTCAAACGCCAAGACGGAGCAAAACAGGGATAGGACAATGACCAACTGCAAGGTCAGTGGTTCAAACCCATCAGCTGCTCCTCGGAAACCCTAACAGGGCACTTCGACAACAATAAGGGAACAGCTTAAAACAGGAAGTTAGTTCTTGTTTCAACTCAGATGTCAAACTTGCAGCCCACACCCCCAAGGATACCTTCTAGTGAGGCAGGGACTCAAGACAGATTCCACCTTAATCCTGCCTCAGAAATATAACAGCCGCCTCACTCCAACGGGCCCACAACCAGAGGCACAGAGGCTAGGATGTGTAACGCATCACAGAATGGAGGACGATGGCAGGAAGAGCCATGTCACTGAGCTGCACCGCTCTCAGGTGTCGGTGACCACTTCAAGTTCTGAGGTCTATGCCTGCCTAGCTCCAGTTAAGAGGAGGGGCCTGAAGGTACCAAGGAGACCACCAACTGTATTAAAATAAGCCTCAGTGAACTTAGCGGCGTGGCAACAAATCCCCCAAAGAAAATCACATATAACGTGCTTATTTGGGGCTTTCAGCTTGGCCGTACTTTGTAAAATTCACTGGATCCCTATAGGGCCGTCCTAACTGCCAATCAAATCCAGCGTAACCTCTGACTGCTATCCAGTAAAATGCCTCGCACCTGTCGTGAAGTGCCGTTCAGTCAGTTCTGTGTCACAGAGATCCAGTAGAGGATCTCCGAGGAGTAGCTGGTGAGTTTGAACCTCTGACCTTGTGGTCCAGCACTTATCCCACAGCACCACACCAGGGCTCCACCATGCATTCTAGCAGCTTATAATTATGTCTGTTTCCATGACCTTGTTTCACAGAAACTGGATTACCTGCTAAATCGTACAGCACAAAAAAACCCGTCCCAGCACACCTGGCCAGAAGCGTGGCTTTGTGGGCGCATACAACGCCGGGATGAGGAGGAGGAAAGCCCAAGGGTAAGTCAAAAAGTAATGCTACCAAAAAAATCACATCAGCCTTTATGGAACACAAAAATATCAGAATATGAACCTCTTTTTTGTCAACAAATCCTCTATCTAGGGCTATACACTCTTTTTCCCCCCCTTCCCACTTCATTCATTGCTTCCTACTCTGTCTTCAGAACTGACGGCGCTTGAGTATCTGTTTTTCTTCATGTGAAATGCATTTTTATTTATCACAGTCTCCTCTTGGCCCTACCTTTAGTCAAAACTCTGTCCACTGTTTATGCAATTATGGCCCAACAAAACCTGCCCTTCCCTGTCTTCTTTTTTTTAATGTTTTATTGTGAATTATGTGGTAGTTTCCATGGGAGAACACTTGTTTTACATTCATCTTATGTATATTGTTTCACTGTCATGGTTACAATCCCCTTCATGCTATGTGTAGACGCTTTTGAAGGCAGTATTTCTCTCTTAGCCTTCCTCGAAGAATCCTGCGCTCTTTGATTTAGATCAAGTCTAAAGTGCAGTTTGGGCATCTGCACTTGCTACCATGAGTTGATTCCGACTCCTAGCGGCCCCACACAACGTTTGTGAGACCATGAACCTTTCTGGGTGCCAACAGCCTCACCTTTCTCTGAGGAGCAGCTGATGATTTGAACCGCTGACCTTGTACAAGAGGAGCGCTGACTGTGCTGGCCTGACTCATCCCCGACTGCGATCCAGTCCACAAGAGCATCTTCAGCAGCACTGGGCCCTGGCAGACTGGCAACTGCAAGGTTGGCGGTTCAAACTCACCGACCGCTTTCGGAAACCCTATACGGGGGTGGTCTCTACGAGTCAGAACATGATGGCACACAACAGCAGCATCAGCAACATAGCTCTTGCTTAAAAAAGGCTGATGAGAAGATTAGGTTTGAGCCAACTGATCTTTGTGTACAGCTTTTGGCACCCATCAATCTGAAAACTCCCTGAGGAGTTTTCCAAATTGGAAACGCTAAACCACGTGAGATCACGTGGCACCAGCAGTCATTCTACGTCTCTCCCTCCAGTTTCCGGACTTCGGTCAGCTTCTTTATCCACTGAGGCTGGTGGTCTCCTCTCTCATGGTCTTTCAGACCTTTCTGAAAATGCTTCATCTGCCTAAAAACTGGTGTGCTGTGTGGGGCAGCATTCCTGTAAGCCTGTTGCAAAAGCTTCAGTGATTTGGGAAGGAGTCCATTTGCGTTTGTTTAACTTCATAGTAGCCCTGACCTTAAAACTGTTCTTTCACACAACACGAAGAGGATTTAAATGCCATCGTGGAACCAGTTCCGACTTAAGAGTGACTCTGTAAAGGGTTTCTGTGGTTGTTTATCTCTGTGGGAGCAGAAAGTCTCATTTTTCTACTGTAGACTGGCTAGTGGGCTTGAACCCCTGACCTTGGGGTTCTCAGTGAAGAGTTTATGGTACGGAGCCACTGCGCTCCTCGGCATAGAGTATCCTCTCTGATTTTTGAAGGCACTCTAATGAGACAAGAGTGTAACTGAGAGAACTTGCCTGCAGTCATCCACTGATCGCAGAGACATGTTCAAACATGTGGAATAAACCTGTGGGGGTATGTAATGGAACCCGAGTCACAATACTGTTTTGACTGACCCTTGTATCTGCAACATGTGATAGACAGATGGCTGGCATCTAAAATATAAGGAATTCTTACAACCTAAGAAGAAACGGCTCAACTGCAAACAAAGATGTGCACAAGTAAGTTACACAACTAACCAAGACCTCACTTCCTTTATCAACACTAGACGTCCATACTGTTAGCAGAGTCACAAAAGTAAAAACCTACCAGAAAGGCCCATGGGTACCAAGCATCTAGTCAAAGAGGTGGTGTTTGATGGATGGCTTAAGTATCAATTTAAACAGTTAAACAATCCTCCCCAAAGATGTTGTTAAGTGCTGTTGAGTGGGGTTTCTGAGGAGCGGCTGGTGGATTTGAACTGCCAATCTTGAGACTACTACTGGGTCCAGTGCTTATCCTAGAGCACCACATCAAGAGTCAAAACCAAACAGCCAAATATTCTTTGCCTTGAAAGTTACTTCTAAGAATCCATTTCAGGAACATCAGCACACAGAAGCAAAAGCATTGTACTTCGCACACCTTAAATGCCCCTGTGTCTGCACCCCACACACACACACACACACAAACACAACCACTATGGCTCTTAGCCATCCTTCAGGCCTAGAACTAAATTTATCCTCACCCCTCAACTTTCAACCTAACGTTGTTAAGTGCCGTCAAGTTGGGTCCAACTCATAGTGACCCACCCTGTAGATGGGTTTCCGAGGAGCGGCTTGTAAGTTTGAACCGCTGAACCACAGACCTTTTAGACAGTCTATGCACTCCTGGTGTGGCGCTGTGGGATAATGTGTCAGACTGCAAAGTCATTTGAACTGCAAGGTTGGTGGTTCAAGCTCACTAGCTGCTCCTTGGAAACCCTATAGAGACGCTATGGCACTTAACAACAACAATAACAATGGGGTGCTAAAGCTCCAGTAGCGTAGTAGTTACAAGTTAGGCTGCTAACCTCAAGGTCAGCAGTTCAAAACTACCAGCCGTCCTGTGGGAGAAAGATGAGGCTTTCTGCTCCCATAAAGATTTACAGGCTCGGAAACCCTATACAGGGTTGCTATGAGTTGAAAGTGACTCCACAACACATAACCACCACCACGGAACTCTGGTGTGGTGCTGTGTGTTAATGCATTGCTGGTTTGAACCTCAAGGTCGGTGGCTCAAGCTCACCAGCCGCTCTGCAGAAACCTTATACAACAGAGGGGCTATGAGTCGGAATGAACTCCAGGATACTTAACAAAAACAACAATAAGGGGAGAAGTAACTCAAAGGAAATATGCACATCTTAGAATAATCAACCACTTGAGACCAAGACTGTTAACCAAGTCCTCCCAGAGGCACCACGAAAGAAAGGTCTGGTGATCCACTTCCCAAAAACTCCACCACTGAAACCCTACAGTGGCCCCAGGACCTATGGTACCTGGCTCTGGGCAAAGCCTTAATGGTCTCCTGGATCATCTTGTGCCTCACCCACCCCCACCCCACTAAGTGTTTCCTGTGTTACACATTTTTTCGTTTAAAATTTAAAATTTCTAAACACAGAGAAAAACACAAAAAATACGAAAACCCTAGTTGTACACTGACATACATGGGGTCCTCCAAGAGTCGGACCAACTTAAGGGCCACTGGAAAGTTTGTTTACACCTTGGCAAATGGCAGCACCCTTTCGCAAATGCCTGGGATTTCCTTCCAGAGCTATTTTTTTACAAACACAAACCAGTTTGGGGTTTGAGGGTGGTGTCAGAAGTAGAGGAGAAAGACTTAGCGCATAATCAACATGCACTCATCTACAAGACTGTTTCTGTGGTAGGTAACATTCAAACTCAGCCTGGGCTCCTAGGGTTCCAACTGTTGTACCCACAAGCTACCAGAAAACAGAGAGAAAGGAGAGAAACCACAAACAGAAAAATATGAACGAGCGGCGTGTTGGCCGTTACAAGGCAGAACTGGGAAGCAACCTAATCCCAGTCACAAGTCACCTCTGGTTTAAAGTAAATCTCCCTGAAATCTCTCCAAGTATCTGTGCTCTGGGTCCTGGTGTTCAAACCCATCAGCCGCTCCTCAGAAACCCGACACAGACAGGGTCGCTATGAGTCGGAACCAACTGGATAGAAAACAACATCTGTGTTATAGGAACCACAAGATTCTTCTGTTGTGTTCAAACCTGTAATTGGGGACACAAAAAGAAAAGACACCTGACATTTCTGATCCACATCCCCAAATCCAACTGTAGGAATTGCCAGTCCTGTCCACTCCCCATCCTTAGGGCAGCCGTGGACACAAGAGAGCCCACTCTGCTGCCCACCAGGGCTAGTATTCCCAACACACTGAAAAGGCAGAGCTGAGTCATAACCAACTTGACAGCAATGAGCTTGCTTTTCTGATTTTCTAACAACCACAAAGCTCCTTGTGGTCCCATCTCAATGAAGAGGCTGCGAGGGAGCCTGGCAGCCCACAGACTCAGCTGCCTGCCAGGGAGCAGAATGCCACGCTCCGGTGTGGGTGCCCATACTGCCTGCCCACAGGTGTATCGAGCCCCATATCCCTCTGATGAATCCCTGTAGAAGGGAGCCCAGGGGTGCTGGGACCAGGCCCACTCCTCCATCCCATTCATTCACAACCAAAGACAAAGCCCCTTAAAGAATACTGATGGTCAAAACAAAGCTCAGAAGGCAGGAAGGGGCAGGAGAGATGGTGAATGGACACGGATATCCCTGGGAGCCAGTGAGAAGAGCGCTCTCACATTGAGGGGACTGCAAAAGATGCCAGGGGACAAAAATGTGCTGAAACCATTGAATGAAAATGAAGTTACTTGGAAAACTCACCCAGATGTTTAAGGGGGAAAACAAAGAATATCGAACAGAAGAGATTACAGAAGAAGACAGCATCATAAGACCCAGTAACATGTTTCAGATCCAACATGAACCGTGGCGGTGAGGTTCTGTGGTAAAAAGGAACATTCTAACACAGGTTACAAGAATGAGCCTTGAAAACATAACATGAGGTGAATGAAGCTGAAGACCACACAATGCTGGATTCCACCATCTACAGGGAACATCCAGAACAGACACGTCCAGAGACAGACAACAGGGCTCTGGGGGAAGAAATGGAATGACCGCTGCTGTGCGGTAGGCTTTTGGGGGGTGGGGGGTGGGGGTGGTGATGAAAATGTTCCAACATTAATTATGGCCTGGTGACGGTTGCAAAGCTCTGTGAGTATTCTAAAGACCACCGAATCGTGCGCTTTGAGTGAATGTATTAATTACATCTCAATAAAAGTTTTTACTAAAATATACCAATGTCGGCCAGCAGATGACTGGAGCAATAGTTCTAGTGTGGTCTAGACATAGAATGGAATGTCATCCAGACATTAAAAAAGAAACACAGTCCTGATTATCTGTTACTATATGACCACATTTACTGAGTGAAATAAAGTTAGGCACGGGAGGACAAACACCGCAGATTCCACTTACGGAACCATCTTCAAGAGGCGGGGAGTGATTTCTGTCTGAGGAAACGGACAATGTTGATGGACAACGGGGTGAATGTATTTATGGAACTGAATGGGAGATACTGAAAATGATTACAATGGCATCTTTTACCAAAGCAAAAATAAAGAAGAGTTCAGCGGGAACCATGGTGAGGTATGATTACTAACACATTTTATCAGAAAGCAGAAAGGCAGGTGTGAACCAGACACCAAGGTTAGCCGGCACTGTGTACTGTGACTGACATATAGACATACACTGCACTGGAGTGTGCGTTCCTCTGTGGGAGAAACTGATGTTCCATGTGTACCAAGAAGAGCGGGATTACATGGCCGGGTGCACTCTAATGCTCAACAGACCCAGAGAGAACACGTTAAAGCCAGCATTAACCTCATCAAAATAGAAAAGCAATTCCTAACAATGGGTCCCTGGTTTCCAAAGGAAACACTGGCCATGAGAAAAAAACGTGGCCTTATAGCCCTCATTCTTCCCTCTCTGGAGTCCCCAAGGCAGCAGATAACCCCACTGCTAGGGTAATCACCTGAAGACTTTACAGGGAGCATACAGTTCCCCTGGTATTTAAACTGAGGATGTGAAGGAGACGCCAACCATGCCTGCCCACCAGCCAAGACACAGACCCATGGCTCTGTCGGTCTGTGGCACTGTGGTGGCTTGCACAGGGCCGTGATGCTGGAGGCTCTTTCCAATACCAGCGGGTTCAGGGGAGCTTCAGAACTAAGGTCCACCCAGCAGCTGGTACTGAGTCAATTCGGACTCATAGTGACCCTACAGGACAGAGGACTCTCTACGGGGGCTCCAACCACAGAGCTTTCGGTGAGCAGCCTGATGTGTAACCCAGTACACAGCCAGGGGAGAGAGACCTGTCTGTCTACTTCTGAAAATCCCCAAAGTGGGTCATTGAAAACCAGGCAGATCTTGACAGAACAGTGTCCAGGTGTGCTGGGGGATGAGCCCCCTAGATGGGAAGCACTCAAAACCCAGTGGCCACAACAGTGGATAAGAACTGACCAATGAACCTGAAGAGGGTGCAGGACGGGGCAACATTTTGTTCGTTCTGTTGTGCAAAAGGTCACCAACTTAACCGCAGAGTGAAAACCCTTCATGAGGTGTTAACGTTAACAACTGGGAGGACAGCGTTGGGCCGGGCAGTACAGAGGGTTGCTGAGTCAGCACCAACTCGACGCACCTAACGACAAGGACACCAAAGAGCTACCTTGCTGATTTACAGGCATCTTCCCTCCAGACAACTCACTAGAAGGTCGCAATTTCTGCCAACCCACTGGCCAAGCCCAAGAAACCTTCTGTGTGAGACTGTGTCACCATTTGTTCTGCGGGCATCATCGCTCCTGGCAGATTTTCCCTCTCTTCCTGCTTCCTCACAAGCGATGACCCCTCGACACGGTCTACTACCTGTGCACTGATGGGAGCCTGGGATCTCAGGTGATGTCCGAGGGAATGCCGAGACAATCACAAACATGAAAGCTGCAGTTCTCCCGCGCTGTGTGAAAACAACAGGCCAAGACAGAAGGCAAACCAAGCTAGGGTGTTTGTATGAGATCTGGCACTTGCGATGATTTTTCACAGCGACAGTCATTTTGTGACCTAAAAATGCTCCCCAAGCTGCCCAGGAAGCCATGTACACGTATACATTACACTTTAAAATTCACTGTCAGGTCAAGAGGCCCGAAAGGGAACGGAATATTCAAAACACGCCACAAAAACAATAAATACCACCCAGCTAGCTGGAAGTTAATGAAGCAAGGCTTGGTCTCTGAAGTCATCTAATTTCTCTGCAGCACTGCCCAGTTAAGGAATCCTGATGTTCTGGTACCTCTGACCCAGTTTCTTTCCACCTTGTGAAAGCTGCTGGCTGATTTCGCCAAGAAACAGGTGATGTGCACAACAGGGAGGAGGTCAGAATGGGCCTCACACCATGAGAACAGAGTGAGCAAGGTTCAGGCTACCTGTGAGAGTGTGGAGGGCCCTCACAAAGCCTTGATGCAGAGGGTCTAGTGACGTGACAATACTAGGCCCTGAACTGACACCCTGACACTGAACCCTACACCAAACCAAACCCCACTAGACCCACTGCCATCGAGTCAATTTCAACTCACTGAACCACACTCGTGCGCACAACGGGGTACTCTGGAAAGCAACTCACATCGTAAACCCTCCTGTGTACTAGAAGCCATAGCTGCAGGCACAACAGAATGTTTTGGGGGGCCAGGAGGTGATGATCTTATGAAAACACACCATGTCTCTCCTGTTCCGGTCTCGTGTGTGCCCTTGACCTGCTGTCAAACGGGGTTGCTGACGTGCACGCACAGTGACGCCTAAGTCATAGTGAGCGAATGCCCACTGGGCATCAGCTCACCAACCGTTTCTCTGAAGGGTTCAAGGCAGCCACATTATGGGGCACCTCGTTACTGGGAGGTGTAGCTTCTTACCCAACACTCCTTGGACTGTCCAGGAGGTTGGCGTGCAACGAGGCTAAAAACTAAGTGTCAGCAGAGCGGAGCTCTCCTGGAGGCATCTGTCTAGTTGCCTTGGTGTCAAGCCAGTGATGGCGGGGCGTGACTCTCACATCGCTTCACAATGACACTCTCCTACCTCCTCCCCCTTCCACTTAGGAGGACCCAGGTGATTGTCCTGGGCCCACGCGGTCTACCCGAGGAATGGAAGCCCACAAGCAGGACACCACCGATGCTCCTGCAGAGCAGTTGAGTCAGTAGTGGACAATGGTCCACAGTGACAGCAAAGCAAAACATCGGGTGGTAGTGAAAACAAGGAGGCCCACCCAAGGCAAAGTGTGCCAGCAGGTGCCCAACGAGCCGCATGGGGGTGGCCAGTCAGCATTCAGAAGGCCGTGCAAAGACCCCCAAGCAGGTCACTGGCTATACAGTGTGTGGTAGTTTAGTGCTTTCCTGCTAACCAGGACAGGAGTCCTGGTGGCACAGTGCTTCAGCGCTCAGCTGCTAACCAAAAGGTCAGAGGTTTGAACCCACCAGTCGCTCCAAGGAAGAAAGAAGAGGCAGTCTGCTTCCGTAAAGATGGCAGTCTTAAAAATCCCTATGGGGGGCAGGCAGGCATCTCTATGAGACCTCACGAGAGCTGGGCCCATCGGTTGCTACCTGTGTCTCAAAAAACACAGGAAATTCAGGGTCCACTTCTTTCACAAAGACTTCAGCTACAGGTTTATAGAATAAACTATTGACGCTGCCTACAGAAGAAGCATAGGAAGTAAGATTTGGAAAATCACTTTAAAAGCCCCTTCCCTTCTCATCAGCACCCCTCTGGGAAGCTGACTTCACATGCATACCAGGTAAAACACAGAGAGGACCAGTCTGGAGTAGAAGGACCGCTGTCCATCCAAGCTCCTGCGGGGACTCCTGTATGCCACGTGACCTCCAAGTGAGTATGCAGACTTTTAATACAGGAATTGCTATTGCAAGCAAAAATTTGTTTTGCTGCCAGGGTGGATGACAGGAGTTCCAAACAGTGATCGCTATGCTAACCGCCTACATGCATATTTTCAATAAACATGTAGTTTCTGCAATTTTTTTCTTTTGTCCTCAAGCATGTTTGTTCTGAAGGCTATGTACGATAAGCACTGGCCTACTAACTGCAAGGTTGGCAGTTCAAACCCATCCGGCACTCCTGCAGGACCAGTGTCTTTTTGCTCTTCCAGAAAAGAGGCACCTCCTCAGAAACCCTGTACCAGGTCACTAGGAGCCAGACGCAACTCGATGGCAGTGAGATGGGCATTCGTGTTCAGAGTACGGCCTGGAAGTGAAATTCGACACCTGTTGCGTGTAATAAAAACGCTGGGGCTTGCATTGTGTGTGTCTTTTTTTTCTTTCATTTTAAAAACAATTTGTTTCGATGGTGGTTCTATCAAAAGTACGATCCAAGACAGACCATACGTTAAACATGAACAGTAGCAACGTTCTTCCACCGTAAATCATTTGAGAAGCTCTGCTCCACGGGACTGGTCTGAAAACCATTATTATTTTTCATCCACGAGTTTCCAAGACTTTTTCTCATTTTAATTTTGATTTTTCAGGGCACGCTCTACAACACCTGCATCCAGCATGCCCTTCCCTCTGGTAAGAAGGTCTCCCAAGCCGACTGGTGGGTTAGGGACGTGTTCTTATCTTCGCTGTCCAGCACACAGCTAGTGAGCACGTTAACGTAAACTGAAACCAGCACATGTAAGTGTGCTTACTGCGGTGGACAAAGTGCACTTTTGGAGAGGAAAACCCAAACCTCTGTCATGGAGTTGATTCTGACTGGAAGAGACCCCACAGAATGGACTAGAGATGCTACTTAGGGCCAATGCTGTCATCTCTAGGAAAGCACACTGCCACATCTCTCTCCCTCACAGCAGCTAGTGAGTTTGAACCGCTCACCTTCAGGTTAGCAGCCTAGCATTAACCTACTGCACCCTGTTGTTGTTAAGTGCTGTTGAGTTGGTGCTGACTCAGAGCAACCTGTATAAGGTTTCCGAGGCGCACCTGGTAGGTTTGAACCTAGTGGTTAGTAGTCTAGCACTTATCCTACAGCGCCACGCCAGGAGTCCAAGTGCACCCGGGCTCGCTTTTTGGGAGAAAGATGGGTCTCAATGTCAACAACAACCTGAAACCAGGAGAACAATCTCTGTGCTCCATCAGCACACCAGCGGAGGGTTGGCCGTTTACAAAGACCCAGAGAAGCTCTTCTGGCCAGAGCGGGTGGGCTAACATCCTGACACCCACTGCCTGGTTAGTTGGGGGCAGCGGCGGCAGCAGCTACATTCACTCCATCAGCTACTTTCCTTCTCTGCACTGAGGCACCCTAGTCCCTACTGGCTCACCCCCTTAGTCCTTCCAAACTGCAGGCGTGGGAAACAAGGTCGGGGAACCTTTGGGGAGAGCTCGGTATCTCATGAACCACTGCCATCGACTTGGTTCCACTCACACTGATCCTGCTTCTGAGGCTGTCAATGTCTATGGGAACAGAAAGCCTCATCTTTCTCCCACGGAGCGCCTGGCAGACTCGAACCACTGACTCTGCAGTTGGCTGTCTGGTGCTTACCCTACAGAACCACCAGGGCTCTCACCAGTGTCTTTGGTGGCGATGAGACAGCAGTGTGACATAAAAACTTGGGAAGCCATGGGGTGACTGACCTCACTGAACTGTACCAGCAAACACTGTTGAAATGGAAACTTCTTGTTACACAGTATCATATAGGAGTTCATGGCCGGCCACTTTGCTTTTACAAAAGACCTGCATGGTACCTGCTTTCCCTAATCAAAAGAAATCCAGAGAGGACTTTCACTTTTATGAAAAAAGGCAGAAAGTGCACCACATCCAGCACTGTTTTGCAGCCAGCCCCGGGCAGCAAGTGTGGTGCCCCCCAAGTTCCTTCCCTGGGAACTATATTAAAAAACATATCTCAGCACCCAGCTACCAGAACCTTAAACTGTGTGAACACTGCATGCTGCTATGATTTTAGGGTTTTTGTTTTCTGTATATGATTTGATAAGTTATTTTGGGGGCCTGGGAACACTCAAAAATTTTTCCCATATAAATGAGTGGATCCAAAGCGATCTAGAGATACAATGAAATAGCAACCCAGATCCCACTGAAGTAGAAAGTTGCCTAGTAGCGCAGTGGGTTTTGAGTTGGACTGCTAGTAGCCAAGGTCAGCAGTTCAAATCCACCAGCCACTTGGCAGGAGACAGATGATTCTGCTCCCCTAACAACAATTTACAGCCTGGGAAACCCTATACAGGGTGACAGGGTCAACGACACCAAACCACTTCAGTACAATAAAATAGGAAGCCCTCACACTTCCCAGTCTCAGAACCTATACAAAGCCACAGTAACAGCCTGGTACGGGTACGGTACACACAGCAACAGAACATAACTGAGAACCCCAAAGTAAATTAATCTACCTATGGACAGCTGATCTTTGACAAAAGGCCCAACTGTGCTGGCAAAACTGGACATCCATTTGCAGAGAAATGAAACCGGACCCATAACTCACACCATATACAGAAAGTAACACAAGATGGATCAAAGACCTAAATGCAAAACATAAAACCATAAAGATCATGAAAAAAAAAAAAAAGACAGGAGCAAACTTAGCCTAATTTATGGGTGTGGTGCTGTAGGATAAACAATGGACGGCTAACCAGGCTAACCACAAGATCGCAGTCCAAATCCTCCCAGCTGCTCCTTGGAAGCCCTTGTTGTTGTTGTTAAGTGCCGTCGAGTCGGTTCCGACCCAGAGCGACCCTGTACAGGGTTTCCGAGGGTGTAAATCCTTACGGGAGTAGAAAGCCTCATCTTTCTCCCGCGGAGCGGCTGGTAGTTTTGAACCGCTGACCTTAAGGTTCGCAGCCCGATTCGTAACCACTACGCTACCCTTATACAGGGTCAATATGAGCCGAAAATCAACTCAACGGCACTGAACAACTTCAAACTAAATTAAAAAACTCACAAATAGAAGATAAACTCGACGCCTGGGACCTCCTAAAAATGACAAACTTTACAAGCATCAAAAGACTTCTAAAAGGGTAAAAAAAACCAACCTACAGACGGGGGATGGGGGTGGGGGAGGGTGAGAATGTAAAACACCACACCTGACAAGGGACTAATCTCTAAAATTTATAGAAAACATCAACACCCTAGCAACAAAAAGACAAATAATGCAATTAAAAATGGGCAGAGGACATGAACAGACACTTCACCAAAGATGTCACTCAGGTGGCCGGTGATGCACGATGAGATGCTCACGACTGCTAGCCATTGAGAGAGATACGAAACACATCATTTTAGCAATTGCTTAAAAAAATTCTGCCAAAGTTATGAAGTCACTGAAACTCTCAGACTGCGGGTGGAATTGTAAAATTGTACAGCCACTGGTACAGTGGCGGAAAATGGTAAGGTGTTTTCTCAAAAAGTTAGACACAGAGATACCACATGATCCAGCACCGGTTGCTAAGTGACATTAAGTCGGTTCTGACTCAGAGTGACCCTGTACAAGATTTCAGAGGCTTTAAATCTTCACGGGAGTAGAAAGCCTCATCTTTCTCCCACAGAGCTGCTGGAGGACTTATACTGCAGATGTTGTGGTTCACAGTCCAGTATTTATCTAATGAAGGCACCATGCTCCCCGGCAATCCCACTCATTGTTAAGTGCCAGTCAGTTCCGGCTGTATAGGGTTTCCAAGAAGCAGTTGGTGAGTTTGAACCACCGACCTTGTGGTTCCTTCAGACCTTGTGGTCCAGTGTATTATTCCACCGTGCCACACCAGGACTCTAGCCATCTCACTACTAGGTTCATCTATTCCAGAGAAATGAAGAGCGGTGACATGAACAGACATATGCATACCAAATTCAACCCAGCACTTCACAAACAGCAAAGCAATGGAAACAAACTAAGTGGCCGTCAGCCCATGAATGGAAAAACTATGGTACAAAAGACTCCATGAAACATCTCAGAACATGGATGAACCCGGAGGACATCAGTGAAATAAGTCAATTACAAAAGGAAAAATATTCTACAAGATCACTAATATAGAAAGTCAAGCTAAGATTTACACACAGAAAGAAAGAAACTTTCTTTGATGGTTATACCAGGGATGGGAGGGAACAGAGGGACCGATCACTAACTAACTAGCCTTTAGTGTATTAACTTGGATGAAAAGAAAGGCAATACACAACCAGGGGGAAGTCAGCTCAATTTAGGAGTCCTGGTGTGAGTGACTCTGTAAGATAAGCACTGGAGTACTCACTGAAAGGTTAGTGGTTCAAACCCACCAGCCACTCCCTGGAAATCCTCAGCGTCAGTGGTTCAAATCTACCTCGGAAATCCATACACGGTTGCTATGAGTTGGAACCGATTCAATGGCACTTAAATGCAAGAACAGCTCAACTTGACCATGGCAAAGACAGACACTAAGAGATATGCAAGAGTGAAAGGCAACACCAGCCAATACTCCTCCCGATGTGGTGATGCAGAAGTGCTAAGCTGTTAACCACAAGGCTGGCAGTTCAACTCACCAGCTGCTCCACATAACTCCCTTAACATGGCCGCTGAGCCCGCACCGACTCAAGGGCACGCAACAACATAACTCTGCAATCACAGTAGTAACAAACGGTAAAGTATGGTAGATATATGGTAGACCGATACACTCAACAGGAAGGATGCATGCAGGGTTGACAGAGGATCGCTCTACACAGCATATCTGCACGGGTCAAGGTACATACATAGTAGGGCAGGGGGGTTTGAACCACAAGGCCGGGTGTTCCAACTCACCAGCCGTTCCCAGAAACCCTCCCTATACAAGGTCAGCACGCAACAACAACACAAGGTAAAATTATGCAAACTTCTTAGCCACAACCAAACATCTTGAGAGAATGAATCACTTAGCTTTAGAGTTTAGGTCCACAGTCTTGGGGAAACATCCAGCTCAACTGGCTTTACTGACTAAGCAAAGACTTGACTGCGTGGATCATGACAAGCTATGGACAACACTGCAGAAAATTAGTATTCCAGAACTGTGCTCATGAGGAACCTGTACATAGACCAAGAGACAGTCGTCTGGACAGAGTAAAGGGACACTGAACAGTTTAAAATCAGGAAAGGTGTGCACCAGGGTTGTAGCGTTTCGCCATTCTTATTCAATTTCTACGCTGAGCAAGTAACTCAAGTAACTGGATTATATGAAGAAGAGTGTGGCATCAGGATTGAAGGAAGACTTATTAACAACCTGCGATATGCTCCCTGGAAACCCTATACAGGGTAGCTATGAGTCGGAATCGACTCTACAGCACACAACAACAACAATATTCAGATACAACCTTGCATGCTCAAAGACAATACTTACTAATAAAGATCAAAGACCACAGCCTTCAGTACGGGTTGCATCCCAGTACAAAGAAAAAACAAAAATTCTCACCACTGGACCAATAAATATCATGATAGATAGTGAAAAGATTGAAGTTGTCAAAGACTTAATTTTGTTTGGATACAAACACTCATGGAAGCAGCAGTCAAGAAATCAAATGACGTATTGCATTAGACTAATCTGCTGCACAAGACCTCTTAAAGTGCTGAAGAGCAAAGATGTCAGTTTGAGGACTAAGGTGCGCCTGATCCAAGCCATGGTATTCAATAGCTTCATAAGCATGTGAAAGCTGGAAAATGAATAAAGCAGACCTTAGAAAAACAGATGCATTTGAGTTATGGTGTTGGAGAAGAATATTAAAATTCCCAAGGACTACCAGAACATTCCTTAGAAGCCAGGATGGTGAGACTTCGTCTCTCATACTTCAGACATGTGATCAGGAGGGATCAGTCCCTGGAGAAGAACATCATGCTTGATAAAGTGGAGGTTCAGCGGGGTTTAAAAACTTTAACAATGGTTGTGAGGCTGGCGTAGGACCAGGCAGTGCTTTACACAGGGTCACTGTGAATTGGAAGACTTGACGGCCCCTAGCAGTAACAACAACCCAAAACGACAATGGTCTACATCCTATTCAGTCACTGGTGTGGATCCCAGATGGAGGGAGCTAGGTTTGGAGTCTTTTCTGCAGGCCCCTCCTGTCACACAAGGGAGCCCCTTCTCTGGTGCCTTCTGATTGTTAGTGGCCCAGTGGGGGGGCCCTTCCTGCCATGGTCTTTAACTCCCCTCAAATGATTGGGTGAGACCATGCCAATGAGGTGCTTATGGCCCACTAAGGGGCCTGGACAGCTTGCTAGTCATGCAAATAAAGGGTATGGCACCCTTATGGAGGAGGAATTATGGGAAGAAAACATAGAGAACCGGAACAAAGGGACTAGTTGTGTGGCACTGTGGGTTAATGCACTGGACTGTAAGGTTGGTTTGAACTGCCAATGTTGGCAATTTAAGCTCACCAGCCACTTCTCGGAAACTCTATGCAAGGTCACTATGAGTCAGAACCGACTCAATGGCACTTCACAACAACAACAACAAGGCTTAAAATGAATAATCCCAGAGGCTCAGTACTTCCTACCATCAAGTCTTGAAGAGTGGAGAGTGTCCTTTGGACCCGGCGGTCCCTGCACTGAGATCCTCCCTAGACCCAGGAGATTTGCAGAGAGAGAAAAGGACACGGTTCACAAAGGACGTGGCATGAAACGGTTCACACAGGACGTGGTATGACACGGTTCACACAGGACATGGCATGACATGGTTCACACAGGACGTGGCATGAGACGGCTGGAAGCAGTAGCAAACAAAGGGCAACCACAGAACCAGGAGACACGAGGAACGCGCGGTCCCACGGTGCTTTCAGGAAGGGGGCCTTCTGGTAGGGGGGGGGCACTTATCGGCAGCTAAACTGCTCTGTAACCAGCAGGGCGGAGGCTGGGCCCGGGGACTGTAGGAAAGGCTGCCCTGACAGCAAGAAGTGTACCCTGAGTCGTTCCTGATCCTGGGATGGTGAGCACGGTCTGTGAGTTGTGAGGACATCACAACAAATCACTGAAGGCAGTGTTGAAGGAACGTTTGTCCTGAAGGGAGGCTGGTGTTGAAACTGGCTCACAGGTTGGAAAGGACTCAACCTTATGACAACCTACAGGAGGTCAGCCTCAAGGGGGGCTGAATAAAGGACCATCACTTTGAGATTTAGACAGGACACTTGCCCCTGGCCCTTCTCTTGGCATGTCTGTGTGCAGTAGGGACCTCAGAGCAGTGGCCCCCACACCTGAGAGGCTGGTTGGTCCAAGAACTGAAGGGGCTGTGAGGGGCAGTACCCAGAGCACAGTACAGGGAGCCAACATCATGTCCCCCAGCGTGCTATGAGCCAGTCCCGGCTCTTCTCAAATACCCAGGCACTACCTGTCCACTCCTGCAAGCTTCAGGGGCATGGGAATATATAATAATATCTCCTAACAAAAAACGCCACACACGCACCAACCAGAACAGAAAGAATAAGGCTATTCACACAAAGTGAAGAATGTAACCAAATGTCACCGAACAACTTGTGTAGAAACTGTTGAATGGGAATGAGGCTGCTGTATTGATCTTCACTGAAAAGCACAATAAAATGGTATTTTAAGTAAAAAACGATACACAGCAGTTTGGGCTTAGGGCTGTTTTGAACCACTTCACCCTCAGACATGTCCCTGTGCCTTACTTGCTTGCTGGAGTGTCCTTGTTTAAGTTCTAGAAGCATTTCCCACTCTTACCCGGGGCCACTTAGTTCCCCCGCAGAAGAAATTTCTCATTACCCCACTTCCCAATCTCGATGACCGACCCTCAGAAGTAGCCTGCTTTCCTTCAAGAGGATTTCAACACGTCTGACCTATCGTTCCCCAGTGCAAGGGGGGGGGGGGGGGGGCGGGCCCACAGCCTAACTCGCCTCCAGTGCACAGGGGGAGGGAGAACAGCCTAACTCGCCTCCTCGCCTACGCTGGAGACTTACTCCCCGGACTTTCCCAAGTCTACACGTCTGCCGACTGAGACGCAGGGTGACACTGCACACGGCACCTGTCAAGAGGTGGCTACAGCTTCTGTTCTGCACAGAGATCAAGGACACACACAGGCCACATGCTACTCACCCCAAAGAACCCTAATTCGTCAACAAAAATAAATTTCAAAAAACGCTCAGAAAACAAAAGCCTTCAGTCATTTCTTAAGGACCAACAATGTCCTTGTCTGGTAAGCAGGCTTTTCCTTCTGAAAGGATCAAGAAGTGCCATTAGAAGCAACTTAACTTTAGAGCAATAAAACGGAATTAGCAGCTATTAAAGCGCTATTGTTAACCGTGTCCTATGCAGCATGCCCTTTTACACTGCTGGCCGGGACTGCATGACTGCTCAGCCTCCGAACTCATAGAAAAAGTGTTTCCTGAAAGAATGGTTCCCAAACCTCAACTGAACCAAACAGGAGCTCAAGCCTGCCACCTTCATCAGAGCAATTGGATGGAGGAAGGGGTAGGCAGGTCCAGGAATGCCAAGCCCAAAGCACAGGTGCTGGCTGCCTGTGGGGCCGAGGCTTGTGTGAAAGAAAGCCAGCTGAGGTGACCAGAAAGGTTTAGGGGACAAGCAGCAGCCTCCAGAGGTGACAGGTCTTCTGAGGGGGCCAACTTAACCAAAAGGCAGTTCAAACCCACCCCCATTTCAGTACCACTGATACAAAGCACCAGTCCATACAGCAACTCTATTGGCCTTCACGTTTTTTCTCAAATGATCACACCTTAAACTTTAGCTATCCAGGCCTGGCAAACCAACACGTTCATGAGTAACATTGCTTAGACAGTGGCTGTTACGAGTTTCTTGTCCTAATTCACACTAGGATGCAATGACGAGGACGTTTCTGCCTGACATCGAAGACTAGCTTGCTCCCCCTGTGACAGCAGGACTGTCCCATGGGGCTTCCTGGACTGCAGTCTTTACGGAAGCAGGTCTTTCTCCGGTGGAACAGCTGGGTGGGTTTGAACTGCCAACCTTTTGGTTAAGTTGGTACCAGCAAGGTTCTTTGCCTTATGTTGCCAAAACCCCAAACCACTGCTGTCAAGTCGATTACGTCTCATAGTGACCCTGTAGGCATAGCAAACACCCCCCACACACACAACCCCCCAGGATTTCCAAGTCCTCTTCTTTCTCCTGCAGTGGCTGGTGGGTTCAAACTATCAAACTTTAGGTTAATGGCCTAGGTCTTGACCGTTGGCGTCATTAGAGCTCCTGCCTTGTCTTAACCTACGTGTATTCATTCCTGAAAGGCACCACGTTTCTAACCTTCACAGCAAGACCTTCTGTGGACCATCTTCTATGTACTGTTTCTAACCTTCACAGCAAGACCTTCTGTGAACCATCTTCTATGTACTGTTTCTAACCTTCACAGCAAGACCTTCTGTGAACCATCTTCTATGTACTGTTTCTAACCTTCACAGCAGTCCCTTCTACGGAAAATGGGTGAAGCATACCAGGCCAAAGACCTGCTAACACTCACCATATCTTTGTAATTTCATTCTCACAACCAACTTACTTGAGATGCAGAAAAACGGAGGTACCCATAGTTTAAGAAAGCTGCAGGAAAGCACTCGACCTCAACCTCACAGTTGGTTTGAACTACAAGACCAGCAGTTCAAACTGACCAGCCGCTCCTTGGAACCCTATACAGGGTTGTTATGCGTCAGAACCAACTCGACAGCACTTAACAACAACAACAACATAAAAGATTCAGCTCAAACCCAGGCCTGACCCAGTCCAGCACACTGTCCCGCCACAGGTTTTCAGCAAAACACCTGAATTAAACCTCCTCCTAGTGTTCCAAAATAACTTGATTATAAAAAAAAAAAATCCAGAGCCAAGTACACACTTTCTTCCCATGATCGCACTGGTCACAATCACTGATTTGAGTACTGAGGACAGAAACCCAAGAAGCATGAGCCATGTGCCGGAGTGTGTGGGGAGTGGCTCCTGGTCCTATTAAGGCCTGATCCACTCACATCTGTCAGCAGTTTCTAGGTTTGGCCGCATTTCTTCTTGAACTTGGGCTCTCAACTTGATGTTCCCTTTGTTGCTGCTAAGATACACTGGCTTTGGTTGGTCAAAGAATTTCGCCAGTGTTTGTGAAAAATCAATATGGTCCTATCATCTGTGTCCGGTTACGGCGCAGGTTACAGCAAGGGAACTTAGGTTTTAGGGAGAATCAAATGAACATGTTTCTTTCATGTGTGTGTGTTAAGAACTATAGGATAGGCACTGGACTGCCGACCTCAAGGTCGACAGTTCAAATCCACCAGCTGCTCCATGGGAGAAAGAAGAGGCTTTCTGCTCCTGTATAGGTTTACAGCCTCCAAAATCCTCTACCAGCAAGGGTGGAGAACCTTCTTTCTGTTAGACTTTATTACATCATTTGCGGGTCATACAAAATTATCAACTTAAAAATTAGCCTGCTACATTTGGTCATTCAATGAATAATGTTTCAATTAATAAACATTTAATTAGTAAGCGATTCATGCCTAATTGCTACGGATTGGAACCGACTCAACAGCACTTAACAACAACAACGTGATGGCTGGAGTCCTGGTGTGGTGCTGTGGGTTAATGTGCTGGATTGCAAAATCGGTTTGATACATCCACAAGGTTGGTGGTTCAAGCTCACCAGCCACTCCGCGGAAACCATATACAAGATTGCTATGGTTAAAACCAACTTGAAGGCTTTTAACAATAACAACAATGTTATTGGGACTCCTGGTGTGGCCCTATAACATCAGTAATGGACTGGGAACCACAAGGTTATTGGTTCAAACCCACCAACTGCCCCTCGGAAACCCTGTACAGGCTCGCTATGGCGCAATCATCGCATTGTTAAAGTGCCATCAATCAACTTGACAACTTTAACAACAACGTGATGACTGCATTTGTGGTTGCCTTGGCAGGCCCAAGACCAAATGATCTGGCCCTGGAAGGAGCTCTGGTAGCGTAGTGGTTACGAATTGGGCTAATCTCACAGTCAGCAGTTCGAAACTACCAGCTGTTCCGCAGGAGAAAGATGAGGCTTTCTGCTCCCATAAAGATTTACTGCCTTGGAAACACTATGCAGAGTCGCTATACGGCACAAAACAACAACATGTGGCCCTGGAACCAGATGTTCCCCACCCCAGGTCTATAGGGTCGCTATAAGCTGGAATCAACTTGAAGTCAGTGCGTAGATAAGAAAAATCACTTTTGCATTCCTAAACATGTTTTCGCAGTAAAGTAACTTGAAACTTCATCTATTCACATGAGCTTTGGGAAAAAGACAACTCCCATTCCCCAAATTAAAAAACCAAACCCAGCAATCAACTCCTTAGAAAACTGCTGTCAACTCAGGCATCTACCCTCAGCCTGGCATGCCAACAACGGGAGTCTGAGTCCCCAGTCATCTCCGGGACCCTCTGGTGACAGGATGCTTACAGGGTATGCACAAGGATGGGGGGCAGCCCCTAGGAGCCCTGTGGTGCCACAGCTAAGCGCTCAGCTGCTAGCCAAAAAGGCTGGTGGTTCAAACTTACCAGCGGCTCCCCGGGCCTAGGAAAGCCCTGGGGCAATTCTGCCCCCTGGGCTCAGTGTGCCTGGAAGTCAACTCCCAGGTACCCAACAGGGCCAGCCAGCAGAAAGGCCTCAGGGAATGAGCCTGCCAATGACTCCCCAGAGGCCGAGACCCTGGGCTAGTCACTGCTGCACACCCCTCCCCACTTCAAGCTGGGGTGGATGTTAAATGGGGAGAGGATAATGCCAAGGCAACTCCTTCCCAGCCAGACACACGTTAACTCCACAGCTTGGTTTGCCTCCCAACTTGAAGGGCTACAGGGAACGTGTGCTCCTAAGCCCAGTGTCCTAATAGGATGCTCCATCTTCTCCTCCTCCACTCATAACTGAGAACAGGGCAACTTCACAGCAGCCCAAGCACCTGGACCAGGACTGGGCAGAGTTCAGTAGAAGCAAATGCAACCCCAACGCAGTGGAAGAGGAAGAGTGCAAACCTTGAACTAATGATATCAAAACCCAGCCAAAGGGTTTCCAAGATGGTCAATCTTTATGGGAGCAGACGGCCTCATTTTCTTCCCTGGAGTGGCTGATGTGTTTGAACTG
The DNA here is from genome assembly GCF_000296735.1 of Chrysochloris asiatica. Lineage (NCBI taxonomy): Eukaryota > Metazoa > Chordata > Mammalia > Afrosoricida > Chrysochloridae > Chrysochloris > Chrysochloris asiatica. The sequence goes on along the minus strand of NW_006408620.1, from coordinate 8,373,127 downwards.
CAGTTAACAGTTCCAGTGCTTACTCTACGGTGCCACCGGGGCTCCTCTCACCAAATGATAGTCAGGGAAACACCAACCAACCCAAGCAGTCTCCCAACTACCCTGCCCTGGAGATGCCGGCAAAGGAGCCTCCCTCCTTCAGCTGACCCTCACAGGTGCCAGCTGCTGCCTTCTAGCAGAATCACTGCGAAGACGCTAATAAGCAGGTGCAAGCCACTAAAGCAAAGACTGGGGTCGGTTCACAGTGTGGTCATTCCTCACTTCTGGTTTTCCCTTCAAAAGATGACTTTTCTCACTCTCCCTGGTCCTAAAACTCTTAACACGCAAGTTCACCCACCACCTCCGAGGAGTGAGAATGCTGAGACAAGCTGAACTGGAACTGGCAAAGCCCTGGGCCGCTCTTCAAACCACACACCTGTGCAAGATGCTCACTGGGTCCGTCCTCCAGAGAAAGGGCAGCGTGTGGACAATGATGTTAGGACAAAGCCCTCTTGAGAAACAATAAGGTTCCCACGTTTAGGGAACCAGCAATTCATTCCTAACTTGAAAACCAACGTTGGCCAACACAGGTCAAGAGCCTGCTAAATGCGGAGCCAGGGTCCCAGGCATCACTGTCCCAAAGCAATCCCTGACAGGAAGACAACCTCCCGGGGGGGTCTCCTGAAAACTCTTCCACCACCTTTCAACACTCTCCCCGCAAACCTACTGCCATTAAGTCAATTACGACTCACAGCGGCCCTGCATAGGGATTCCCAGGCTGGAAACCCTCTATAGAAGAGCTCTGGTACCAGCGGTTACTAGTTGGGCTGCTAATCTTAAGGTCAGTAGTTTGAAACAACCAGCAGTTTAACAGGAGAAAGATGTTTTCTACTCCCATAAAGATTTACAGCCTCGAAAACCCTATGCAGGCAAGTTATGAGTTGGACCTGACTCTACAGCACATAACCAACCAAACCTCTTATAGGAGCCTCAGCCTCATGGTTCTCCCATGGAGCGGCTGGTGAGTTTGAACTGCTGACCTTTCAGCAGCAGTGCAGTGCTTCTCCTACAGACCTGGGCACCTTGTGGTAAGGTCTGTGTTTATGAATTCTCATTGGTTTATGAATTAATAGCTGTCAATTCGGACTCATGGTGACCCCAAGCATGCATGCAGAGAAGAACACTACTACATGGAGTTTTCAAGGTTCTGACCCTTCAGAAGCAGACTGCTAGGTCTGCCTTCTGAGGCAGCTCGACATAGGTTTGCACCGCCAACCTTTATGGCCAGTAGTCAGGCAATGAACCACTGGCACCACCCAGAGACTCCCCATTCTCAATAGTGTTCATGAAGAATGGGCCCGCTCATAGCACAGGATGGCTGTCTAGTTTGGGAGCTATTCAAGAAGAAAACGGAAACATTTTTAATGTTTTATTGTTTTCGATGTGTTATCAAGTATGGCACCAAATACAAAATACCAAAATTCTCTGGGGTATGTCTTCCTCCAGCTCTCTGCTTTAATCACACTGGTCTATGAAGTCACTGCTTTGTAGAGCTAAGTGAAATTAACACCCAGGGTCCTTGGCCTGGCCTTTGCTCTCCTGCTCCCCATTAAGGACCAGCTTTTGTGGGCATCTCAGCCACTTTGTCTTTTGCAAACTGGCAAGCCATGTTTTTGGCCTCAGCAAGATATTCACAGAGTAACACCAACCATGGTAACAATTCCCACCAACCAGGGCACAGCACCCCACCCAGGCAGCCAACCCAGAGGACAAAAAACACTGCATCCCTGAGTAGCTGTCCATTCATTTAGGCACCCCAAAACCTCAGGTGAAAAGCAAAACTCCACCGAAATCAACACGCTGTTCCTTCAGGGGTGTCCATCTAATCCCTTCTGCTGGTCTGCTCCACCAACTTAGGTAAGCAAAGTTATTATTGGTGGAAACTTGGCTCTTGGGAGTACTTTGTGCCGGGAAACATTTTTCAAGCCTTCCAATGACCAACTCGGCTTGAACTTCTTTAAGTGTGGGGACCCCTTCCTTTATCTACAGTGCCCTCAACCGCAAACCTGTATCATGAGGACAGTAGCTCTCGAACCAGAACATCTTGGGATATTTCTACAACACACGGGTAGAAAACGCAGTCACCGTCCTGAATCAGATGTGATGCTAATGTGGGTAGCCAAGGGCGCAGGGGCTCACACCGTTCTTCCAGATGCACACCTGGCCGGATGCAGTGTGGTCGGGTACCAAACTCCCCCGGGCAGGGAGAGAAGGCAACTCACAAACCGAGTGTCAGAACTCCAGGCAGCCACAAGGCTGCGAACATCTGCCTTCTTCGCAGATGTTTCAAAATTAAAGATCGACGCTGGGAACAAGTGCGGTGACAAAGTGATTTGGGGGAGCCCCGCGGCCAAGCAGGACCAGACTTCCCCGAGCTTCCCCGCCAGAACCAGGCCAGGAGAATCGGGCCCCAGAGACGCCCGGGAACGGGGACGCTCCCCGGAGGCCAGCTCCGAAGCCGCCTTTGTGCCGGGGAGGCCGAGCGGCCCCGGCCGGACAATGCGGGGGCCGGAGCCGGCATGACGGTGCAGCCCGGCCCGCCGCGGCCCGGGCCTTCTTAAAGATGGCGAGCCCCCTCGCTCGCGTGGCTCCCCGGCGCCCCCGGTCGGCCCGCGGGCCTCACCTTCCATCTCCATGTCCTCGGGCTCGCTCAGCTGCTGCTCGCCCGCTTTCTGCTGCTGCTGCTGCTGCTGGTGGTTCATGTCGGCCGCGGCCTGGGCCTCGCCTGCGGCCGGGG
>NW_006408620.1:8366752-8369661 GCF_000296735.1 Chrysochloris asiatica | reverse complement strand
GCGGGCGGCGGGCGGGCGCCGAGCCGGAGGGCGGAGCGGGCGCCGAGGGCGGAGCGGGAGGGCGGAGCAGGGAGCGGCCCGCCCGCCGCCGCCCGCAGATTCGCCGCGCCGGCTCCCAGCGCCCGGAGCTCAGTTGCGGCTCCGCGACGGGCCTCCTTGGGATGGGTCCGGGCGCTGCAAGCGGGGACCCTGCAGGTGCCGTGGTGGTGGAGGGGGTGCATGTCCGGAACCGGCCAGAGCCTCTGGTCCCCCGAGAGCATCCGTGAGACCCCCGAGCAAGTAGCTGACCGCGTAGATGAGGGCCGGCACAAAGATGGCCAAGAGGGGTCAGTAGTGGTTGCTATTTTGGTATTATTATCAATTATTATTACTATTACTTACCGTCTGAGTCTTCCTGTAATTTGACTGCTAACCACAGGGTCAGCTGTTCAAACCCATCAGCTGCTCCTTGGGGGACCCTATACAGGGTCGCTATGAGTCGGAACCAACTCCACGGCACTTAACAACAGCAATATCTCCCTTAAGGAACCCTGGTTACGCTAACAGCAAGGTCGCATTTCGAATCCACCAGCCACTCAGTGGGAGAAAGATGAGGCTTTACGCTCCCAAAAAGATTTACAGCTTCAGAAACCCTATGTGGGGCCACTATGAGTTCGAACCAACTGGACAGTACACAACCACCATCACCAATATCTCACGTGGAAGAACTTTTTCTCTCAGTCTGCCCAATCGGGGCAAGTGTGGTCTCTCAAAACCCACCCAATAGCTCCTCATTTGGTATTTGTTTATTTTCTTAACATCAGCACTGTCTGACTGAGAGGGATCATACTTGGAGTCGATTCCATGTTGATCTCCCATGTTATCTCTTGGGATCCTTGAGAGACAGTAAGAGAAAGGGTTGGCATCGCCCTTATTATTGTTAATTGCCCTGAGTCAGTTCTGACTCATAATAACCTTGTGTAGGGTTTCCAAGCAGTGGTTGGTAAATTTGAACCGCCAACCCTGTGGTGTGCAGTTCGGTGCTGATCCTACAGTGCTACAACAGGAGTCCCTACACCTGTACCATCCAGGGTCCTCAGGGGGACACTTGTTGGGACATGGCCAAAAGAGGCGTTGGGATTCCTCCCTCAGTGTCTCCTATCCCATGACTCCTACCCTATTCTCTGAATTGCTTCTCATTTTTTTCCACTGTTTTTTGCTTATTGTGTTAAACATGGCTGTTGTGAAATACCGTGCCGTGGGGTCGGTTTTGACTCAAGAGACCAAGTATCGGGTTTCCTGTAAGACAGTGGTCAGTAAATATGGTTGAATGAATGCATGATTCCAATAAGACTGGATGCCCACTCCAAACATTTCATACACTCAAAGGTCCCGACCAGTGAATCTCCGGCTAGGCTGTACTGTAAACATGCAACTGGGCTGGGAGGATTTCACCAGGAACCAACCCCAACTGCAGGGCCACCTCTGAGTGTGAAAAGGCCTTGTTATTCATATGAAGTCCCACAAATGCTAATGAGCAGTTTCAGAAAGCAAAAGAATCCTTCTTCTAACTCATCGAGGACCTAGGGAAGCAAAGGGGGTCGCCGGAAGTGATAGACCACCTCTGTGGCTCCACACTGGCCGACTTCATCCTTGGGTTCAAAACCAGCAGGGAAATGATGAGAATGAAAAAGGACTTCTTGTATGACAGATTTCTTTGAGATTCTTCAGCAGTGGTGGAGTGCTTATGTGCCACCCAGTCAGTTCCAACAGGGTCAGTAGAAGTAGGAACTAACTCAGTGGCACGTAACAACATAGAGTATTCCAAGACTAAATCTTTGCAGGAGAAGAAAGCCTCATCTCTCTCCTATGGAGCGACTAGTAGATTTGAACTGCTGGCCTTGCGGTTAACAGTCCAGTTTGTAAATCCACTATGCTGCCAGGACTCCTTCCTTGGCAGTGGTAGGAAAGATAAATAAAATGGGGCCTTTCCATACAATGGAAGACACCCCACTCCTCATCTACAAAAACCAGGTTGTTCAGCAAAAAGCAGCATCATTGGAAATTGGAGGATAACAGTATCATTACAGAACTTGCAAACCAACGAGCAGAATCATGGCCCAGCCAAACTGACATGGAACGTTATCTTAACCAGCACAGCCTACATTACTCTCGCCTTGCACCACGGCATTCATTACCGCCAGACTCAAGTCAACAGTAAGCAAAATAGATTTTTACTGTTGTTGGAAATGCGAACTGTCCATGAGTGAGAAATTGTTGTTAGGTATTGTAGAGTCGGTTCTGACTCATAGCGACCCTGTATAGGGTTTCCAAGGAGCTGCTGGTGAGTTTGAACTGCCGACCTTGCATTTCCAGCAGTGTATTATTCTATTCAGGAGGGTAAAATAACAAAGTACATGCTGTTAATACAGAATGCACCTCAAAGGCATGCCACTAAGTCAAAGTTTCTGAGAAGCTCAAAAGGTTTGCACTCAGCTGGTAACTAGAAGGTGGGTGATTCAAACTCATCAGCACCCCAGAAGACGTCTTTAAATATTGTTGTTGTTGTTAAGTGCCTTTGAGTCGATTCTGACCCATAGCGACCCTGTACAGGGTTTCCGAGGAGCAGCTGGTGAGCTTGAACCACCAACCTTGCAGTTCAAATGGCTTTGCAGTCTGGAGCATTAAAACCCAGAAAATCCTATGAGCAGTTCTACTATGTGACAGATAGGGTTTCTCCAAAGCAGGGCTTCAAACCGGTTCAAAATGGCTCATAGTGAAAGACCGTTCCACTTCTATTGTGAGTGGGATTTCCACCTGAGTAGGAACAAGCACTAAGGAGCTCTGGTAGCGTAGTGGTTACGAATCGGGCTGCGAACCTTAAGCCCAGCAGTTCGAAACTACCAGCCGCTCCGCGGGAGAAAGATGCG
>NW_006408620.1:8363745-8366652 GCF_000296735.1 Chrysochloris asiatica | reverse complement strand
CTCTGGTAGCGTAGTGGTTACGAATCGGGCTGCGAACCTTAAGCCCAGCAGTTCGAAACTACCAGCCGCTCCGCGGGAGAAAGATGCGTTCTGCTCCCATAAAGATTTACAGCCTCGGAAACCCTGTACAGGGTCGCTATGGGTCAGATCCGACTCGACGGCACTTAACAACAACAACAACAACAGGAACAAGCACTGGTGACCTTGGAGGATAAGCATTGAACTGCTAACCACAAGTTCTGCGGTTCAAGCCCACCAGCCACCCCCATGACGATTTACAGCTTTGGAAACCCTAACAACAACAGGAAACAGCTGGTGGTACCCTGCCCAAGGATGGCTAATGGGTCACCCTGCTTTGAATGTGTATCAGCCACCGTCTTTCTTCCCACGTCCTGCTCAAGCCAGAAGCCCACCAGTACAACCGTAGGTTGCTGTGCAATGTGTACACTACAATGGCTATGAATGATTCTTTTTCCAACTGGTGTGAATCCCTGCTCCAAAGACACAGACCAACAACAAAACACATTAAGTCAAATTACTACCAACTCCTCTAGAAGGAATCCCATTAGAAGGACCTGGATAGGGTGGGAGAAACCATGGGACAAGAATCAAATGCAGAAAATGCTTACAGTAAGTTAAAGCCTGGCAGAACCCCTGAGACGATGGCTCTTAGTGACCCTTCAGGTCTGTAACTGAACTCACCCTATTTGGCTCAATGTTCAGCCACAACAATAGACAGATCTAAAAGGGGAACAATGACCCAAGGGAAAGAAGCCCACCTTAGAGTAGTCAAATCATTTGAGATCAAAAGGGCAGCATTTCCCTAAAGGACAGAGTTCAGATAGGAAGAATGGAAACAGGAAATACAGGGCGCAAGTGGGATGAGTGATGTTACATTGTAGCAATTACAGTCAGTGGCATGAAACAAAGTGTGTTCCATTGGTTGAATGTAAGGCTGATGATCTGCTCTGTAAACCTTTAGCCAGTTCACAATAGAAAGTTTTTAAAAATGAAATGCAAAATTAAAAATGAATAACTATCCACACACATACAAAAAGAAACATAATCATCACAAGGAGTTACATACTGTATGACCCATTGATCAGACCGGGCAAATCCAGAGACACAAAGTTCGTTAGTGGGGGCTAGCCTGGGGGCGCAAGGCTTGGGGAGTGACTAGTAGTAGGAATAAAGTTTCTTTTGTGGGGAGGGTGATGAAAACATTGTAAAATTAGATTTTGGTACTATTGCACAACTCTGCATATATATATATAAGCATGGTTGAACTGTATCCGTGGGTGAATCTATATGAAGTTGTTTAAAAAAAAAAAAAAAAAAAGGGTATCTTTCCAAGGACCAGAATGAGTGAGAAAGACCCCCAAGGAAGACATTTGTAGTCCAAGGAAAAGACGAGCTGCTGAGTCAGGCCAGTTGAATCGGAGTCAAGTGAAAGTTAATGGCAGAATCTGCACTGCTATTAAACTTTTGGCTTGGGCAGCTGAAGACTAAGATGAGGAAGTCTGGGGGAGGCACAGGTTTGGGGAAAATGCAAAGTTGGGCTGGTTGAAACTAGAAGACTCCCAGAGAAACTCTAAATCTTTAATCAGCCCTAACCCCTGGAGCCACCTTGAAGCTAAAGAACAAATTGGCTGGATAAATGAGTATCACCTGTGAGAGGTGGTGATGGTGGTGGTGTGCCATGGAGTTGGGTCCAACTCATAGCGACCCAGCATAGCGTTTCCGAGGCTGTACATCTTCGTCCCGTGGAACAGCTGGTAGTTTCGAACTGCTGACTTTGAAGGTTAGCAGCTTGACTCATAACCACTACAGTACCAAAGCAGCTCCTAGACCAAACTGTCAACAACTACTTTAAAACGAAGATGAGAGGCTAAGGGGACAGAACAAACAACAGAAATGATGAGAAAATGCATCCGTTGGCAAGAATGTAATGGATGTCATTGAACAACTTGTGTAGAAATGGTTGACTGGGAACCTAAACTGCTGTGTAAATCTTCACGGGAAACACAATAAAATATGATTTTAAAAGCAACTGTGACTTTTGCGGTGCAGAGGGGTGCGATGGGCCAGCTGTTAAACGTTTGTTTGAGATCCCCGACAAGCATTTCCCGGAGAAGACAGGAAGGAGTCAGGTCAGCAAGAACCTAACCTGGAAGTAAAGCGGTGTAGTTATAGGAGAATCGTGAGATGGGCGTTGACTATGGAGAACACGTGGGTGCTAATTAAAGGCTGAACCGAGAAGGGAATGACAGAGTCCACAGGTGTATCTGCCCAGCCACTCCATCTCAGCACCCCCTTTGCTTTTTTGTCACAGTAACCACCATTGATAATAAATACAGGTATTTGTCTCCATAGTACAGTGGGCACAATTCTGAGAGGTCCTCCAAGACCTTCTCCCAGACGTTGAATTAAAAGAAAATGAGATTGTGTGGCCCTTCAGGTCTGGAACTGAACTCACCCTCGTCGTTCAGTTTTCAGCCAAGCGCAGATAGGCAGACAGAAGGGACACCAACGCTAGGGAGGTACGCACACCACAGAATGGTCCACCATTCACCATGAAAAGGGTAGCATTAGATAAGGACAGAATACAGAAGGTTTGGTAAAGAAGGAATGGAAACAAGAACCACAGCGAGGAAGTGGAATTACTGTTGCTACACAGAGGAGCTCTGGTAGCGTAGTGGTTACGAATCGGGCTGTGAGCCTCACGGTCAGCAGTTCGAAACTACCAGCTGTTCCGCGGGAGAAAGATGAGGCTTTCTGCTCCCGTAAAGATTTACAGCCTCGGAAACGCTGTACAGGGTCGCTATGAGTCGGAACCGACTCCACAGCACATAACAACAACAACAAAACACAGAGAGCATTATGAGTCGGAACTTACTCCACGGCACG